>NW_026857690.1:0-351353 GCF_026571515.1 Ruditapes philippinarum
AATATCACAAAGTGTGGCATGAAAGTATATGAGATAGGGGGTTATAGGGTTAAAATTTGTTTAGTTAGGTAAACTGCCTCATTCCCAGTTGATATCATTTTTAAAACTATATAAAAAGGTATGTAACATGAATTTTTGTTTGTATTCACAGAAATGGATCAAGGAAGCTTTGGTTCAAACCAGCAAAGTGCTTATACTGCAGTCCCTATGGTAATGCAGTCATCATTTGTGCAGCAACCTGTCTACCATAGTTACATGCCTGGAGCACAACAAATTCAAAATGTATATAGTCCAAACCATACACTCAGGTAGGTACAGTCAGTCCTGTCATTTATGTAACTTTGTGATACAAGAACATCAACAACAGCAATACACAACTCTACTGTATAAAGTGTCTCTAATACAGTCTCGAAGATTTATTATAACTTATAGACTAATTTCATTTGATAATCATATTGAAATAGATAAATAGAACTGAAATTGACATTATATGTATTTGACAGCCAGGGATATTGTAATTTGTATATGTATATGCAGCTTTGAATTTTATTTCATTGTGCATGTTGTGTATAAAGTGTAATACATAGGCCTATAGATATAAGTTATAACATAATCCTGTTGGTAGTGCAAATGGCAAAATTTAAGAAATTGCAAAAGTCTATAGTGAGTTGCAACAGTGATGATGATGTTGTTGTTGTTGTTGTTTTCACTTGATTGTGTGTGTGTGTGGGGGGGGGGGGGGGTGGTTTCTTCGCAGTTGTCATGTTTACAAAATGCAAAAAATATGCTCTCCGTTTCGACCGGCAATCAGGTCATCATCAGACATTCTGCCATGAATGTGACGGGGCTTATTTTCACCATAACAATGCACAGCCACATCAATTCCTGTAGCACTACTTTGAAGGGCCTGCTGCATCAAGTTGTCCTTTGTGGTACTCGTCATTGTTACTGACCTTCACTTCTCGCAAGGTGGTACATGTGTTTGCCCGTGTTTCTTTTCTTTTCATCTTAAATTGTTTTTGTTTTTTGGTAATGCCTATGCCTTTGAAGTCTTTTTGATGCTGATTTTAGATATCGAAGTGGTCTTGGTGATAGGAAGTGTCCTGTTATACTTCGGACCTTTTTCTCAACAGAAACTTGCAGTGAATTGTTTATCTGGAGAGTTTTTGAAGCTAAGCTGCCAACAACAAAAAACTTTATTTCATGAAAATCTGTTTTCTATTTCTGAAGATATGTTATAATTTGTAATGCCATTTTTTTATCTAAAATTCTGTTGGCCGAGCCTGATTTTCCGCAAAGTGGTCACCCTTTAAGAAATGCTCCTGTATCAATGAAAATCTGTTTTCTATTTCTGAAGATATGTTATAATTTGTAATGCCATTTTTTTATCTAAAATTCTGTTGGCCGAGCCTGATTTTCCGCAAAGTGGTCACCCTTTAAGAAATGCTCCTGTATCAATGTGAAATGTAAGATACATTGATTTCTTGATTAGTATTACTTGTTCAACATAAAATTACCAAAAAATGTGTGTAAATGTTCTTTTAAATGAAATTTTATGTTCATTTAGGTGTCACCCCAGTACAGAATTAGACCCAGCCCGTTGTAGTCAAGAAAGTAGTTCTTTTAAATTTTGAAAATGTTAAATTTTTAAAACCTTTTGATATTAAAATTTTTATGCCAATACATTTTAACTTATTTTTGGTATTTGAAAAAATATAATTATTTTAATAACTTTGGAAACAAATCCAAAATGACCTGATAGTATCTCCATTCAATGGACTCCACTAAGATTCATAGCAATGAAATTGTCCTTATTTGTGGAGTATAGATATACCAACGGTTGTACCTGTAATAATCTGAACATTTAAGATCTCTGTTTTCATTGCTGCAGCAATCTGTCTTGCAATGGTAGGCATACTTGTGTAGAGTTTGTTTCCATAAAATAAGATGAGCCACTGTATCGATTGAATAATTATCAAACTGACTTTATATAATAATCCTCCCAGGGTATTTAAATGGGAATATTTTATCTGATTAAGGTACAATTTAATGGTGTGAAAGGTTTTAAAACAGACAAATTACAGGGATCAGATTCTTAGGTAAACTTGACACACACATAAAAAGTCCTTTTATATAAGGAAAATGTTGGGCTGACTGAAACAAGGTCAGATAAGAATGGAGTCATTGAATTCAGTGGGTCCTTCATACAGTCTGAACTGTAGTTGCAAGATTTGATTTGGTCAATGTTTCTCCTTTATAATTTTTCACCATGCACTCATGATGCACTCAACACAGGTGTAACTGTTGCTGGATAGTTCCATTGCCTGTTTAAGATGGCAAAAAGAAGTTCTACTGCTTGTGAAAATACTGTTTTTGAAGCTCACATAAAGAAATGAAATTACAACTTAAAATAGAATGAACAGATTTCTTCTTTTTAAGTTATTGCTTTAAATGTTTTACAAATATTTCAGGTCCGATGTATATCAGCATCACGCCCAGTTACAGTCAGTGGCACCTCAGACTGCAAGTCCTCAAGGATTGATGTTTTTGTCAAATATACCCCCTCCTTTTACCCAAGTGCCCCCGGTATTAACATAAGTATAATTTAAAAATTATAATCTACAAGTATTCAATAGATATAAGATCTTTAAGAATAAAATGATTTAGATGAAATTTAATGGTTAATAAAAGATGCCACAAGAATACTCAATCGACATTTTATGAATTACATTATGTAAAATTATTAAGTAATCTTATTTGTCAGATATGTTGTGCTCTTATTTAATGTCTGGCGTGTTTTACAATTTCTATTGCAGAAATATGTTTGAAATTTATAAATACTTAGGCCAATGTTACTAGTTTTTGAACCCATCTTTTTTAACCCATGTAATAAAGTATATTTTCATAGATTTATTGACTATAAATTCATTATTACAGCGAGGTCAAGCAATATATTACCCTCCCACTCCCCCTCAGCAGTATATGTCCGCTGCCCAACAACCAGACACCGCATACCTACCTGCAAGTTTACCCCCTTTGATACCTCATCATCCTCATGAAAACTTGAGTATACCACCTTCCTCAGTGGCAGCACAATGGTCGGTAGCTGCGTCACCACCATCACCCTTCAGATTGCCTGTAACACCAAGAAGGTATTTTGTATTATTTAGATGATTCTATAATCTGATATATCACCAACAACATTGTATTAGAATTAAGTCAATATGACAGCATTTTATAATTATCTACACTAAATGGGAGAATATTTTCTCTTTATTATTTAAAACATGAGAGTACTTTTGCAGACCTACTTTTCTAGCAGGGCAACTTCCCAATATAACAAAACAGTTATTAGTTTAAACAATTCTTAAACTAGAATCTCTTTACATAATCTTTTCAACATCAGAAAACTTGATGTTCTTTTTCCTGTATGATATAAATTTTGCCCTTATAACTTTCAACACTTCAACTTTCAGGGTTGTCATTCTAAAAACTTCAAAACTTAGAAAGCACTTTTGTTGTATGTGATAAAACCAAAAATGACTGCCTAAAATTCAAAACACACATTCTCAGAATTTTTTTAATGGCAACACAGCTTATACTGCAGTCACTTATTTTCTGTTTTCAGTAGCCCCCTGCCAATCAGCTTTACACCAACTGTGATACCTTCTCGTCTGAAATTACTTGCAGAGCATTATGCAGTATCTAAGAATGGTAGGACATTGTATGATATCATCTTTTTCCATGTAAATTTATATTTTTGAGACAAAAATCTTGAAAACACTTAAGATAATTTATTTACTAAATGAATTCTAATTTTAAAGAAGAGAAAAGTAACAGTATAATTGTATTGAGCAAGTATTTAAGAAGAAAGCAGAGTAAGAGTTAAACTATATTTTAACGCATCATGTCAGGTGTTTAGTTATTCCTGCGAGCATTTAATGGGCAAGGTGACATTCCCCTAGTGTTGGCAGATTACCACACATCATTTTTTGTGCTACAACAGGAATTTTTAAATAGTTGCTATTTCATCTGTCCGTCTGTTTATCCATTCATCAGTCCATCAAGCTGCTTTATTTAATTTACATCTCGCCAACTATTTTGTGCAAAAATTCATTTAAACTTGATTGATTCATTTCCAACAAAGAACAGCAGCATATATTAACAGTGTGTTCTGGTTAAATTATTTCTCTAACAATCAGAGAGCATTGCCTTTTGATTTCTTTTCATCTGACATACTTGTACAGACCATATTTCAGGTACTTTGGAATTCATGAAAACTCAATGCAATGCATCTACATGTACATACTAAATAAAGATGTACATATTATTAGGGCTGTCATTGATGGACAATTTTGTATCGATATATCAAGAGACAAATATCAACAATATATCGACTTTAACAGTAGATACAATGAAAAACCTTTAAATGTGTGTTGTAAATTGGAATCATGGTGTTATGCATGCTTGTATTAGACTATAAATACTATAAACTAACAGAAAGTTTCTTTTTTTCTGTTATTTTTGTCACTGACAATTGAAAACAAAGTTTAAAGTTCAAGAAAACTGGAAAAAAGTGACTTCTCTTATTAGGCAAAATTGAGAGGTATAATTTACTAACAGAAATAAATAAATTTTAGCTTGTATCGATATTTGAAAATGTGTACATTTTGTATTGATATTGTATCGGATGATGAATATTGATGATATATGGATATTGTGATATTCAATGACAGCCCTACATATTATTGTTTTGTTCAATTAAATATAACCAAGCTATAATCAATTATGTATCTTACATAGTCTTATGTAGGGAGAAATTAGGGTGACAGAATCATTATGCAATATCTAGTCTATGACTTGTAACTAAATGATGCAGAATGACTTAAGATACTTCATGCTCATACGAACATATCAATCAGATTTTGAATATTAGGTATGTACATTTGTAATTATATATTCAATTTATTAGAAACCATATTATTGATTGATTATGATGTTAGAAAAATGTTTTATTTAATGATTTTTTTACTGATTACAGAAAAATCAAACACTTCATCCGACATGTCCATGAAAAGTTCCTCTCAACACGGAATTAAAGTAAGAAATTCAGTGACTGCAACAACAGCAGATTCAACTAAGTCAGTTATCTCACCATCCTCTGGTCCAAATTTTCCAAAGTTATTATCAGCTGATAGAGGGATTGATATCAAAAATAGTGAAGATGAAAACAGTAAAACTGATATACAAAATCTAGTTGATTACTATGTTAATAAACATGTTGGTTTAAGTCATCCAAAAGTTGTGGATAACGGTCAAGTTAAACAAATGGACAAAAGTGAAACGGAAGCATCTTCTAAAGATAATCTCAACAACAACAATAATGCAGCTGAAAGTGATACCAGTGATCTTAAGAAAGGTCTCAAGTTTCCATACAAACTTGAGGAAAATTCAAATGTCAGCAGTAATGTGATGAAGAAAAACAGTGATGTGCTTAACTGGTTGTCAAAATCAGAAAGTGAACCTGGTGAAGGTTATCCAGATACTTTGGTAGAGGAACTCAGCAATGAAAGTGTATTGAAAGAGGTTAATGGTGATGTAACATTGGCAACAGGAGAACAGGAGAGACATCATTGCCCCAAGCTTGATGTCAGAAAGAATTCTGTTGATTCATTAAAGTCGGAAGTAGCACTTGTCAATGAATATGTGGCTACTAATGATAATTACGCAGCGAAAAAGATAAACAATTTCTTTGAAGCTGGTTCTGATGTTGTTATAGAAGAGCATGAATTATTATTGCAAAATATGACAGATGATTTTAGCGAATACAGTCAAGATAATATTCTGATCGAGGACAATGGTGGTATCAGATCAGATATTGTTCATGAAGCTAAAGAAAACATTCTACATGTGAAGAAGGGAAAAGATGATTCGGATGATTTTGAGAAATTCTTTTTTAAAGTGACTGCATCAAGACATGGGATATCCATTTCAAGTCCTGAGAAAGAGCCTGATGTAGGTAATGGTGAGGTTCCAAATAGCTCTCAGTCTCTGAAAACTGTAAATGATATAAGCAGTGTTGAGGGTTCACAGAGTGATGTTGGGGATGCATTTAAGTTGAAGGCTTCTCAAAGTGGAATCATAGTGCAAGATCCCAGAGAGAGGGCAGAATTTTCCACAGACAGTGATGCTGAGCTAGACCAGTCTTACAGAGATAGGGCAAATTTGCAAAGAAAAAGACATATGTCAACCCCAGTTCCATCTAATATAAAACTTGATCCAAAAATACCAGAATTTAAACCTAGGTCAAGGAAGAGGGCAGTATCATGTGGACTGAGAGCTGAGGCAATTTCTGAAGTGGATCATAAGAAGGAAATTGACTCGACTATAAGAGCTGATGCACCTGCCTTTGTACCAATTTGGAAAACAACTGACCCAAAGAAAAATAATGACATTATTCCATCGGAACAAAAAGAACAGAAACAAGAAAGTACAGCTCAAATTGACAATACACCATTGTCAAAAGAGTCAGCATCTAACACAACCGTGGCAATTCAAGCTCAACCTGATACTTCTGATGTTAATGTAGAAACTGTTAAAATAGTTACAAAAGAATCCAGCACAGTTACATGCACTTGTGAATGTAGAGATGTTAGTGTTAACACTGTTACTGATGCAGAAATAGATGGTGAAAATGAGGTTGTTAAAAGATCATCAAGAAGATTCTCCAGTAAAGCAACTAATACAGATATGTCCAACAAGAGGACGATTGGAACACAGCATTCTACAAAAGAGAAAGTAAAGCCACAAATGAATGATCAGGACACTATGACAGAATTATTGCCAGAGTTAGGTGAAGGCTGTGGAGGACCTTGTTTAGATGTTTTAGGAGCGGCACAGATACTGCAGAAACAGGCTGTTCTGATGAAAAGTATTGGGCAGATTCAGGTTTGTTAATTTTCTTTTTCATGTGACAGTGAGTGTTTATGTCTGTATATATAAATATGTGTTGATGTGTGTAGATTTATCATTTTCATGAGACTAACTCAAGTGTGATTTTTTTTTTTTTTTAGCAAACCATAACAGACCAAAACAAAAAGCACAGAAAGTATCTGTTTTCAAACATTCTTTTATAATAATTTCATTTGAATTTAGAAACCACACATAATTTAATAAACTGGGTGTTGTTACAATTTACAATGTTTTCAGTAATATAGATGAAATTCAGCACTTGATTTTCCTGCATATAGTAACATCATTCAGATAATCAACACAAAAAAGATTAACATTGTTATAATTGTAACCAGGTGAAAAAAATAATATTCATTACCATTTATTTATAGAATGAGATGAAAGAATCAGAAGTGACAGAGGGAAAATTTCAAATAAAAGACAATGTTCTTAAGTTTGTTCTGGATGTAATTGGACTGTTCACTGAAAGGTAAGCTGTGCTGATTTTTTTTTAAGTCTGCTTTAGTTGGGGATGATCTATTGCTTAACACGTGATTCCTATTTCAATATTCTAAAATGAATAACAAACAGATCTTTGTCAGATGTGCACTGATGTGCAGGTTGGCCTAACTATACTGGCAGGTAACCTCTGCTGTTAGCACTTTTGAGAGTTAAGTACTTCATTACTAGGTATCCAGAATTTTGTAATTTTATGCTAATACATGGTTTATTTGTGATTTCAACAGGAAAATGTCGGGTTACTATATATGTTAAATGGCTGTTCCAAAAGGTGTTGATTCTTATAATTTATATAGGTTATTTAATGTTTATGTATAAAGGGAATGATTAACTTAGAAGTAAACAAAGAGACCAGTCCAACCTTAATTTCTGAATTTTGAGCAAAAATCCTCAATCCTTAATGCTATTTGTCAGATGCCGAAAATTCTGTAAAAAAAATACCCTCCAAACACATTTGTATTCACATTCAGTTATTGGTTTAACTATGATTGTGGTGCTTTCAGAGTTGAACCTTGCAAGTTGAAGAATGAGATAGAGAGAAAACTCCAGGTGTTTGTAGATGAATCATTAATTCATGCAAAGGTATGTATAAATGCACATGTTGATGGTAAAATTGGATAAAAATAGAAAAATGTTTCTTTACATATTTTGAATTTCTGTTCGTAAATCCAGTTTCTCACCAAAGTAATAACAACAAGTTATTAAAAGTGCTATTTACACAAGTCATCACCTTATTGCAGTAACAGGTTAACTCCTATTAAATTTAATAGGAGATAACCTGTTACTGTACTAAGGTGACAAAGTGTTTTATTTTAAAACTTAGATTGTGAATTGTTTTCTATGAAGCATTAATAAATAATGTCAAAGATATTTTTTACTTAATACAAAATCAATGTAATTAGTAATTTAGATGTTATGTTTAGGCGAATAACAATACATGTTTATGGATAAGTCCAGTTATAATACACTTCAACATTTTACTACAATAATGACATATTTTTATCTTTAAAAAATATTTGATGTACTTTACTTTGTCATTTATCCGTATTTTATTAACTAAATCTTAAGTACATGTATTATCAAACAGACATTTCTTTATGGTGGCATTCAAAGGAATCTCTGCATAATTATGTACTTGTGTTAGATGCATGTGTCAAAATGTTCAATGTTTTCAGGGTGGATGAATTTGCAGTCAACATACAAACATGTAATGATATATAAGGTTGTGTCAAACTTGCCGTGTTTTGTTGCTATGGAAACAGTGTATGCTTTATAGTGTAGATGTTTTTGCTATTGTACATGGACTTCAATCACAATATATGCTTCATTGGTTGAACACCTCTAAATACTTCCTTTCTCTATATAACTGCTTTTGATAGATATATAAAAATTTTATTTATAGTGTAACAATTATTTGCTTTTTTCCTGTAACAAAGAACACATTGTGTAATCATTTAAAAATAATAATAAGCACTAAAGATAATTTAGATTAAATTGAACTGGATTTTTTTTCATGGAGGGGGTGGGGGGCTCCCAGGGAAATGGATAAAAGTCCTCTGATCTAAAATTGACAAAGTCTTCCCATTTTACAGTTTAGAGCTATAAAAAACATTTCACAAACATAGGTTGTTCTGCCTGTATCGCTAACCCAAAATGATTCCATACTTCTGACTTAAATGTTCTGCCCTTAAGGTAACTGAAAATACATTAAATTTTCTTTTTGGGAAACTGCTATGGCAAAAGCTGTATAAAGCATTCAGCTGGGGTGAAAAACAAAACACACTTATTGAAGAATTCTGACTTTTTCTTACAAGTGATCTAGGATCATCATGGATTTATTTTTGGGGTCCCTACTTTATCCATAAGATATACTTGGTTTTGGTCGATATAAAAATTATATCTTATAAAACAAGAAATATTACATGAACATGATATCTATCTATTACTAACTTTGGATGAGTGATTTGTGATTAATAATGCTCTTATTTACAAGTTTAGTAATTCTTAGATGTAACATATCCTTTTCTTTTTATTTGCCTTTATAATTCTGACGTCACTGTCATTTGGCAAAAAAAATATCCTTTTTTTTGTAATAATTCTATGCTAAAATAATATTTGCAACCAGCATCCTACATAATATTATATGCTTTTATAGAACCAGTTATATTTCTATTCTCCTTGAAAATTTCCTGTATGATAAACAGTTTGCAGGTTTTTCTTTCCATATTTCGTTATTCTTTCATACATTCTTACATGTACAGTTTCTTGAAGCATCTTCTTTTATCAGCTTATATCTTAGACATTAGAATTTAAAAGTACAATCTTTTGAAAAGCTTCACCAATTCATAAGGTCAGGGGTTTAGATATTGTGTGTGTTGCATTTTCTAATGAAAGTGTTGTTTGTTCACCTTCTGTTTAACATTGGCTCCACACTGGTGGTTAACACAGTTGATTTTTTTTAGATATAGGTAGAACCTTGAAAAATCTTTTCAGTATTAAGGCCTAGAGCTTAGATATTGGGGGATACATCTACCAAATATGTTTAAATCATGACCCTGATGGGCACTTGATATAACTTTGTGTCATGTAGGAAATTAAAAAAAGTTCTCTTGATAACTGGAAGTCCTAGAACTTAGATATTTTGTGTTTATTTGTGTCTATTTAAATCACAACCTTGGGGGTCACACAGGGGTGGGGCCTATTTTATATAGACTTACTTCAGGAGAATCTTTAAAAATCTATATTTTTTTTAAATGACAAGTCGAGTTAAGATATATGATGCATGGTTATGTCAGATTTACTTCTATTTAGTTTACTTAAAGACAATAGATGTTAAGTGGGTAAAAATGATTGCTGTCTTGTTTCTCTTAGTGAAGTCATGTCAATGATTTGGTAAAAGCAATATTGTGGTGGTGGCAATCATTTCTATGACCCATTTCCTTGATTTACAAAATTTTAGTTATAGATTGCTTAAATATATCTATTATAGCAATAAGTCTGTTAATGTTTAGATATATGAAAGAAGATAATGGCTGTTGACATTTGTTTTTCTATGACAATTTGATGAGATAATGCATGAAATGGTATTATCCTTCTTTACTAAGTCTGTTAATACGATGAAATAAAAAACATAAACCACTAGCTTAAAAAATGCTTTTCAGATCTATTTATATGTTAAAAATGCCCATTTAATAACAACAAAAAATCAAACTCAAGGGCAGATAACTCGAAAACAAGGTCAGTTACCCACAACTGCTTTTCTCTTTAAATGTTTCTATTATAATACTCTGGTATCATGCAGGGTTTGAATAAATTATACATGGAGTAAACAGTATTCATTCTGCTATATGTCTATATGTCACTATAGCATATGCCTTAAGTAAATAAAATAGTAAATGAAGTATTTGTAGAAATTTTTACTGTCAGTTAAACAAATTTAGCAGGATGAATATTTAAGGAATCACTGTATTTGTTGTGGCTTAGTAATCCTTGTTGTAAACATTATATAGGCAGATAGATAAAATGCTTGTAGTTTTCTTACACCAGAGGTTTGCAGTTATATTTCATAGCATAAAATTTTATGAAAATAAGTAATAATTATAAGTAATACATGTATGTCTTTTTCAAATTTTACACAAGTATAAACTGAATTGCAGATACCGTTTAAAAACATGCTATACTTTTATTTAATATTCTGTAACTGTTATAATTTAAAGTGTTAACATTTTATTGACTTTGTTTAAATATTTTAAAATTGGTAAATATTTAAGATTACCTGCTTGTGTTGTATTTCAGTCAGTTTCCGTGGATACAGTTTCCTCCAGTCAACCAGGTGATATAGGTGAAGGTCTACCAGACGTCTCCAGTCATCTACCTGGGATACATGAAACAGAAATAGGAATACACAATGGTACCAGTCTAGACTCACAAGAAATTGGAAGTGCATCTAGAACCAGCCCAGAGACACAAAATGTTAGTGGTGTATCTAGAACCAGTCCTGAAAAGCAAAAATATTAGCAGTGTATCTAGGATTAATCCAGAAACTCAAGAATATAAACGGTATATCTACAACCAGTCCAGAGATGGTTTGATAGTAGTAGGGCATTTTGAACTAGTCCAGACACAAAAGATATAAGTATTGTATCTAGAAGCAGTCTAGAGGCACAAGATATAAACAGTGTATCTAGAACTGGTTCAGAGATGCCAGATATTAGTGGTGTATCAAAAACCAGTCCAGAGACGCAAGATGTCAGTGAGATATCTAGAAGCAGTCCAGACACAAAAGATGTAAGCAATGCAGCTAAAACTAGTCCAGATACACAATATATTAGCAGTGTCTCTAAAACCAGTACAGACAAACAAGGAATCAGTAGAATATCTAGTACCTGTCTAAGCATTCCAATGAGTGAGGTATGTATGATGGATTTTTCTTTGTTTACATTTGGTTTTAAGTTGCATTGAATTTTCAGTTGTTACTAGTGAAGGAATTTCTGAGTATTCGTTGCTAGTTGACTTGTGCTGTTAAAAGCAGAAACAGAAAATTTCACTCAGCTGCTTGTAATTACAAATAAAATTTAAGAGAACTTGATGCAGGACAAGTAGAATAATGTTGCCTGCACATTGGATTAAGAAGCGAGTTACTTTGAAATTATTTTTCGATGCCTGAAAAGATTCATTATCACATTTTATCATATGTTTCAGCAGGCAAAGATAAGTTTCCAAATAACCCCATTGGTCAATTACAGGATATAATTATTTGAAAATAATATAAAACTATTTTTTAACAAAACTGAAGTTATAATAAAGTTTATTTTTAATCACTTATGCATGTACCATCTTCTGTTTTGTGAAAAAAGTGTAAGTTTTGGATAAATTAGGGCCTGAGGTATGCTTCTAATTCCTTTATTATACAGAATATTTACCATTTAGTATTTATAAATTTCAGAAGAAAACTCCAAAGGAGGTTGGTTTTATGGAAATTGAAGATGATACGGATGAAGATGATGATGATGATGCTAATGAAACTGTAATATCAGTAGATAAAGTAGAAGATGTTACTGTGAATAGTGTGAATAAGGAAACAGAAGATAAACAAATATTGAAGGTAATATCATACATGATGAGACTCAGAAAAGTTGAATGATACGGATGGATACAAAACTTTCAATCAGTTAATCTCTGACATTTCTGGATTTATATGATGGGCTTTGCACTGCTTAATAATTGGAACAGTCCATCAGAACTTTAAGGGATTTTAGTATAGAAATACTGAAATTAATTAACCAATAGTATACAATTGTATTTCCTGGTCAGAATGCATTTCCCGGTCCGGCATAAACTTGTCATGGAAAAAGGTTGTTCCTTTTTTTCAGCATGTTCAATTAAAACTCTTTATACTTTTAAAAAAATCTGGCAGTGGTATTTTTTTACTTAATTGGTAAAGGACTTAGCCTTTGATTAGGGGAAATTATTCTCACAGTAATTGGGCTTTTTTGGAAGTAAAAAGGCTTTGTGGTTTAAGGTTTTTCAATATTTCCAAAAAAAAATCCATTGGAAAAAAGGCTTTTTTATAGACTGCTGTTACATTAATGAAAAATCAGTCCCAGGAGAATTTAATTAGAAGTTTTTCCTTTTATTTTAGGCAGGAAAAAATTGTCTGCGAGTTTCAATTAAAAAATTTATATTTTGGATCTAAATTAAACATGGTTCGGAAATTTCAGAATGTTTGCTTAGTTTAATTTTGCAAAGATTTAACCTGGGTGGTTGGTAAAAAAAAAAAAAGAAAAAACATTAAAGTGTTCGAAATGTTAAAATGTTTAAACTTCCCAAATGAGATTTATATTCTTTAAAGGAAGAAACATAAAGGGGTTTAAGAACCTGAAGAAAAGCGCAGGGGAAATATTTAAATATATATAGATAAAATAAAACCTTTAGGGGTTTTAAAAAAAGGGGAAAAGAAAGTTTGAAAGAGATTTTAAAACGAAAAACATGATGGGTAATTTTAAAATTTTTACACCAAAGCTAAAAAACAGAAAAGGGAATAAAATTTGGAAATACCTGCTATTTCTGAGAACTCTGAAGATATGGCAAAAGCAAGTAAGGAGATGCAGATGGATGAGCTAGGTGACAGAGTAACAGGAAAGTTAAACCCTTCTCTTGAGAAGACTCTCTTTGACAAAAAAGTAGAGGAGTTTCTAGAATATTCAATCAAGGAAGTTGGGGACAATAAAAGTAATGTGAAGTTTGAAACTTCAAAAGATGACTTACCTGATGTTTACACCAATTCTGAAGTGGTTCTAAAAAGTAACAACATGCCTGATGAAAATTGTGCAATGATAAAAATGATCTCGGAGAAAATGAGTGCAGAATATGGTCTAAAACCGGATAACAAGGGTGATGCAAGTAATATAGTAGACAGTACAAAAGAAGATAGTGGAAAAAGTAGTGATATCAAAGAAAGGTCAGCAGTTACTTCATCAATATCTACTGAGTCCTCCAAATCTGAGACGAATCTGAGTCAAGCAGAAGTATTTAAGTCACCACCAGGTCTGGGAGGGCCAGACTCTTGCTTGTATAGCAAAGTGATTGAAAAGAAATCAACAAATGAACCTGTTGTAGGGATGCAGAATGACCAGGTTGTTAGCTTTACTCCTCCTGTTGCTGGGATACCATTTATACATCCATTCATAGATCCAGGAATATACCAGGCTGTGGAAGCACAGCTGAAAATGTTATACCCTGAAATAGCTTCTAACCCAGCAATTTTAACACAAGTTGCAATTCAACAGACTTGTATTCTACAGATGTGCCTAAATTCTCAAACTGGTGATGTAAACCAAGCACATGGGAATGTTAATCAAGTGGAGAGAGGAGTAAGTATGAAGAAATTCATTATACAGTGTATATAATTTTATGGCTATGCCTCTGATATTGAAAATAGACCATTTGAAGACTTGTGAGGCTATCTTACTTAAATGTGTGTCTGCATTACACTTTGATTTAAGTTTTATCTGCATCTTGTTGTAAAACATCATCTTCTCAACCACTAAAGATATTTGCTTATAACTTCAACATGTCTTTGTGATCATAATAGGCGGTCACTGTCCAATGCCCACAACTATAACATAGATTTTGTCAGAATTATGGCTCTTTTTGAACTTACAAAAATTCTTTGTTAAAATTTTAACATGCAACATCAATTTTCAAAACTACTCAAGATATGTACTCCAAACTTAATATGTGAATTATACATGATTAGCATAGTATTCTTGTGAAACTGTTAAGAAATGTTGGTATGTATGTTTGGATGATATCTGAATTATATGTTTGTCATATATTATTTAATTCTATATGTATATTAAGTATATTTTGACAATTTGCCAATGCAATACATATAATACAGCATTAAAATAGTGTTGATAATGAAAATAGAGTTATCTAATATTTACTTTGACAATTTTGTCTAGACTGACCAGTGTTCTTTACCAGATGGCCAGCCTCTAAGATTACCTGGGAAACCTACATTACATGAACAAGGGGGACTACCAACTCCGTCATCTGATGTGCAAAAGGGACAAACAATACCTACATTAGACAAGCAATTGAGACAGCCAATTTCACAATCAGATATGCAAAAAGGGCAGTCAATACCTACATTAGACAGACAATTGAAACAGCCAATTTCACAATCAGATATGCAAAAGGGACCACCAATTTCTACATTAGACAAGCAATTGAGACAGCCAATTTCACAATCAGATATGCTAAAAGGGCAGTCAATACCTACATTAGACAGACAATTGAAACAGCCAATTTCACAATCAGATTTGCAAAAGGGACCACCAATTTCTACATTAGACAAGCAATTGAGACAGCCAATTTCACAATCAGATGTGCATAAAAATCAGCCAATACCTTCATCAGACTGGCAAGGGAGACAAACATTCCCTCCATCAGCTACAAGGAGAACCCCAATATCTTCCATGGATAGACAAGGGGAACAAGAATTACCCCCTTCAGATAGGCAAAGAAAACAAATCAGTGGTAAATACATACAGGAACCCCACAATTACCCCAACAGTCCCCAAAAAGAAAAACTGGGATGAATTAAAGATAATGCCCCCAGGGTTCACTTTTTCACCCATAAACCCTTTTAACCTAAATTTTGGTTAAAAAATGGAGGAATAAAAGCTTCCACTAACTTTTCTGCCCTTCAAAGAGGAAGGTTTTAAATTTAAACTTAAAAAAAAAATTTAAAAAATCAGAGAGGGCCCCCCTTGTAAAACAAACCCAAAACTAGGGTTTTTGGGAAAATTAAATTAAAAGAAAAGATTTTTTATTTTTATACTTTTCTTTTAAAAAATGTGGGGCAAAACATGATTTAAATTTTTTCTGTAAAAACAACAACAAAAATATTAAAGTTTGGGTTGGGAAAATTACAAAGACAGCACAATAATTTTTTGTGTTTTATTTATTTTTTAAAAAAAATTTCTTCATGCCCAAAATCTTTAAAAAAAGTTTTCAGTTTCCCCCACTCCTTTTTTAAAGAAATTGCCTTTTCACATGTTTCCCAATTTTTTAAATATAGAATTGTTCTGTTTTCAAAAAAATTGGTTTTGATAGTCAATTTTTTTAAATGTTTTTACATATAAATTAAAGTAATAGTATTTTAAAATTTATTCCATTTCCCCCTGTCCCTAAACAAAAAAATTCAGTGACTTTAAACTCTGTGGAAATTTTAATTTAAAAATAGATTAAAAACCAAACTTACAAAACAAATACTGCGATTTTGGCAAGGGGGGTTTTTTTTAATTTTGTGTAAAATTTCCCTTTTTTTAATTCACAATCTCCAAGGGATTTTTTTTCGGGTTTTTAAATTTTTTTTTTAATTTTTGCCCCTTTGGGTTTTTTTAACCCATTTTTAAGTAGTTTTTAATTTTAAGAAACCCCTCTGTTTAAAATACATTTACTTCCTACAATTTTTTTAAAAAATTTTTAAAATAAAATCAAACCCAAAACATATTCCCCAGGGGTTTTTTCCCATTTTTTTGACTGGAAAATGGGCACCTTGTTTTATTTTAAACTTTTTTTTGGTTTTATTTGAAAATAAAAAGGGGAAAGGGGAAACAGAGAGAGAGGGGCTTTTTACGAAATTTTTCCCCAACCAAAAATTTTAAATTTTTCCCTTTTTTGGGAAAAAAAAACAAATTTAAAATTTTAAAAAAAATGAATAATTTTTTTTGACAATTTTTTTCTAACCCATAAAACAGGGCCCCAAGGTTTACCTGGAGATTGGCAAAACCCAAAAATTTTACAAAAAAAGGGCTGCCCAAATTTATCAAAAGATACACCCAGGGGAAAACCAACCAATTTTCCCCCAAAATAAAAAAATGAGACAAAACAATTTCTTTCCCAAAGGGCGAAAGAAACCACCAAAATTTCCCCCTCAGGAAACAAGGGGAAAAAACTTATTTCCCCCCTCAGAATACACAAGGGAGACAACCAAAATTATTCCATTGAACACACAGAGGGAGACAAACAAATTCTTCAGAGCAGACCCAAACAAAGGAAACAAGCAACATCTTTAGAATAGAAAGAGAACAAAATGACTCCTTTTCAATTTTCCTCAAAAGACCCCCAAAAATTATCCTTTGTGTTGTCAAATGAAATGGGATGAAAGTTGATGATTATCACGCAACTTTCAACATTTTAAACAGAAAGGATGTAACACAACGATCACTATGGCTAACAAAGAGAATAAAAACAAGCCAACCCAACAAACTTTTGTTCCCTCCTGTAAAAGAAGGTAATAAGGGTTTTTTTCATACATACTGGTAAAGCCTACAAGACGGAGAGGAAAATTTTAAATTTCTAAAAAAAAAGGGCTCCTAAGAGGTAACTGTTTAAAAACTGGGGGTAAAAAAACCGGGGAAGGGCGCCCTTTCCCTTTTTTCCCCCAATGTTTTCCCAAACCCCCAAATCGGTTTTTCCCAAAAAACTAAAACCCCGCTTGCCACCCGGTGTGGGTTTTTTTCCCTTTCCTTGATTTTCGGAAAAAATGAAAAAAATAGGGAACCTTTTTTTTCCCCCAAGTAAAATGGAAAAACAAAATACCAAAAATGGTAAAATTTTACGTAAAAACCCCCTCGCCAAAAAAAAGGGGAAAATTTTTAATTTAAAGGCCCTAAAAGCTTTCTGGGGGGGTTTTAAAATGGGTTTTTTAGCAGGGTAAAAAGTTTAAAAAGGGCCCGGTAACAAGGCCTCTGCCTTTTTTTTAAATAAAACAACCAAAAATTAAAATTAGGTTTTAAATTTATTTTTTTTGGGAAAAAATTTTAAAAAACCAGAAAAAAATTTCTTTAAAAACGGATTTTTTCATATTTTTGATGAACCTTAACCGGAAAAAATGACTATTTAGGGAAATAATTTATTCAAAAAGGATAAAAGGTGGTGGGGAAGACCCCAAAAATGGGAAGGGTTTTTCTTTAAAAGGGGGGGAAATTTTCCCTTTTTTACCTTTTGGGGTTTTAAAAAGTATTTTCTTCTTTGCAAAATTTGGGAAACCTTAAAATGGGTTTTTTTGTTTAAACCCCAAAACAATTCATAATTTTAAAGGTTTTTTAATTACAATTCAAAAAATTTTTCCCTTTTTTTAAAACTTCGAACCCTTTCCCCCCGCCTTTTGGGGCCTCAAAAAGTAAAAATTCAGGCCTTAAATTTCCCCCAAACATGGGTCGTTAAAAATTTTAAAAAAAGGGCCAAAATTTTTGGGGGCCCCCAAAAAATTCAAAGGGTTTTTCCAAAGGGGATTTTTCCCCTTTTTAAAAGTTTTGGGGGGGGTTGGGGGGGCCCGGAAGTTTCCCCGCCCCCCCCCCGCCAAAAAAATTTGGATTTTTCAGGTTAAATATGGCCCCAAATCGGGCTTGGGTTCTATAAAGGTGCCCTTTCCTGTAATAATTTAGGGAAAGGAGCACCTTTACCTCAATTTAGGAAAAACGCGGAAAAAGTGATTTCCCAAATTTTTTGGGCCCCGGGTGCTTAAAAAAAACCCAAACTTCAAACAAAACATTTTTTTTAAACAGTTTCTTTTTTAAATTTTTTTTTTCAAACAAGTTTAATTGTTTAAGAGTTTTTCAAAGAAAAAAATTTTTTACTAAAGGAAAATAAAGGGATTATTTTTAAAAGTAGTGGGAAAATAGGGGCCCCATTTACCGGGCTTGGCGGGATAACAACTTTGTTAAAGGGTTTTGCAAAACCCAACAAAAACAAATAAGAATTTGAATGGGAACTTTAAAAACCCCTTATTTGGGGGAAAGGGAGATCACAGAACCCCTTAAAACTTTTAAATTTAGAATTTAAGTACTATCAATTTTTTAATCTTGGGCCCTATAAATTTTAAAGTAAAAAATTTTATAGGGCAAAAATAAAAAAAAGCGGCCCTTGTAGCAAAGAGCAACCAAAAAAAGGGGCCAAAAAAAAAAAACCCAGCAATTTTTACCAAAACCCCACATCAAACTACTGGGTTTAAAAAAAAAAGGCAGCAGAAAAAATTTTAAAAATTTGAAAGAAAAGGGGGGACGAACAGGAAGAAATTTAAAAAAGCCAAAAGGGAAAAAATGAACCCCTTTAAAAAAATTTAAAAATTTAAAAATTCAAAAAATCAGTCGGTGACAATTTAATTTATTTTTTAAAAAATTATAACCCGTTAATTTTTCCTTTAAAACAATTTTAAATGGGGTAACCTAATTTTTTTCTCAAAAAATTTCTTTGTAACATTAAATTTTTTACCAGTTGTTTTGGGGTGTCTGTAACCAAAATTTAAATTTAAATGATTTTTTTGATTTTTGGTACATTTTCTACCAGCGAACTTCCTCTTGGGTGCAGTTTCAAATTTGTATTGTCCAGGTCAGTGAGGCTTAAAATAGACTTTCATATTATTCTAAGTTTAGGGTGAGAATTTCGCATTTTTTTTTCACTAGCAAATTTTTGCAAGTTGCTTTCTAATGAACTTGCAGAATGTAAAATGAACTTGTCAATGACATTTAGTGGGCGTTTGTTTCATCAAATTATACATAATTTACAATTTTTGCTTGACATCTGTGATTTGGTCCCAATGTGTCCAATTATATTATTCACTAGGTTAACAATGGCCAGTTATTCAGGGAAAATTCAAAAAGATGATGTTTTAAAATATAAAGTTAGCAGGATTAATCTTTACCTGACCAAGTGATTCTAGAATAGAGAGAAAAAAATCTATCAAATATCTCTTTTTTAGCTAAAAAATCTTTTTTTCTCAGTTTCATAAATTTTGACAATAAAAGCAAAATAATCTGAACTACATGAAAAGATGGATGTTTTAGGGAAGTCAGACTTTTCAAAATTTTGGTTTTCTGTGTTATGGCATTACCATTAATTCATTATAGACAGGAAATCATTGATGCTATACAAAAGATCCGTAAAGAACAAGGAACTTTGAGTGGGATGAGCATGGAGCTAATCTTGGAGAAAGCTGAAGGATTTTTGAAACCAGGAAAGAAAAAGGTAAAATTGGCAGCCCCCTTTCATGATAATTTAACAGAAATTTAAACCAAAAAAAATATTTTTTAAACCCGTGGTAGTTTAAGGATTTTAAAGTGTTTTTTTTGAGGGAAAAAATTTCCCCCCCAAAATTTTTGGCCCGACGCAAAAACAATAGGAAAAACTACGGGAATTTAAAATTTTTTTCGGTTTTCCCCCGCTTAACCTAGGGTTTAAAAAAAAACTTTCAGTTACAGCCTTTGAAAAAAAAACGCAAACCCCCAAAAATATATTGTGAAGGAAATGCAAAAGTGAAGCTTTTTGCAAAAAAATTTTTACCAGCATTAGCCGGGGAAAAAAAAACATTTTCGAGTTTTGGGAAAAACATTTTTTTGCCCCTCCCACTGGTTTCCAAAACAGGGCCAAAATTGGGAAATTTTTTTTAAAGGTTTAGGAAACTTTTTCCCCCCAAGGCTTATTTTAAGATTGATGATTCATACTTGCATAGTCTACTTACTTGCCTGAAATAATGCCAAAGGGATGTCTGTCTGACGTATTTCTTCATGAGTAATTTTGTACAAAATGTTTAGTAAAAAACCCCACAAAAAAACAAACATGATGTTGGGAATTTCCCTGTCCAAAGTGGGATTTTAACCACAATGGTGTTAGTCTGAAAAGTAAATTGTAAGCACATGAAGGACAACTGATAACATTTTATTTTCATTAATTTAATTATAATTCTGACCATGGCTGGTGTAAGATTGACTGTATATAATATGAGAATGTATGGGACTCAATTTTTAGGGCTTACAAGGCAAAAGACTATTACTTGAATTGTAGCTGATTGTCAGTTGTTTATTATATAACAGGAAAAGGAACAAAATGTAATGTTGGAAATTTTGTAAACTGGAAAATATTTCAGTATGAAGGTCAGATGCCCTTGAAGGGGATAGGACTTTTTGGTTGTGCAATCAAATGAATGATCATGAATTTATACACACTTGTTAAAGCAGTAGATTTGTAAATCATCAGGTATTTTTCTTGCATAATAATCATGCACATAATGACATTATTGTATTTTGTAGATCCCTGGTTTAGTGTATGAAAAGAAGAAACCCAACACTTTACCACCCAGAATGCAACAGCAGCAGCTACAACAACAACAGCAACATATATCACAGAAACAACAAGCAACTAAACAACCAGTAAGTTTACTGGAGCTGAAACTTCCTCCGAGGAAATCTGCCTCTATAGGTTTTCTTAAAATGGATATACCTCCCAGGATGAAGTACAACGGTGCTGTAAGTCAGTTAGTTGATCTGTATTTTGTATTGATGGGTTGCTCTAATTGTTAAGATAGCATTTGATTGATTCATTCAGTGTCTCTTGTATGGCTAAAAATGTTTTGTAGATGATATTTTATGTTTTAAAAAATGTTTTATGTAGATGATTTAAAGAATAGACATGTACCAATTAAATAAACATTAAAAAAAATTCATCCATTCTTTTTAGAGGCATATTTGATTTATTATTATGCAAATTTATTGAAGTCATATAAACCCTTAAAACTCATAATTGTTTTAAAAGAACATTTTCCACCTTATAGTTGGATGGCAAAAGTGAAGTTAAGTATATAAACTGTTACAAACCGTATTTGATAATTATATTTCAATATACTGGTATTAATATTTTCATTTTATAGTTGGACACATGTTTGAATACATATGAGGAAGATATGTGTGTTATTTGTCATGATCCACTATCCTCAGAAGTTGTCAAAGAACTTGATTGTAAACATGTGTTTCATGCACAGGTAAGACTCTTATATTTTACGTTTCCATCCTAAGGTCAATAATCAGGGTCTTAATGACCAAGCGTGATATTCCGGTCACTCTGTTATTCATGTTTGTTTGGATTCACATTGTTCAAACTTCCTTGTAGGAAAGAGAGCTTTTATACAAAACATTCTAGTATTTAATATAACCATCACACTTTATCATGTATTATTACTTAAAATCAATGATTATATCTCCGCCAAAAGTTCTTTTTAAAGACAGCTGACATAAATGTTCATATTTTGAGGTCTAACCTCTATTCACAGTCTTGTTAGCCATTCCAATGTTCTACTGCTGCAGGGGAAGCTAGCTATCCTTCAAATTAACTTGTTTAATTTTATAACTAGCTGTTGACATTGCTGTATCATTTGTATATTGCGTGTTTATGTATATTTCAGTGTATAGGGCAGTGGGTGGAGAAAGAAAGAACATGCCCAACATGTAGACAACATGCCCTCTTCCCAGAGGAATTTCCTAGACTAGGAAAATAGAACCAGCTGTATATAACATCATATATGCTTGAATGTGATAGAGGCACTAAATGTGTTAGAAGAATGTTTGTTTAGTTGACCAAGATAAATATAGCACTCAAAATTATTTTTTTAAAAGGAAGAAAACTTACTATAGTCTGTCCCATCAAATTTGAATATTCCATTTTTTATTTAATATAATAGTAAAATCATTTAAATTAACATCATGTTAACCCTGACGTCAATATCCCTAGGCATGTTTTTCATTTTTTTCATAAATTCAATAATATAGTCAAAATGTTAAAATAATAGTTTTTTCCCGTTGACTTACGTTGTAACCTGACGTGACGTCCATTTCAAAATGGCGGCGCCCATATAGACGTCATTTAGGGTTCGTCTCACAATTAGCATGAAATATACTCGGTAATTATAAAAATTTGATTATTCTGTTTAACTTACTAATCAATAGCAAAATGTTATCATTAAAATGAAAAATGATAACAAAGTTGGTGTCAAAAAGGCAATTTTACTAGCAAACCATTATTTAAAATAATCAAAATCTTTGAAGTGAAAACATCAGTAACCGCTAAATATAAATTCAAACACACAAAGATTTATATAATTACCATAATACACTGCCGTATTTTATATTCTTTTAAAGAGAAAAAGACCAATGAAGTGATTTGATTAGATAGCTTTTCAATCAAGCATATCTTGAATACAGCAACGCGTCGTAGGGAAACGGGAACACTAGCTAGAAGACTATAAAAATGGTTTTCTTCGCTAATTAATGTTTAAGTTACATAATTATGTAGTTGTCTGAATTCGTATCACGTCTATTCAAAAATAATTAAATTGACCAGGTTCGATGGGATACAAAAATAAGTTACCCTTCTTATTTCGGGTGCGATGTCCGTGCGATAAAACTTTTTCGAAGCTTTCAACTTTCACAACAAGAAATCGCCAACAAATACTACATTATCATGCAAATCTGACAAGAAATATATAAAAAGGAGAACTAATTCACTATAAAAAAACTCGCGTTCGAGGAAAATGTAAATAATAAGAATATAATATCATGCTTTCTAGTTTGAGAAATCAAACGCAGACCTATGCACTTTAACTCGTAAATACAGATTTAACTTTCCGTCCCACCTGGGATGTACGTATCGTATGTTCCAGGTCCCACAATTTAACAAAATGTCCAGAAATATCGGCAGTTATTTGATATTATTAAGAATATGTTTGAATTGGAGCATTCAATAAGCGACAATAAGTGTTTTTCTTTCTTTCTTTTTTTGTAGATTCAAAGTGTTACATATCATCATTTAATTATGTTAATATGAAGGGGAGATCGAGTCAAAAAGAAACACCGAGCGACGTCCTCAATAATTTTAGCCTTCCTAAAATTTGAAAATATTCAGTGAAAAAAAAAACAAAAACAATAGCATATTTTTCGCGGGAGAAAAATACCGCGTATTGTATATTTTATAGCTAAAAGAGTAGAATTTACTGACGTCCTGAATAACGAGATGATATGTAGGGAAATCATTTCTGAGAAATATATGAAATAGTTTAAAAGCATATTTAATAAAAACGAAGGTTATATGTGAATTAATGGAAGAAGTATTGTACTGTCAAATTGTTAAGTCTGTTTTAAATTATTCAAATCATTAATGTTATCAAAAGTTTTATTGTTAATATATGAATTGAAGGTGTAATTTTAACAGTTAAATTGCAAAATCTGGGTATACAAAAATTATCTTAAATACCATCAAGACAAATTTATCTCAAGGCTTAAAATTATATGTATGAGGTTACACATGCCTTACCGCCCTCTGTCAATGCCGCACCCGGAATCATCCATAAAAAGCGCGAGGCATTTTTGTTACGTCATACATTTCGTAAATTGTTGTTGACGTAATAAAGTTTTTTCGTCAGGAATCCATTTTCAAGAGTTATAAACATTGTGATGTTGACAACTAAAATTGATGGGCCGTTCTTGAATTATGGATTTGGAACATGCTGAATTATGATATGTTTCATGTACATATTTCATTTGCTAACCCAGATAACTCCACAAATTGAACAATGTGTTAATAATGAGACGGATTAACAGTTTAAAAAAATCTGGATCATCATTAGTGAAGGGGCCATGACATTTAGGAGTTTTGAAGATCTACGGAACTGGATAGAAACTGGCAATGAAGAAATCTTCAGAATGCGAATTTGTTGTGACGTTTATAAAGATCTATTTCGAATTTCAGCTTAAAAGTAAGTGCAGTTCATGTGACTCGGTGTTCTTGTTGCTTATTTTTCATTTTTTTAAAGTTTAACATCATGCATTGCAACTAAACTGTTACATCTTGTAGATCCAGCTTTGTAAAATAATTATGAAACGACCCCGACAACCTCATGTATATTTTGGAAACATGACACGTGCTATCTCCCGTTCATCTTCAAATGAAGAGTATTTCGGCAATGGCTTCGGAAAATAAACAACAGAGATTTTCCATAGGAAAATCAAAATTTGCTTTCACAAGAAAAGTAGACATTTTAGAGTAAAATCCTGAAAAATCTCGAGGGTGACTTTTTTTTAGTTTACAAAAATAGTTTAATTTTTATTCAATCTCGTTTTGTTAATTCATACCAGACAAAAGTTCATTTCCATTTTCAATGGGACAGACTATAGTGCTGAAAATGTTCAAAAATTCCAGGTCTTTAACCATGTTTCAATTACATGTATTGAAAATAATGATGTGTCATAGTCGTTAACTTTTAATTTTGTTTACATATTTAGAAAATTTGAAATACCAGAATGTCATTTTCTAGTCTCTTATCATACAAATTGTTGTTATATTTTGGTCACCAATGTTTTCTTTTTGTCAGTAATGATAATTAGGATGCTAAATTTGTGTACTAAAATTTGTTTACTTTTATGTATATATATATATATGTTTTATAAACATAAAAGGTCTTGTTGTTTAAACTTCAGTCATGTCATAGATTTTGACTGAAAACTACTCAAGGTGCTCATTTGACACTTAATACATATCTTTGGGATCATAGTTCAAGTTTACTTATTAAGTCACATGGAATTGGAATAGATTATGGCCCTTCATGAACTTGAAACTTTCTTTAGTCTTCAAAACATTTGAAAGTTTTCACTTGATCTTAATGCATATTTTCAGGATTGTAAATGGAGGTCATTTTTTGAAGCATTAACATTGGCTGAATAGCTGACTTTTTTATATGTCCATTTGAAAAAGGGGTCATATTATAGTTTCCCCCCAGTTAGGCAGGTGGTGTCCACAATCTTGTCCGGAGCATACCTACACACATTGAGGAATTTAAGGAAACTTCATAGAAATGTTCACCACTATGAGAAGCAGTGTCATGAACCAGGTCTCTAGGTTAAAGGTCAAGGTCACACTTGGAGGTCATTGAAAAAATGCTTGTCCGGAGCAAAACTTCTAAATGCAGAGGGATTACAATATAACTTGGCACTTAAGTTAACCATTGTGAGGCGGAGTGTAACAAGCAAAATTCAAGTGCCTGTGGCCAAGGTCAAGGTCACACATCTGGGACACAGTGCAAATGAAAATGTGTATTCGGACCATTTAGTCATAATTTATTGCGGGATTGAAACACAAATGGTCATTATCATGACTACTATTGTGCAGCTAAGTATTTTCCACATAATCCAGGACTCTGCTACCAAAGTCAAGGTCACAAAGAGAGGTGGGGACCATTGAGTTATCATTTATTGATGGATTGTAACACAAATGATAACTATTATGACTTCAAGTGTGACACATGTAATTTAGGTTAATATTTGTGTGGTCAAGGTCACTAGAGATAATAAAATATCCAGATATTGTCCAGATATTTCCAAGATCATGTCTCCTATATGCATATCTATAATGCTTACATCTCTGTCAAAAGCTTTTGTGAAGGGTTTATTTTGCGACAGTTGCCCTTGTTGAACTTTAACAGTTCCTGATTTACGCCAAATCAGACTTCAATACTACTAAAGTTAAACATATGGCTTTGTGATCATTATTGATAGACTTTCTCCAAAACTTATAACTATGTCATGTATATTTTGACTGAAATCTTCAAACATTATCCAGACTCGTTTTAAGGAGAGTCAAAAGTTTGGTCTTACTGGCAGCCCTTGCGTTAGTTAAATTTACTAGTGTGTATATATTTATATTACATATCTTTTTTTGTTTGTACATGAACATTTTATTAATATTAAACTCGTCAGTTTAAAATACATATCATTATTTTGGCTTGTTTGGATTGTAAAGCATGTTTTCAATTTGTGTCAAGATGCTCGGATTTTATTTGGGGTGTAAATCTTTTATGTAGTTTTTGTCATCAGAGAGGAAAAAAACACCCATTTTTCTGTCTTTTTTATCCTTGTATGTACTGCTAGCATAGTAGAACTTTTTTTCCTTATATGTAGTGCTACTTATTGTAGAACTTTTTTTCAGTTACTTTTTTTTTCAAAATGCACCTAATGCATTACCTCCACTTTGAAGAGTATTCAAATAGGCTAGAACTACTGTCAAGCCCTAGAAGAGGCAACTTTTTTTCTTCTTTTTTTGTTTCTTAACAATGTTCAATAGGAAACTTTTTTTTTTATAATGATTATATTATAGATTATTTAGAGTTTTTCATTTCTGGAAAAGAGCCCTTCTGATAGCCAAGTTTAAGTTAAGGAAAATCTCCAGAACTTGTAAACCATACAGTAAACTTTGTTTAAATTTTGCATACAGGTGTCCTTTAAGGTATATAACTGACCTGTTGTCAATTTCATAGTTCCTTACAGTGCCTATTAGGGGGCTCATACCTTAAGGTAGCAGTCTTTTAAATCACTTGCCCCGCACTGCTGCAGGTTTGAATACTACCAGGGACTACCGGTTGTTTAATTTGAGGAAGCCATCCAGCTACTATCTTGCTAAATTACTGAAGATCAGTGATTCTTGTATAACTAAAAAAATACTTGAAGACCAACCAAGGTTTTCCTCTACCAGTTTAGCATGAAAGCTGCAATGTAACTTTTACAATGATGTAGAAGAAAAAATACGGTAAAAATGTTTTCTGCAAATGTCAAAATCTGTTCCACCTGTATGGAATTTGTCCCAGACTTTATCAAATGCCAAAGAAACATTGCTTTGTGTTAAGTATGGCAGGCACAAGAAGGTTATTGTATTAATGTTCGAATTTATGTTACAATATTTGATAGTGCTTATTTATATTTCGGACATTTGATTTCTTTTTTAATTTTAGTTAACTTAAGGGTTATGATTTTAACTCGCTTCTTATTTTATCCAATTTTACAAAATTTATTTTGAACATTTTTCAAATGACTAGTTTTGATAAGTTTTTCAACAAATATATTTGTTTGCCTTATTTTTTTTCTTCAGGGTATTGGACTATAAAATACTAACAATATTCTTTGAAATTTTAATAACTTTAATTTTTCTTTTGGGGGTGGGGGGGCAGTGCTATGCAGACCATAATTCATTATTTTCTGAATTTCATTTACTAGAATAATTAATCGATTGATATAACTGTTCATTTATAATTTATTGCAATTTGTTTACTACCAGTATTATGCATAATTGAAGTTTTCAATGCATTTTCATTGATCTCCTGTTGGGATATACCAGTATTTATACCATGTGACATGACCATGTTCTGTAATTAGTTACTTTGTTATATTTTTTTTATGTTAAACCAATTAAAGTAAAAGAAAGGTTAATATTACTTGTTTCTCATTGATTTCTAGAATTACCATATTAAGTCCAATTTAAAGTCTATGGTACCCTACATCAGTACCTGTGTCTGTGGTGTCCTATCTTGGTACATGTGTATATTTTTGTCACAGAGAAAATGACCAAACATGTTAAAGGAAAACTTCACTATACATGTATCTACGAGTCCTGTGATCCAAGTTTTTTGGGGGTCTCGAGTGAACCAGTCCTTAAGCAGCCTGCCTCTTGATTAATCATTTCTAAAAAAATTTAGTGTTTGTAATTGCCCAATATTGTCAAGCCAACAAATAAAGTTATTTAAGCTACTACATGTATAAGAAAATTTAAAAAAAGTTTTGAAACTCATCTTGAAAAAGAGGTCAGGACATCCTGTGAAAGTAATGACTTGCCCAAGAAAATTAAACTGTACACATATAAAGCTCAGTGTACCTTAAAAATCTATAACAAGAAATCTGTCGTCAACTTTATTTCATCAAGTACTTTTTACTGTAAATATAAACCAATAATACATGTATTCAATGCATGTACATCAATTTTTAAATATTGACAAGTGAATAAGAAAGTGTTTTTCACATGCTCTGTTAACGGAAATCAATGTTTTTTAAACATATCTACACTCGCCAGCAGCATGTACAAAAACCCTAGGTAAAGACTAGGATAAAATTCAATGAAAAACATGGAACAGGATATGATAGGCATTTTAATGAAACTACAGGGTCTAACATGCTGTAGGCACCAAATCCTGAACAACCTCATAAATTGTGTATCACAATTAAAAATTATATAAACACAATACCTTTTTGAAAAAAATAAAGAGGTCAAATTTCATCTTTTAACTACTCATGAAACAACATTATGAAGTTATTATTAACTTAATATGGAGCAAACTTATTCAGAGTATACTACCACTATGTTCAAATGAATGCCATGTCTCTGTTGAGACCTTGACCTATGTGGTTGTGGTGGGTAGAGCTCATCAAAGTGTATTTAAGACTTTAAAGAAAGAATTCCATATTAGATATTATTGTCACAGTTTAAGTTTTGTGACAAACAGACAATCAAGACTCAATATGCCCTGATCTTTCGATTCAGAGTTCTAAAACGATTTGGCAGTTTTCATGTTATTTTAGCTTAGGATGAAAAAACTATGAATGAAATGAGTAATTGTATAACTATTTAAGAATGCTGGAGAACTTGCATGTTTACAAACAAGGAAACAATTGAGATATGTTAAATATTAATAACTTTCTTATGGGAACATAATGGTTAGTTTTATGTACGGTTATGTCAGGACGTGTTTATGTAAAACAAGCTTGTTTAAGATTACCTTAGTGCAAGAACTAACAAAGCTTATATGTAATGTAATAAGTTACTTTAAAAGTTTAGCAAATAACAATATATATCACAATGCTCAAATATGGCAACATCAATCAAGTGAAAACCTAATTGAACAAGCAATTATCATAGTATTGCAAGCAATCCATAAGTCCCCTACCTGTAGGAGCCCAAGCAACATTCTGAAGGGCCATTGGCCATTCACTTAGGTTCCTATTTTAAGTAAATTTGTTGAAAAAGTTCTTTAAAAGTGATCACAGGAAACAGTTTTTATGTACAGACAGACGGACTGAAGGACACTCTAAAGTTATTTTTTAAACATCCCTGTTATCGAAATATAACATTTTTAAAGTCCTATCATGATTGAAGAAGTTGGAGTAAAAAGTTACCAATTTCTCAAAAAAAAGTCTAAGTTCAAAAGGGGCATAATTCTGGAAATAGTCTTGCTAGAGTATTGAACACTCACAAATGTTGAGTGATAATAAGAAACATTTATATGAAGTTTGAAGTAGATACATTCAGAAAAAGAAGTTATTAAAAAAAACAATGTTTTTTTCATGAAAATTTTAAGTTCAAGGGAGGTAATTCTGATAAATTTTGTGCTAGAGTTGTAAACCTTGTCACATATGATGTGGTTGATGACAAGCAACTTATATTTAAAGTTTGAAGAAAATACCTTAAGAAATAAAGAACTTAAAGTGAAAAAACTTAAAAACTAGAATCAGAAATCTTGAAATTCAGTCTATTTGTTGCCATAGCAACCAGAATTTTCAACATAGGAAGATAAGAAAAGGATGTGCATAATTTCCATACTGCCATCTACCCATATGTCAAGTTTCATAAACATATTTTCATTACTTTTTGTGTTATCACAGGATCCAGGTTATGTGTAAAATTTGCCATATTTTTAGTCTATTTGTTGCCATAGCAACCAGAATTTTCAACATAGGAAGAAAAGAAAAAAACGTGCATAATCTCCATACTGCCATCTATCCATATATCAAGTTTCATAAAAATATTTTCAGTACTTTTTGCGTTATCGCGGGATCCAGGTTATGTGTAAAATTTGCCATATTTTCAGTCTATTTGTTGCCATAGCAACCAGAATTTTCAAGATAGGAAGAAAAGAAAAAGACGTGCATAATCTCCATACTGCCATCTATCCATATATCAAGTTTCATTAAAATATTTTCAGTAGTTTTTGCGTTATCGCGGGATCCAGTTTTGTGGACGGACGGACTGACGGCCGGACAGACGGACAGACAGACGGTAAACCTAAAGTCTCCTCCAGTAAACTGGTAGGGGACTAATAATTCATGTATAAGATTCTCTCTCTCTCTTAGTCAAGTGTGGGTAGTTAGGTTTCCTTACTAATAATGGCCCTTGAACAAACTTTATAAAAAGTTAACTACACAAAGCAAACACTCCTAGGGGTCACCATGTGCACCTGTGCTCATGTGAGTTATAAATATTTTGATTTATCTGGTTATAATTACTGAACTTCGATATACCAAAAACGTAAGATGCATTGTAACACTGAACAAAATGTAATATTTGACAAGAGAGGAAACATTTGTCCATCTTGTAGAGGTGATTCCATTTTACATTTCAGCATGAATACCATGGTACAATTATTTTACAACTAATGAAATACTTGTGACACTGAATATTTTGTGTTGTGATTTGTAAACATGGTGTCTTCAAGCAACAAGCCATTGTTTTTGTATAAATTTGTAGATGTCATCATCTATAAGCCTCTGCTAGGATCGTGTTAATTCTTCCTTAGATATTGCAAAACAGTGCCCGCCTCCACATGCTATATATATCACAGACTGGCTCTCTAAAGCAGAAACTTTAGTTACAGTTTTAACATTAACTTCATCCCCAGTGGCACACAGTCCATGCTCATTCCAACCTAGTGCATACACTTTATTCTCTGAAATACAAAATATTATTTAAATATATTAGATTACATTTATGAAAAACTCTGTAATAATGAATGAAAAGATAAAGATACAAGAACAGAATCATAATTATAACCATCTGCTGACTTTAATTAATCAAGACTTGTCATCTTGACGAGTTTGGCACAGTCAGTCTACATCAGAGATACATGTAAATTAAATACAACAACAGATCAATGTCAAGATTCTAGTCTACATTGTATTTGTGTACAAGTATCTGAACAAAAACAAAACAGAAATTGACTAAAAACATAGGTCACCAATCAAGGGAGCAGGGCCTAGTGGTTAAGGTGTCTGCCTCTCAACCCAAGGATTAAGATTTTGAGACTTCTCTGGTCATGAAGTCTAGTCAAAGAAGCTAACTCAAAAGTGATTACTATAAGTTGCAAATAACTGTTGAGCAAATGAGGTACTGGAGCATAAATATGCTCAGCTAAATTGTGTCTATTTTTACTGCAGAGTCAGATTGAATCAGATTCTATGTGTTTAATGTTGAACCTATCAAAGTAAAGCAAAAGACTACCTGCAAGAAAGAGTGTATGTTCAGATCCACATGTAAATGATGACACTGTCACTTGTATATCTATCTGACCTGGAATGTGACTATACATGATTCCCTCTGACCTTGACCTTCCTAACTGACCGTAGTCGGTACGTCCCCAGCTAAACAAATCTCCACTTTCTATATCAAAATAAAGATTGACATACATGTATATATTGTAACTGTAAAAAGTGAAAAAAAGAGTTTTCACATAATGTAGTTTTTAGTTTTAAAGAGTGAAATAGTGTACATTAATATCAACTCAGATTTATCTTATTTCAGAAACAAATGTTTGATAAATACTAAGTGTTATCTCAAAGCATTTTCTAAAAATAGTTTTATTAAATACAGGTGCCTTATATGAAAATCAATAAATAGCAGATTTTTTTTTTAGGAAGATGAAAATTATTTAAACACCCCTAGTAAACCAAAAGATTGTAAGCTGAAGATTAATGGTCTGCCTTCATGTTTATAGTCTAATAGTAGCCAATAAAAATTCTTTATTTGATGGACTTGTGGTACATTCTTAAGAATGACCATTTAAGAAATTGAACATCCATAGAAAAGAAAGGTGAGATAATTATGTGAAAGATATTATAATTGGCATGTTTTGTCTGAAGTCTTAAAAAATAAAACACACCTGTCTGTGCAATTAAATGAGTCCACCCTGATTTCACCTCAACAACTTTTTGGTTCTTGAACATTTCCTGATTGACCATGTATGGTGTGTTGACCTGTAAAATGACGTCTGGTGATTGTGTACACTGTCCATATTTATTACATCCCCAAACATACACCTGACCTTTATCTGGAATTTCAAAATAACAAAAGTAGAATAAATATGACCCCTCAGATAACAATTTTAAATGCCTGAAGTCAGAAATAGATGTACATTTGAGCATACCTGGTTTCCTCAATAAAGAGAGCACTTTCTCTAAATATTATGAATCCACAGGACAGCATTTTCTTTCCCAAGGCAATGTTGTTAAAAAGAATAATGTTTAATATTGTCTTACTACATTAAATTGTGCCCTCAGATGAGCCATGGAATCCAGGGACACAAATGTACCACATGTAACACTGACAATTGTAACAAACTGGCACTACACACAACAAAATGAAACTAAACAAATCTTCATATGTAGTAAATTTGTATACTTTCTTAGGTCATTGCAAATTTCTTTCAAATTTACCCGTCACGGCCGCATGTACATGTATATCAAAGATATTCAAACTTCTTGGTTTATTATTTCTCAGAATCTAATGTGATTTTCTATTGTAGAGAAAAACTGTCATGATATAAGAATTAATTCACCTACCTGTCAAAGCCACAGAGTGATATGACCCTACACAAACTGATACAACTTTCCCTGTACCTGCTGGAAACACCACTGTCAAATATATTGACGAATAATCATAATATTAAGTTGTGTAAAAACATCACAACATTATAACAAACAAAGAGAGAACCGCAGTATTATCTATTGTTATATAGAAACAAGAGGGCCATGATGGCCCTGAGGTCGCTCACCTGTATATAGGCCCCTGGAGCGAGGCCAGTTTAAACCCAAGGGCTTTTATTTGAACAAACTTGGAAGACACCCATTAGAAGATGTTTCATGATGTTAAGTTTTTACTATACATATATAATGAAAAACAATGACCCCTCCCCCCCCCCCGGCAGGGCTAATTTTAACCCAAGGGCTTTTATTTGAACAAACTTGGTAGACACCTATAAGAAGATGTTTCATGCTTAACATCTAACCTCTAGCTCATTGGGTTTTTTAAAAGAAGATTTTGTAATTTTTTAATATACACATATAGTTAAAAACAATGACACCCCTGGGGCGGGGCCAGTTTTGACCCCAGGGCTTTTATTTGAACAAACTTTGTAGACACTCACTAGAAGATGTTTCATGCTTAATATCTAAACTCTAGCTATTTGGGTTTTTTCAAAGAAGATTTTTAAGTTTTTGCTATACACATATAAGGAAAATCAATGACCCCCGGGGCAGGGCCAATTTTGACCCTAGGGCTTTTATTTGAACAAACTTTGTTGACACTCACTAGAAGATGTTTCATGCTTAATATCTAAACTGTAGCTATTTTCGTTTCTTCAAAGAAGATTTTTTAAGTTTTTGCTATACACATATAAGGAAAATCAATGACCCCATGGGGCGGGGTCAATTTTGACCCCAGGGCTTTTATTTGAACAAACTTAGTAGACACTCATGAGAAGATGTTTCATGCTAAATATCTTAGCTCTAGCTCTTTGGGTTCTTTAAAAGAAGATTTTTTAAGTTTTTACTATATGCATATAGGGAAAATCAATGACCCCCTGGGGCGGGGCCAATTTTGACCCCAGGGCTTTTATTTGAACAAACTTGGTAGACACTCATTAGAACATGTTTCATGCTAAATATCTTAGCTCTAGCTCTTTGGGTTCTTTAAAAGAAGATTTTTTAAGTTTTTACTATATGCATAAAGGGAAAATCAATGACCCCCTGGGGCGGGGCCAATTTTGACCCCAGGGCTTTTATTTGAACAAACTTGGTAGACACTCATTAGAACATGTTTCATGCTAAATATCTTAGCTCTAGCTCTTTGGGTTCTTTAAAAGAAGATTTTTTAAGTTTTTACTATATGCATAAAGGGAAAATCAATGACCCCCTGGGGCGGGGCCAATTTTGACCCCAGGGCTTTTATTTGAACAAACTTGGTAGACACTCATTAGAACATGTTTCATGCTAAATATCTTAGCTCTAGCTCTTTTGGTTCTTTAAAAGAAGATTTTTTAAGTTTTTACTATATGCATATAGGGAAAATCAATGACCCCCTGGGGCGGGGCCAATTTTGACCCCAGGGCATTTATTTGTACAAACTTGGTAGACACTCACTAGAAGATGTTATATGCCAAATATCTAAGCTCTAGCTCTTTGGGTTTTTTAAAAGAAGATATTTAAAGTTTTTTCTTTCGGTTGCCATGGCAACCAGAGTTCTTCAAGGAATTAAATTCTTTGAACAATTTTTAAAGGTGACCACCAAAGGAACATTCCTGTGAAGTTTGGATGAAATTGGCTTGGTGGTTTATGAGGAGATGTCATTTAAAGTAAAAGTTTACGGACGGACGATGGACGCCGGACGAAAAGCGATCACAAAAGCTCACCCTGTCACTTTGTGACAGGTGAGCTAAAAATGCAATACCAAACAACAGATTTAGTGCCCAATCAAAATCTAGCTCATGAATTACAGAATGGCTGCAAATGTGAACTGTTTCATGGTAACAGAGAAACATTTATGACAAGCAAAGAAAATTTGCCAAAATTAAAAGTCTTGCATATACTGAGTTTAAAACATAATAACTTCATGAAAAACCTGTCCCTTGAAAAAATAAATGTTACAGACCAAGAATCAAATTACTTTTATCTGTAAGATCAGAAATTTTTACTATACCTTTATTTGGTGATGTTGTCTTCAATGGTAGTTTATCATTTACAGCAATCACAGCACATTGTCCTTTTTTAGAATGTCCCCAACAATACACATCTCCATTTACTAGATAGAATAATTAAAATATTTATATTATCTATTCTACAATGGGCTTTTTCCTCCTTCTTAATTGGACATGCCCATTGTTATATCCAGAGATTTCATGCTCAAAATTCTTACAATAAACATTAAAGTAAGTTAATATGGTTTTGAAAATAAGTTGCACATAAGAATATTTGTTCAATCCACTGCTGTGACCCTGAACTTTGTCTTAGTAGTCTGCATGTGATTTATTATCCATATGTGGCGGTTGTCTCATTTGAGTTATTTTAAAAATTCCATCATACATGAAGATGTTCACTGGTCACAAACCAAAATTACACTAAAGAAATAATAGAAATATACTACGTTTCCTCCCCTGCAGGTGGATCATGCATGTATCAGTTCTCTGATGCATAAAAGTTAAAACTAGAAAATACATGTATTCTTTATTTGATTCTGTAGGAAGTACCTGTTAAGGCTATAACATGCCTGAGGCCTGCAGCCACTTGTGCAAACTTTTCTCCCTCCCATATCTTCGTCTGGAATATCAACAATAACTCTTGTCAAATGAAAAATGATGAAACAATGAGTATTGTTGAAATTATGTTGTCTAAGAGTAGACCTGGCCTGTTTTAAAGACTATCTTTAAAATTATGGTATCTTTTATAGAACTAATATGATAATTTTCTTTACTAGGGAATATCATAGTCAGGATTTATACAGAGATCTTCTCCTTTGAGCATAGACTGATTAGAAGTAAATAATACCACAAAAATCTAAATATGAACAATAACAGTAACAATAATTGCCATCCGCCAAATTTCAGATTACTTGTCCTGTCAATTAAAAATCAATTAAATACTGATCATGAGTTCCCAGTTGATTATATCAATTCAGAAACTTCACATCATGTATCCTGTAAGTTCAGAGTCATTAAACTTTTAATCATTTATCCAGTCATTTATGAATATATACATGTATATTTCATATAATGTGTTTTATTAGTTAATGGTTTACAAACATCCTGTTAGTAAATGGTTTATAAGCATCATGTCAAGTGTCCTATTAGGGCTAAGCCATTCGGTTAGATCAATAGGTAGAGAGTTGGACTGTAAATTGAACGACCCAGGTTTGATTCCCGAACAGTGCAGGTCACTTTCTTTGCGATTGATCATGTAATCCTTTTTATGGCCATTTGCACTGTACCTCTGCTCTGGCATGTACAGAAGTTTTCAGTTCCTTGCCAAAGTGAAGGCAACTAGTACTGGTAAACTGCTGGACAGCCTGACCAGGAACGATTGGTGGCTGAACTGTGCTCTGATAAATTCAATGTGGCTTTAACTGCCGTGATCTGGAGTGAAAACTACCAACACCACCACAACCTCCTGTTAGGGCTTATAAACTTTAGACAACATTTTTGTTACTTGTAGTTTAGGATTATCTTATAATTGATTTTTTATAAACCATGGAGTGGTCCATTCCTAAACTTAAAGGAATATTTACATCTTTTACTGTCCAATCTGGTAACTAAAATATTCAATGCATATAATAACAATATAACTGTGTACAAACTCAAAAGACATTTGAAACCTAAACAATCCATGCAGGAGGTATATTATTGTGCTCTTGAGACATAAAACCATGCATAATGAATAAACAGAATAGCAAAGTATGAATAAATTATAACTGTAGTATGCTTACTGCCGTCAAACATTTGTTTGGTAAACTAACATCACCCAGTTGTCCAAAAGCATTTGATCCCCAACTGTACAAATCTGATGTTGCTGTAAATAAAACCAATAGTATGTATAAAAAAAACTGTGCAACACACAGAATTATGCTAAAATATAACATTTCAAATGTGTTAACAGTTATGTTTTTTTAAGTTAAAATAAAATCGTTTAAAATCAATACTGTTGTAATATTTTCTACATAGCCAAATAACGAAACAATAAATCAGACTCATGACAGAACTGATATTAATTTTCATCTATATGTATAATTTCAATATTATATGTTTTGTATGATTATAAGTATAAGGCGATAGTGCTAGACTGATATCCTAGTTTTATCATCATTCATTCCATATTTAGATACAATAAGTACATGATTGTGTTCACATGTTGATTATTTTGATCTGTTGGATTTTAAGTCACAGGGTTGTGTAAAGATCATACGGCAACATTCCCGCTTTACTGGTAGAGGAACACCTCAAGTGCCCCTTCATGCTTTATTTCAGGCACAGGCTGGCACATGAATAGAACCAGTGTCCTCCTCAAAGCCAGCTAGATAGTTTCCTCACGTGAAACAATGTAATGACCCTCACAGGATTCAAACCCACAGAGGTGAGGAGCAAAATATCTAAAATCAGCAACCTGAATGGTTAACCACTTGGCCACTGAGGCCCCTGTGAAGGTTTAATTGTTTACTGAATTTACTTTGATCAAATTATATTTCATACCTGATATTGCCAGAGAGAAGTCCCATCCTCCTGTTGTCATGGTAACAGGGTCATTGTTGCCAACAATTACTGGAGTGAGAACTGACACATCTTCTGTGCTGTTTAAGCCCAGCTGACCTTTGTTGTTAGATCCACATGAGTACAACTGACCAGTGCCTTTCAATTTCATACAGGTAAACTTTAACAATAGTCTTATCAAGATTCATTTCACCAACTAGGGGTATCTTACTCAAAGTGAAACATTTAGAGATGATTCAGAATGGTTTGTTCGCAAATCTATTATCAGGTGTTTTAAGAACATTACCAGTAATTAACTCTATTTCTTACGAACAAGCTGCAGAAACTTCGACTGCCAATAATTAATGTAATATTAAATATTGTTACAGAAACATTTACACTTTATAAAAAGATATTTGCTCTGGGGCATATATTTAGAATCATATGCCACTTATATTTAAAAATACTGTCAGTTCTAAGGAACTAACTGTGATAGTTTCTTTTTTCTTTTCAAGAACAAATTAAGATTCTGATGTTTTAAAGATTTTATAATTCATTTTCCAAGAAAACAAGTCTTACACAGTGTCAATGTATTTTTTTTTAAATTATGTTTTAGTTATACCTGCTATAGTAAGTGTATGACCACCCCCACCATGTATACATTGGATGTTGTCTGGCACATTGGTAACTTGACAAGGTAACAACTGGTCCTCACAGTTTCCATTTGCCAGCTGACCATAGGAGTTAGCACCCTGAAATGTTTTATGCAAAATGAATGAAATAACACTAGGAGTCAGTTAGCACCCTGAAATGTTTTATGCAAAATGAATGAAATAACTTTGATAGGTTTTAAAACATATATTTACTCTAGCTGGACTTTGAAGTTCTTGTAACATTTTAATCTAAAAGCAGCATGCCTACTTTCAATTTATTTAAATGTAAATTGAAGTGAGCAAAGAAATTAATTTAAACATTGCAAATGACACACATAATTTAGAAAAGAGGTCAAATTATGCAAAATAAGCCCTAGTCAACCATTAACGATATGGTAATATATTGCACATAACATGTAAATTAATTAATTATTACTTTTTATTTTTCTTAAAATCTTAAATCAGCACATTCAAGTTTGATTTTCTTGAACTCCAGCTTATATATGTAAAATATTCACAGACATAAACTGGCGAGTTGGTTAAGAATTGTGGGCTTAAATGACAGGTTGTTAAAGGGTTCTTTTTTTTCAATGGTGGTCTTGTACACAGGTTTGAATGTACACACTATTTGTACAGTACAATATACTTTTTTACGGCATTTAATTAACATCTAACGCACCTCTCAGTACATTTTCATAAAAAAAATACTGCAGTTGATGTGAGTACTGCAAAACAATGCCGTTACATACTCAAAATATCTTAGAAGAAATATAGTACAGCAAAATATTATTATACATGCGTGTACAATTACACACTAATTGTTACTAAAAATAGCATGGCCATTCATTGATTTTCCTGCAAAATACCCACGAGATCCCGACTCGACTGTCAGCCAATCAGAATGTCTCACATATCCGGGCAGACAGTGTGTGATCTAATGATCAAGGCTGCAATTTGCAAAAATGCCGTTCATCAATTATACAGGTGTAAACTACTACGCCGGCACGTGTTTCCTACAAAAGGAGAGCAATTTACTCACATACCCACGACCAAATGGTCATTTTATAGCGTTAGAAATTGTCCAGCCCACATTTTCCGTGATAAGTCTGTAGGCAATGTACACAATTTCATGTTATTTGATAGGAAATTAGTGTCATCACGTGACCAGCCTCAACACTATTGATTGGAGAAATGATCGACGTACACAGTGTTTTTGCTTTTCCGTCAATCAAGATTTCGTACGACAAGTATAGTATTTTCTCTATAATTTTGAGCAAAAAATGAAATCGATATTATTGTCAATCATACCAAGGTATAAAAATATAGTTTTTACATATCATGTAATTGTCGATTTTAAATAAACCATTTAAAAAAACAAAGTTTTAGAACTTTTATTGTTTTTACCGACAACAATAATCTTTAATGAATCCGCACCAATGGCGACGACTCAGTGGACTTCTTTTGGACATGATTCGCCGTACATTTTATGTTGATTTTCATAGCCAATCAAACAGAATCGGCTTTATTTTGGTTGTATGTAAGTCCAATTATCACATTATTTTCTTAATAGTTTATTTTTCTCATAATCTCTTTTTAATTTCGCGGATTTCAGAGAGAAAAAGTTGATCATTGTTCCCGAGCCGCTACCAGCGTACCGTGATCATAAATTTGTAATTTCAGAAATTATTAAAATTTGTATTAAGACTGTTTTAGACAAGATTGTACATATGATTTAATTGATTATCATAAAAATAAAATATCTGTTACTTAAATAAGTAGAAATGAATTCACTGAAATAAATCAGTAAATTGATAACCCATTTTCAATTTAGTCAATACCTTTAAAAGGGGCACCCAATGGGGAATTTTACACAAATAAATTAAAATAATAAGAACAAGAGGAGTCAATAAATAGACAACTTGTCTTTTAAAAAATAAATATTTCAGCTTTGAAAAATAGAATCTTGTTTTCATTGTTTTAATATTCTTTAGTTTAAACACCAGAAGTTATTTTCAGACTGACACACAAGAAGCTTTAATTAATGACTATTTTAGGAATAGCCTTGAATCTCTTCCTGTTAAGAAGGAAATTATTAGATCTATTTTTTTGTTGATTTAAGGAAGTTAAGTGATGTGTATGTTAAGGGTGATTTCCAGTCAAATTGACACTCAAGTCTCTGTAGTCACATACAGAATTGAAACAGACTATATAGAATTTTTAGTTAATATTATGATAACATGAACAACAGTGCCACTACACTATATGACTATTGGCATATAAATATTAATAAATTATTAAAATACTTTATTCTCTCAGAAGGAAATCAAATAATTTTAAAACTGCCAGTATGGCATCAAAATCCCTTGACTTTACGATGATCAAATTACACAAAAGTGATTGGACTTTCGCGAAAGAGTTATTTATTATAGCAGTGATTTTTAATATCTGCTATATCTCAACCTCATTTGGTGAGTGCAATACGTATGATTTTAAATCATTATTTACCAGGTTTTTTATTAGATTGAGGTATGTTGGATGGGCGAGTGGGCGGATTCAGGCATTCTGAGGAACTCTTCCTACTTTTCTCAAGGGATTTTGACCCAAACTTTTACAGAAGCTTTGGCATCAAGTGCCCTGGTGCATATTGTTTGGGTTTTGTGATTGGATAATTTTTGGCCTAATTATGGCCCTTTGTTTTTTCCATAAAATAGTAATTAGTAGAGTAATATCCTTTTAATCACAACTACAACTTTATGTAGTTATTGAACAGAAACTATCGAGTTTGTTGCACACCTGCCAGTTCATCTGCCTACTTTTGGGTCCTGTAGAGTCAAGGTCACTGTTGCTGAAAATAGTAAATCTGTTTCCAGTCAATAACTAGAGTAAGGAATGAAATATTTCGATTAAACTGGTGTATAGCAAGCTTATGTAAATATTTTGCTTTTGATTGCTTTTGGGTCTGCTAAGGTCAAGTTCAAGATCACTGTTACTGAAAATAGAAAATAGGTTTCTGGTCAATAACTAGAGTTTGGAATGAAATATTTTTATGAAATATGATGTAAAGCAAGTTTTTATATAGACCTCACTTGGGATGGCTTTTTGGGCCCCCTAAGGTCAAGGTTACTGTTACTAAAAATAGAAAATTCATTATTTATGATTTACATCGCACAAAGTAACATTGTTCGTTGCTTGTATTTATATTTTAACTAAATCAGATCTTTCTACAATGGGTTAATTTAAAACCTGATTTAGTGGCATTGCCATGTTTCTTGTTTTATTATTTGAAAGTGTCATTAATGCCTTTGTTGTTACAATATGGAAGACAAACAATCATATAAAACAATTTAGTCTAAAATTTATATTCCGTGCTATTTTCCTGGGAGTGGATTGGCCATACTTACAATTGTCCAATGGGTTTCTGACTTGCATGCAGGCCAGTCATACCATACCAGAACAATGTAATACAAATAAGACTTTGCTATGAATGTTTTGTCAGTGTTTCTGTAACCTGTTTACCATTGCGCTTACTGTTTACCATTGCGCTAACTTAATATTTATTGTATTTTTCAGTTTAGAGTCCTTGCAAATAAAAGGTTTACTGAATGGACAACATATAGCTAAGTTCTGCTTTACACACTCCAAGAATAAAAAACAGTAATAGAAAATAACGATATATAAAAATGGAGCAGTTTCAGGCCCAGCAAGGGGCTGTAACTCTTGATGCAAGTCAGCAGGCATTCCAGCAAGTAGCCCAACCTTTGGTGATGCAAGGACTTCCAATGCAATTCCTGCAAGCTGGAACCAATCAATTTTCTGCTGCTGGACAGCAGCCTCAAGTATGTTATATTTTATGTGTTTGACTTAGTGCTTATTGAAGCTTGAGACACTAGTACAGTGCCATGCAAGCCTCAGAATTTATTTTTACACAAACCTAGCAAAGTATGCTAATAATATACAAAAAATAGAGTAAACATTTCTTGAACAATATACCAGCCAGAAGCCTGAGATAATGCACAGAAGGGCACCCGAGGTCTTCCTCCACCAGTAAAGCTGGAATGTCGCGATATGACCTATACTGTGTGGATGTGATGTAAAACTAAAAAAAAAAGAAGCAATACATTTCTATAACTTTATTTCCCCCATTCTTAAATTTTAAGTTGCGTTAATTTATCTGTCCTTATCATAACATTGTTAAAAAGTTTTTTTATCTTGTGGTACTTGAATATCATCAATAAGATATAACTTGCCACACATAATTTAAATCTAGACCATTGAAGGAAAAAGAATACAAGTACTGTAAAACTATTGGCTAAACAGCAAAACATATTTAAACTTTCAATCACGTGCATTGTTTATGGAAAAGAATTAACAATTTCAATCACATGAAGTTTCTATATTTAGCACCCAGGAAGATAATGTTGAAGATTTACTTACAGATTACTAGCTTTGTATATTTTCATTGGGTATATGTTTTTTATATGAAAGTATTTTGAATTTCAAAATTTCCAATTGTTAGCCCCTTATATCTAGCTGGATAGAATTTTAACCTTACTTTTGTAAACAATCAACATATTGAATATACTGTTTTGAAACTTATCATTATGTTGTATACTGGTAAACCATCTAGAAAAAAGGTTAGTAGGATTACAGGGACTCATAAATTATAGTAAACACTTAAACAACATTAAGAATTTATGTCAGATTGATACTTGATGTGTCCTGCACCGTTTGGTTTTCAGTGGTGCATATTTTGAAATTTTCCCTAAAAATGATGAATGGTTTTGTCCCGATTGAAAGATAGGCAAGTCCATTTAATAAGCATTAAATATAAGGTAAAGGTAAATAGCATAATATATCAATTTGAGTGTTAAAAACTTTATTGATAAAAGATAAGCTTTTACTTATAAACTGTGAAACTATCATCAAGTTGTTGATTTTTGCTGACTGACACTATTCAGTATCTTTTGCTGATATAAAATATATACCTATTAAACAATTGTTTACTTCAAGTTTAAAACAACAGAGCAACATATGGTTGTAGTTAATTAACTTTGTATGTGTTTACATATAAACATATTGATCACTTATTAGATATTGAAAACTATTTCCCAATGAAGAGGTAAACAAAATAAAAAATTGAAATGTTCTTCCTTCTGATTGGTGGTTTGTACCAGGAAGAAGGGGAGGGTATTTATAATACTGCAAGGCATGTTTTAGTTATCTTAAGTCAGTAGTTTAAATGATATAAACAGAACTAATTGTAGAAATCAAAGTTATAAGAAATCAATTAATGTGGAACTATATACATTAAAAGGAACTTATCATTGATATAATTATATGCTATTAACATGGATAATTGACATAAGGTTTCCATGTGTTATTGTAAAATAACTGTAATATAACTTAAGTTGTATTGTAACTGTTATTCTAGAGATTGTACAAGTTATTTATTTTATTTGTATATTTGATTTAGCTTATACAGTTAAATGGACAGGGTCAGATGCCTTTGATTCAAACAGCAAATGGTCAACAGATTATAGTACAAATGCCACAAAACCAGTCATCTATGAGCATGCCAAACGGACAACAGTTCCAACAGGTAAGATACTAATGAATATTTCATTAGTCTCTATACACTTCACATTTCTCAGTTTCAATACAAGTATTCTCTAATGTCTGCACATGGTTTAAATTGGCTCTTATTCAGAATTATATCACCATGTTAAAGTTGATTAAAGTCTAATCTGGATTAACATGACAAAAGTCATCACTTACTTATTAGTTTAATAGTGAAAGTTCATTATTTGACATACAAAAAGAGTTTACTATAATGAAGTGAATATATCCTTTTATAGGGTTAACATTGGCTAATTATAAAGTATAAAATGAAAATGATCTATAGATCTCAAAAGTTAGGCTAAATTAGTTATAAAGAAGGTACAGCACAGATTTGCAAGTTTTGGGTCCTCAGCATTGGCAAGATACATTTTCTGATATATATTATCAATAATTTTGTACAGTTATCCATCATAAGTGTAAGCCCCACTGGCCAGCGAATTCGTCAATTTTTCAAAATGTCAAGTTTTCAAAATATGCTAAAAATTGTAATTTTTCTCTCAGAAACAAATTTGATTTATAGTCTGTGCATAAGTTGGAATTTCAAACTTAATCTGCTAAACAAGTTTTGAAAGTGAAGTAAAATGAATAAAGTAATGTATGTAACATATGTATATAGACACATGTGATGTATACTCGCATTATGGTATGGTATTTATTATTTAAATGGTTTAGTTTAACATTTTGGTATACAGTTACAGTATGTGACGGCACCAATTACAAGCCCTACATTACAGACATTTGGTCAACCCCAGCAGGTATTAAATAGTGCACTCTCCGTAGTTTTGGTGTTGTACCTGCTTAATCATCTTCTTAAGATCACCTTTTATCTTATACTTCTGCAACAACAAGAAATGCTTTTTGTTAGTTATATAGCTGTGTAGTTAGAATTTTGCTTTGTAGATACATTGTATAATATAGATTAAAGCCTGGAAAAACTCACATTTGCAGAGTTCTGGATAAGAACTGTTTTTAGCACATGAGCATACATAATTACCCATATACATATAAACAGGGTTTTCATGATAAACAGATAGGCAATCCATAGCTATTAAAATTGTTTGTATTTTCAGCCTGTAGATTAAATTATCCCCCTTTACCCTTCACCAAATCAGTCTGTAACCTCAGATAAAAATGAAACCCTGAATATTAAATTGATGAGATACATAAGTAAATAGAATTAAAATAAGTTTGAATTTAAACTTACATCAGTAACATTTGTTGAGAAAGTTAACAAAACACCACATATATTACAACATCTTAGACTCATTAAATATAGTATGTAAATATATACATAATGCACATGGGCTTATTATATGTATATAGAGTAGTTTGTAGAATCTATTTGTAACTGTGGTAGTTTTGTAGAGTGATAGTATTATTTTGTCCTTTATATGTTGGCGTTTTTTTTGTTTTTTTTTCAATTAAAGTTCTGAATTATTTTGTACGGTGAAATAATTATTTTCGTCTACTTCACTTTGATCACATACAAATGTAGAATACTCAGCTTGTAACTAATATAATATATTATATGGATAATATTGAAACAACTATCTTTGTATGGAAAAAAATATTGAAGTGTTGTACTTTAAAATTTTAGTTGTAATAATGATAAAAGAAGCACATCGTCGGATACCCACGATTGATAAACATGTCACATAACATGATAAATGTTAATGGTTCTGCCGTGGGTATCCGACGATGAAAGAAGCATAATATGTTATGTGTTTTGTAACAAGAACATGTCCTGTATAAACAAATAGTATTGATTTACACAAATTGTATGGTAAATAAATAAAGCCAGTATAATTAACATTTATATGAGAACATGTATATCCCTTCATAATTTGTGTTTACTAATTATTATGATAACATGAACATATGATAACATGACTATATCCTATGTTTACTAACTATTATGATAACATAAACATATGATAACATGACTGTATCCTATGTTTACTAACTATTATGATAACATAAACATATGATAACATGACTGTATCCTATGTTTACTAACTATTATGATAACATGAACATATGATAACATGACTGTATCCTATGTTTACTAACTATTATGATAACATAAACATATGATAACATGACTGTATCCTATGTTTACTAATTATTATGATAACATGAACATATGATAACATGACTGTATCCTATGTTTACTAATTATTATGATAACATGAACATACATATGATAACATGACAGTATCCCGTGTTTACTAATTATTATGATAACATAAACATATGATAACATGACTGTATCCTATGTTTTCAGCTAGTTATACAGCAACCACAGGGACAACTCTTGAACCAACCTCAGATCATTAACTCACAAAATTTAGCACCATTTGTCAATCAGTTTACACAGGTATTTATTGTACTTTTTTAAACTAAACATTTAAATTGCCTTTTATTGAATTTTGATATGACTGCATATTATTTCATCTGCTTGGGGGTTTGTAAGTTTAAAGACTCAATTTAGACTACATCTGATATTTGAAACTAATTCATTAATAATAGTTGAGATCATTCGTCTACTAGACCTGATTCATTTCATTTATGTTTAACGAAGTTTTAAGCAAATTTTTATAACACCACTATCTGCATATACATGTAATTAAAAACAAAAATTGATAAAATGACATCCAACACATATAAAATGCATGTTCTGTAGTCAGACCAGTGAATTATTATTTTTTGCTACTATGGATATGTAAATACATGTATTAAAAAACCAAACATAAGATTTATCTAAATCATATTTTATACTTCAATCAAGTTTCAAAATATTTTCATAAAGTTATTTAAGGCATATCACAGCTTTCTGTTTCTTATTTGTGTTGTAATTGATATAACAAAAGTATATAAATGTCTTATCCAATAGATTGTACAGACCCCAGATGGACAGACAATTTTATACCAGCAACCACAAGCAGGGCAACAAGTTACTTCTCAACTACCTACACCAACAGATAGTACAGGACAACAACAACAACAAACAAATCAAGTACAAGGTAGGAGTAATGTCTATTCAATGTAATTTTTATCTCGACTATTGAAGAATAGGGAGAGCTATAATTGTGCTCACACAGGCATTGGTGTAACCATCACACTTTGGTTAAGTTTTTGCGTGCAAGTCTCCAAAACTACTGAAAGGAATGAATTATGTTAGATAGATATTTTTGTAAATACACAATTAAAAATATAAATGGCTAAATGGTCATGTCAAACTATTATTTCCATTGTGTAGTTGAATTCAAGTCTGTTATTATAGTACTTAAATATTACTTATACAAGCTTTTGAATTTATAAATTGGTAAAATTCTACATATTTAGGTTGTCTCCCTTTAATTAAGTGGCATATTAGTAAAGGGAGATTGAACTGAATATTTTGAATAAGAAGGAACATGAATTACTTCCCCTGAAATGGACATTGTTGTGATATATTTTCAGCTACTGGTATGGTGAATACAGACCAGAGTCAGCAACAGCAAGCAGCACCACAGTTTATTCAAGTTCCTGGTGGACAAATTATGGTATATAATACATTTAAAGCTTTGAAGAACAAAATAAATGAACTTTTTAGAATACACATCACCATATGCACAATTTCTTTGTGATCAGTTGTGAAAAACCACAACTTATCACAGCAATATAATCATAAACATAGAAATTGTGTACATAATGGAGTATATTTCAAAAAGTTCAATTACCTTTTGTGTTCTATTTACAATGAGCCAAATACATGTATATGCTTATTGTATCTCAGTAAAAAAACTATTTTACTGAGATTTAAGCATATATTTGGCTCATTGTAATTATCATTCTATGAAGAATTAGCCTTTAAACATATCAAATATATGTACTGGATTTCTGTGCCTTTCAGTGTCATTAATATATTTCTTGAAATACAATAAGACTTTAAGAACCAAGTCATGAATTGTTAATTTTTTATAAGGTTAAGTAGTATGTTTTTCTAAGTTTAGTTATTACATAATATAAACAAAAATCTAATTTTGTAATGGTTCCACATGACTGAATACTGTACAGAAAAATCTTCAAACTTTGATTAATTATAAAAAATTGCTCATTTTCTTGAACGTAACTGATCTTTTTAGACTTTACCAAGTAGGAAGTTGAAATACAATGACTACTTTTTATTTCAGCAAGTTGTTGGAGGAAATATAACCAACTTAAATTTACCCGGGGTCCAGCGTGCTCAGGCTGGTACCCAGGAATCAACAGACGAGGAACCATTGTATGTTAATGCTAAACAATACCATAGAATACTGAAAAGACGGCAGGCACGGGCAAAACTAGAGGCGTCAGGGAAAATACCAAGAATAAGAAAAGTAAGACTTAAAACTGAAAATTAATATCTTATCACTTTAAACTCATTGGAATAAATCAAGAAGCAACATGTCCCCTACCAAAGTATATGTTTGTGTAAACTAGTGGGTTCGTCCTTACACAAACCTTCTTATCTTTGTGGTTTTAATCATTATTATGGGGTTCTGATGGGACTGGAAAGGTAGAAATCTGTGTTTAGATAATTTTCATTGTTTATCAAGATGAATAGAATAGAATAATAGATGAATAATTTATACCATTCCCTATATTTTGTCTGTCTTTTACTTCATGTGAATTGATAGGAAATCTTTACTCGCGGTAATACATTTTGATTAAACTTGGTCAGATTAATTGTTTTGACATAGTTGAACGAAAGAAGTAAAGTAATTAACTTGTAAATGTAAATATGATTTTTATCAAGGTAATTATAAGTGTACATCCTTACATACGTCTTGACAGAATGAGAAGATATACTTGAAATAACTATCAATTATTTTATATGGATCTATAAATGTGCTTGTATATGCAAAAATGCCTAATTAGTCCCCTACCGGTTTAACCGGAGGGGACTTTAGGTTTACCCTCCGTCCGTCTGTCTGTCTGTCGGTCTGTCAGTCCGTCAGTCCGTCCGTCCACAAAACTGGATCCGTCCACAAAACTGGATCCCGCGATAACGCAAAATGTACTGAAAATATTTTAATGAAACTTGATATATGGATAGATGGCAGTATGGAGATTATGCACGTCTTTTTTTTTTCTTCCTATGTTGAAAATTCTGGTTGCTATGGCAACAGATGCCTGAAAATATGGCAAATTGAACACATAAACTGGATCCCGCGATAACACAAAAAGTACTGAAAATATTTTTATGAAACTTGATATATGGATAGATGGCAGTATGGAGATTTTGTCTTTTTTATGTTGAAAATTCTGGTTGCTATGGCAACAAATAGCCTGAATTTCAAGATTTCTGTTTAAATTTTTCAGCTTTTTCACTATAAGTTCTTTATTTCTTAAGGTGTTTACTTCAAACTTTAAATATAAGTTTCTGGTCATCAACCACATCATATGTGACAAGGTTTACAACTCTAGCACAAAAATTATCAGTATTACCTCCCTTGAACTTAGAATTTTTATGAAAAAAATGTTGTCTTTTTTAAATAACTTCTTTATTTCCTAATGTATCTACTTCAAACTTCATATATATGTTTCTTATTTATAATCACTCAACATTTTTGAGAAGGTTAAATACTCTAGCAAGACTATTTCCAGAATTATGTCCCCCTTGAACTTAGATTTTTTTCGAGAAATTGGTATTTTTCACTCCAACTTCTTCATTCATTATAGGATTTACTTTAAAATCCCACATCGTAATAATATGACAAGGTTGTATAAACATAATTTCCTTACTAGGCAGGGAAACGTAACACATTACTGTGATATAGACAAACTTAGAACTCAAAAGATTTAAGTTCATACATGTCATTCATTCACTGGTAAAATTGACTGGCCAATGGCCCATCAGAAAGTTGCTGGGGTTCTAACCGGTAGGGGACTTATGGATTGCTTGCAATACTATGATAATTGCTGGTTGTTATTAATTTGTTAACATTATCTCTGATCTGAATGACCCTGAGTGTGATATTGATGTGTCAGAATATATGTACAAATTGAATATACAATAGAAAAGGGAACATAAAGTTAAATAATAATCAAATACTGCCAAAATTTCAGATAAAATTTATAATTTTTACTTCAGAAATATCTCCATGAATCGAGACATATACATGCCATGAACAGAGTTAGAGGAGAAGGTGGTAGATTTCACTCAATAAAAAATGAACCATACGAGGGGGATGGTCTTAATATCAAACAAGAGTCAGATGTATGTATCAGTCCTTGAAAAATATATACCTGTTCCTTTGTTATTACTGTAATAAAAGAGGCTATCCAGTTATAATTTAGCAGGTTGTTCACTGTTGGTTCTACTAATTGCCTGATAGTGCCTCAAAAAATTTCCTGCATCAAATCATTTCCTTGAAAGCTTTAGAGGGCAAATTTCAGAAGTAAAGCTGGATGGGCAACCATATAATAAGAATTCCGGTGGTTCTATTCCTTGTGCCTCCATGTGTCTGAATAATGTCAGAAGTGATTTATTGAGAGAAGTTGTCAGTTTTTAGAGGAGACAAAGGGAATTGCTGATTCTGAATACATTATCACTGTGTCTGTCAAAGTCTGCAAGTGTATGACTCAAATAATAGTGGTAGTCTCATGAAGTACAACAAAACTTTAATATCACTAATATAAACAGTATTTTTGGGATGATAGATCACACTTAAATTATGACAAGTATTTTGGAATTGAAACCATGTGTAAGAGATTGGAATTATTCAACATGTTTAATTTGTACACTTAAGCATCTTAGCAACAAGAAGACACAATAATTCTAAAAACATAGATTTCTATTGATTGATAATTGAAATCAGTGTGATATTATGTAAAAATTAAAGTTTATGAGCATGGCATAGGAAACAACAGTAACATTAGGGTGAGTGAAGGCATAGTGTTTAAGGTGTTTGCCTGTCTCTCTGGGATAGTGAACTAGAGCCCAACTTTAGTCACAACCATATTTCCTTATATGACACCAGTACTGGCTTGTCCTAGAAAACCAACTCAACAGTTGTTTAAACATGTTACAAGTGTCCTTCAAAAAGTTCTTAGATAACTAATCTCAATATAATTTTAAGTAAACGAGAATTAGATAAATACATGTACAGTAATGTTTAAACTAAACACGTCTAATTCTGCTTACTATTTCATCTTTACAGGAGGACAACGAAGTTTCTCGGTTAATGTCGCAAGCCATGAACGGTGGCCAGTTAAACCCAATGTCATCCCTCCATCACAGTACTTCATCTCATACCAACATTTCAGTTAGTTCTCATTACACAAACTCTGAATTACGACATATAACGCCTAGTAAAGGATAACCTCATTTGTGTTTTAAATATTACATATTTTTGTATTATTTCACCATGTTAGTGCAGTAATGGGTTAACTACCATTTTTAGCTCGACTATTCGATAAGAATAAGTAGAGCTATTGTAGTCACCGGAGCGTTGGCGTCGGCGTAACCACTTATGTTTTTGTAATAGTTCAAATATTTTCAAAGTCCATTGACATATGGCTTTGAAACTTTGCACAATTGTTCACCATCATGACCCCAACCTGTAGACAAGAGGGGGTAACTCTATCAAGCATTTTGACAGAATTATGCCCCTTTTTCAACTTAGAATTTACGTTAAAGTTTTTGTAATAGTTAAAATATTTTCAAAGTCCATTGACATGGCTTTGAAACTTTGCACACTTGTTCACCATCATGACCCCAACCTGTAGACAGGAGGAGGTAACTCTATCAAGCAATTTGACAGAATTATGCCCCTTTTTCGACTTAGAATTTACGTTAAAGTTTTTGTAATAGTTCAAATATTTTCAAAGTCCATTGACATATGGCTTTGAAACTTTGCACACTTGTTCACCATCATGACCCCAACCTGTAAACAGGAGGAGGTAACTGTATCAAGCATTTTTTTTTACTATCAAGCACTAAGAATAGTGGAGCGTTGCTGTCCTACCGACAGCTTTTGTTGGAACAAAGAGAGGTAACTTGTGTCTGCATTAAGGTGATGATTTTCATGTCATTATTTATTATTTTGAAACAAATTGGTTTATTAATCATGGAATTTTTATAGTTGATGTAGTGTGTGTTTTACAGAAATATTGAAAAGCACTCAAAGTGCGTAAAATGGTGCAATATGTAAAATATTCTTTGAAGTGTTTTTAAAACTTATTATTTGTAATACATTTTCATTCTTTGCAATTTCTGGATAATCATGTTGTCGTTTCTTTTATCAATTTGTTAACTGAAGAGAGCATAAAATGCTCATACCTAGTTATCATTATCATGATCATTTTAATCATTACAGAATTTTGTATCCATGGTAATGGAAAAGAAAGTCCTTTAATTAAAAGATATTTTAATTTTTCAGCGTGGACACTGGTGTGATAATTAGATAAATTTCTCTGTAAAAAGATAGAAAACTTTAGCTAAGTAATTATCATCATAACATTTTTCTGTTTTACATGTGTAGAGAAACAACTATGTACAGAACAATGAAAATGGGTTTTACCCGTTTTAGTGTAGATAAAACCAGGTATGGTCACTGTTAATGTATACAACTCCATGCGATATTTTTTTAACCTTTTCTTTTTAAATGAACTTTTTAGTGTGGAAAAAAGGTTTTTTACCAAATTTGTTATTTTTATTGCACCTGACGGTACATAAAGATTTTTTTCTTACATTGTAGCTAGTTTTTATGAATGTAAACTTTTTTGTTATTTAATTTATTTGTTGATATTTTGTTTATGACACAACTTACAAAGTAGTTTGTTTTGCTCATTTTTATTTGTCTATCTTTTTATAAAGAGATAGGTGAAGATCAATGTAGTTGGCTGAGAGGCCAAAAATACAAAGTCTGTTTTTAGTTATTTTTTTAAGTTTTGTTTTATGAAATAAGAATTACATTAATTTATATGCATGGTATCTTTATTGAAGTTTATGTTCATTATTTAGTTATTTTATAGAATATTTCTTACAGAGAGGGTCAGTAGATTTCAGATTCAAGCTGACTTTGTTTATGAATGAAAATTTAAAAAAAAAACCTACTTTGTCTTAAGTATAAAAAATTATATATGTAATATCAAAATATCAGAATCTTGATTTGCTCAATCAAGTGACAAAATAAAAAAGAAAGAACTACAGCTACCATTTTGTTATATATAAACTTAAAACTTGTAGAGATGTAAAATTGTTAGAGGTGTAATGATATATAGATGTATCGTTGCACCAAGTTTTGCCTTGTCATGGAAAGAAAATGTAGATGACAATAAATTAAAGTCCAATACAGATTATACCTTGGAATGCATGTATCGCAAAATGACAACAATTTCTTACACATAAAAAATTTAAAAGCCAGATTAAACTTATTTGATAAAAAACAATGTGACAAATACAAACATTGTCAAATTATTATAGGAGGTTTTGATGAAAAGTTAACAGGGTTTTGAATTCAATGGAATTTTGTTTATATGAATTTTCACCATGTTATAAGTTTGAAAGTCAGTAATGTGATCTGTGTTGCATTGTCAATAAGATGTATCACAACTAAATTTCTTCTACTATACGGTATGTATCATGAATTCAATTGCTCAACAGAAAACATATAATTGTATGTATTTTTACCCAACGAAAAAAAAACAAAAAACCACAATGTTCAGCCCTAATGAATGTTCAGGGACCATAGATTTTACATGTAGTGATTATCAATTATCATTAAATTATCACTACAATTATCATCTAGAATATTATAAAAACTATTATTTCATGGTTAAGGCAGATCTCCGTCATTATTGATTAAAATGATGCAGTAAATACCTTTAACAAATTGCAGTTTTTGCATATTGATGACATGTCTATGATACAAGTTTAAACACTTTATTGTACACCCACCACATAATGGGGAGGAGGCTATAGTGGAATCATTCTTAGTGTGAGTCGTTCTGTTGGTCTGTCCATACGTTTCCATCATGTGTGTTTTATAAATATTTTTATACCCCCGCACAACAAAGTTGTAAGGGGGGTATACTGGAATCAGCTTGTCCGTCCGTCCGGCTGTCCGGCCGGCCGTCCGTCGGTTTTTTCTTGTCCGCCCAATAACTTAAGATTCCTTTGACCCTTAGTCTTCATATTTGGCATGGAGGTTAGTCATGATTAGTAGATGACCCCTATTGATTTTGAGGTCACTAGGTCAAAGGTCAAGGTCACAGGGGCCTTGACTTCAAAAAGCTTGTCCGCCCAATAACTTTAGATTCCTTTGACCTACAGTTGTCATATTTGGCATGGAGGTTAGTCATGATAAGTAGATGACCCCTATTGACTTTGAGGTCACCAGGTCAAAGGTCAAGGTCACAGGGGCCTTGACTTCAAAAGCTTGTCCGCCCAATAACTTAAGATTCCTTTGACCCACAGTCTTCATATTTGGCATGGAGGCTAGTCATGATTAGTAGATGACCCCTATTGACTTTGAGGTCACCAGGTCAAAGGTCAAGGTCACAGAGACCTTGACTTCAAAAAGCTTGTCCGCCCAATAACTTAAGATTCCTTTGACCCACAGTCTTCATATTTGGCATGGAGGTTAGTCATGATTAGTAGATGACCCCTATTGATTTTGAGGTCACCAGGTCAAAGGTCAAGGTCACAGGGGCCTTGACTTCAAAAAGCTTGTCCGCCCAATAACTTAAGATTCCTTTGACCCACAGTCTTCATATTTGGAATGGAGGTGAGTCATGATTAGTAGATGACCCTATTGATTTTGAGGTCACCAGGTCAAAGGTCAAGGTCACAGGGACTTTGACTTCAAAAAGTTTGTCTGCCCAATAACTTTAGATTCCTTTGACCCACAGTCTTCATATTTGGCATGGATGTTGATCATGATTAGTAGATGACCCCTTTTGATTTTGAGGTCACTGGATCAAAGGTCAAGGTCATAGGGACTTTGACTTCAAAAAGTTTGTCCACCCATTAACTTAAGATTCCTTTGATCCACAGTCTTCATATTTGGCATGGAGGTTGATCATGACTATAAGGTGACCCCTATTGATTTTGAGGTCAATGGGTCAAAGGTCAAGGTCACAGGGACCTTGACAAAAAAAAGCTTTTCTTCTCAATTGCTAAAGAATGTCCTGTCCGCAATGTATTGATTTTGACATTTTCACATTTGAAGCATGTAGAATACATAACTTAGCAATGCACTGGCTTAGTAACCTCAGATTTGGCAGGGAGGTTGTCATTGAGCTGTAAATGGCCACTGTTGATTTTGACAGAGTGGTATGCGGGGGTATTCACGCCATGATAGTGGCAGTTCTAGTTCCCCTTGAAGGATATGCTTCAAACTATGCTAAAATATTAACCTCTAAAATGTGATGTGCAGAGCGCATGTAACAGCTGTGCTTAATCAAGGCCACTTCTGTAGGTCAAAGGCCAAATATCAGTCAAATTTGTGTCTTCTCTACAAATCCTATAGCCTTTGTAGAATTTCTTCAAATTTTGAACATTTGTTCACCTCAACAAGGCCCTCAGACAAGTTTGTGGCTGCTTTATAAATCCTGGCTCAGATGATCAGGTCAGCAAGGCAAATTGCAGAACCCATGCCACTGTTGTGAAGACTCAAGGTCAAAGTATTCCTTGAAGGTCAAATATCAGCCAATTTTGTGTCTGCTCTTTAAATCCTATACCTCTTGATGCTTTGTCTTCAAACTTGGCTCAAATGTTCACCTCAACATGGTAAAGTGCAAAACCCATGCTGCCACTATAGAAGGTCAAGGTCCCCCTTCAAGGTCAAAATGGAATCTTTTGTTTCTGCACTATTATATACTTTTCAAATGACTTTTCAATCTTAACTGAAACGTTTTCTTTCAAAAAATGATTATCAATTGCATTGCATAATATCCTGTGTGCTAGGGATAAGGTGTATTTGTTACTCTGTATATCAGTAGAATTTTATCTGACTTGATGCTTTTAGTTGCACAGTTTTATTATACAGGGCATATACAGGTATAATGAAACCCCTCAAATTGATAGTTCTCAGAGGGTATAAAGCTATATTTATACTTACCTAATATTGTCTAAGTAACTGCAAAGTGAATGGATTCTTAGCCAAGCAAATATAGGAGAATGATATGTTTTAAAGATTTGTAAGAACGAGTTACATGTAGTTAGTTTGGGAGTGTATATATCCCTGTGTGTATCCAATGAGAAAAACATTTGTTATTGTATTTATTTTTTTTAGAAATAAATAACCACCAATGTGTGAGGTTTTTTGTTTGTTTTATACATTGTATTTTGTTTTAGAAATAACCACCAATAAACACTGTAATGGTAAAATGTTTGAATGCTTTATGGTATGTATACATGTATAGAACCAGTTCTAGCTTTTTCATTGGATAATTGAAATCATGTTGACCACCATTTCACAAATTCAGCAAAGTTAGTGTTTACAATTGTTGAGAAGTTAAATAACAATCTGAATAGCATCTTCCATTAAAAGTGATAATAAATTACTTTTCTAGTGGATGAATATTAATTTAAAGAAATAGAATAAAGAACCTATCAAATGTTTTAGATTTGTTAATTAAAGACATGTTATTGTTATTTTTGTATTTCAATATACTATTTCCTTTGTTAGATGTAAGATTATATATTAATCTATGTTACTTGAAGCTATCTTAAGCTATTTTTGTTCCATATTAACTATTTACAGTATATTTTTCTTAACTTACATGATATGAACAATTTTTCATGTCAAAATGGATTTAAAGATATTCAATAGGTATCATAAAATAAAACAATAAACATTGAATACAATTTTATGCAAATGAAAACCATGATTATTTTTTCCTGTTATCAAGGATACCATAGGAGATGAACAAGCTCTTATTTCCATTGTAGTCCTATAAAACCATTTTCACCAAGTACCTGCCATTTTCATTATTTATTTGAGCCGTGCCACGACAAAACCAACATAATGGGTTTGCGACCAGCATCTGCGCAGTCTGATCAGGATCCATGCTGTTGGCTATCAGCTTCTCTACTTGTTATAGGGTTTGTAAGCGAACAGCATGGATCCTGATCAGACTGCGTGGATGCGCAGGCTGGTCTGGATCCATGCTGGTCGTGAACCCATTATGTTGGTTTTGTTGTGACGCGGCTCATTTCATTTTTTAGCATGATCACACAACAAATACTTGACAAAATGTTAGGGACATGCACTATATTTGTTTTGTGCATATTATTTATTAATGAGAACCTATCTATTTGTTATTTCTTATACAATGTATTGTACATGTTTTTTAATTTATCAATAAAGAGATAACTTTAATGTATAGAGCTGAATTATTTCAATTAAATATATACTACAGAACATTGACAGTAAGACAGCTTTTGATTGGCCGACAGAAAGGTCAAATGATCATGCCCTTTTCTCATTTTGTCATTAGATGATGGCTTATATAAACAGGTGTTTTAGGCTGATTGTGAAACAAGTTCATGCAACATATCAATCACCCACAAATCTGCTTTCAGTAATTAACCAGTACTAGCGTCCAATTAATATGACCAACAATTCCTGGGTGGAGAGGCTAAGACCGTAATCACTCGATCACGCTTCCATTTATATCTTAGTAAAGTGTGTTTGTTTATTCTTAGTGTCAAAGTAATGTAAGGATCGATATTCATGATCACAAAAATTTACTCTTAGCTCTTCTTTAAAGATTGGTAATTGTTTAAATACATTGTGCTCTGATTACATTCATTATGAGTCAATGGTACATGTACATTTTATCTCAGAAAATCAGTGTACATCTGTATTCTTTTAAGAAGGTGACATTAAGAGTTACTCATGCATGCTTCACAGTGGCATAGTGTACAAAATGTAATTAAAATATTTTTGCAAGGCTTTGACGTTTTTTACAGAAAACATTTTATTATAAAATTTGATATGCGTTTAATAACTAGCTGCCAATGCAAGTGAAAGTTGACATTTACAAAAGATAACAATGTTTACCCTATTATGTGGGTGTTGAATTGTGATATTATCTTTGTCAGTGTTCATTCGTGAATTAGTATGATCATTTGAATTTAATATTTTACACATGGTGATAGTTTCTGACATGTTTGGTTTAGACAAGTCAAACAAACATTGTGAAGGCCATATGGATTCTTATATGCCCCTTCATACAATATTTCAGATATTTGCCGGTGTAACGTTGTTAACTTACCCCCATAAAATAATGACCCCCATAAAATAATGACCCCCGTCATAATATTATGACTCCCCTACACGTTGAAAAATGACCCTCGCATAGAAAAGTGACCCCCTGTAGAATAATAACCCCCACCCCAACCCAAACTATAAAGCCCTTACTGGACTTTTTCAAAGAAACACTCCCAATATAATTATCTCAGATGAGAAATATAGTAATTTCAATTTTTTGTGCGTGTGTCCGTGCGACCGTGCAACGATTCGACCTATTATTGGACGAAATAGTTTCAAAATCTCGGGGATAGCTACTTTAATCGAAGTCCAGCCTCAGTCTGCATTTTTATGCCACCGCAGCATCTGCGATGCGGTGGCATATAGCGATTCACCTGTGTGTTTGTTTGTGTGTGTGTGTGTGTGTTATATAGATTATATAGTGAACTTAAAAAATCTTCTTGTGAAAAACCACTAGTCCAATTTCAACCAAACTTGGCAGGATTGATCCTTGGGTGAAGGCCTTCCAAAGTTGTTCAAAGAATTTCATTCCATGCAGAATTCTGGTTGCCATGGCAACCAAAAGGAATTATAAGAATAAATTTAAAAAATCTTCTTGTAAAGACCCAAAAGGCCTAGAGCTTAGATATTTTGCATAAGGCATTGTCTGGTAGACCTCTACCAAGATTGTTCAAATTATAGCCCTGGGGTCCAAATCGGCCCCGCCCCGGGGGTCATTGATTTTCACTATATGTACATATAGTAAAAACTTAAAATACCTTCTTGTCTGAAGGTACCAGGCTTAGAGGTTTGATATTTGGTATGTGTTATTATCTATAGGTACTCTACCAAAGTTGTTCAAATTTTGCCTCTAGTGTCAAAATTAGCCCTGCCCCGGGGGTCATAGGTTTTCCTCATATGTATATAGTAAAAACTTAAAAAATCATCTTCTCTAAATTGACAAAGGCTAGAGGTTAGATATTTTGCATGAAACATTGTGTAGTGAACCTCTAGCAAGATTGAACAAATTATAGCCCTGGGGTCAAAATTGGCCCCACCCCCGGGGGTCATTGATTTTCACTATGTACATATAGTAAAAAATTAAAAAATCTTATTGTCTGAAGGTACAAGGCTTAGAGCTTTGATATTTGGTATATGATATCATCTATAGGTACTCTACCAAAGTTGTTCAAATTTTGCCTCTAGTGTCAAAACTAGCCCTGCCCCGGGGTCATAGGTTTTCCTTACATGTATATAGTAAATTTTTACTTTAAAAAATCATCTTCTCGAATTGACAAAGGCTAGAGGTGAGACATTTTGCAGTAAACATTGTGTAGTGAACCTTAAGCAAGATTATTCAAATTAAAGCCCTGGGGTCAAAACAAAAAAAATGTGTTCCTACATTACTATTTTAGTGTTGTATTTATGCGGTGGCATAGCATTTTTTACAAATGCAATCTTGTTTACAAATGACAACGGCTAGGGATATGTCATCCGACTGCAGTCCTTGTTTGTTCTTATTAGCTTGGCTAAACAAAGTATTTGGAGTGCTGTCCTACTCGCCACGAAGTCGGCGTCCGTGTCCAGATTTAAGATAAACGTTTTGGTGCAATAAAATATTTTTCACTATAACTTTTTCATTTCTTAAAGTATAAACTTTATACTTCAAATATATGTTCCTTATCATCAACAACAAGGTTCACAACTCTAGTTCCAATATTTTCAGATTTATCTCCCCTTAAACTTAGAATTTTCCTTAATTTTTTACAGTTACTTCTTTATTAATTAAGGAATAACTTTCATACTTCAAATATATGTTCCTTAACATAAACCACATCTTATGTAACAAGGTTCATAACTCTAGCACCGATATTTCAAGAATTATCTCCCCACGAATTTAGATTTTTTTTTCTAAAAAAAAAAGTTTTTTTTACTTTTAAAGGTATATATTTACCTCTAAAAAGATGAAGGCCTATATATAGCTGAATTGCCTAAATGGAGGCCTCTGAATTCTATCTTTGTTTTGCCAGCTGTTATCGCGGCAGTAGCAGCAGCAGTACCATAAGCAGCAACAGGCACAACAACACGTATACGCAATTGTAATATGACGTTAACTTTACAGATTATTTTAGGTGGGGTCAATATTTTATATATAAGGGGGTCACTATTTTATATATAAGGGGGTCACTATTTTATAGAAGGGGTCACTATTTTATATAAAATAATGACCGGGGGCTCATTATTTTATGGGGGTCACTTTACAACGTTACACCGGCACCTGTCATCTCAGGTGTATAATAATGTTTTACATTTTTATGTAAGCATAGTATAAAATTATAAACTAGTGAACAGAATTTACTTAACCTTTGCACGATTAAAGAGATTAATGATCAACATTATTTTTTGTCCAATCACATTGCAGTATTTTTCAAATTTCTGCCAAGTCTATGTACTAACTAAATAAAATTTACTTAATCAGTCGTCTAACCAGTCTAACTAATTTCAATAATGCATTATATTAGGGAGGACTTAGAGGTGTGGTTTGCACTCTGAATTGTAAAATATCTAGGTAAGGCGGAATTTCAACTCAACACTTTGGCTTCAAAACAATGCCAAAAAGTGAGGTGTTTCTAAATGTGAGGATACAATCAATTTTATTACATAGATAATACATGTGGGGCGCGCAGAGACAAATGATTACATAGTAACTTTTTTATATCCTTTTAACTCTGAGAAAAATGTCTGTTATAAATTGCTGACTGTTTTAAACTTTATTTTTTCTAGAAAAAGTAACCAAAACATTATTTTCTTTCAGTTGATAGGAATGAACTGCATTAACAATCCATGATATTAAGAATACAATAATTACATTTTTTGGCTGGAAAACTCATTGTAAATGTACCCCCTTCAGACTTACTTAATATCAACGCTGGTGTTCCTCAAGGCTCAATATTGGGACCTCTTCTGTTTATTGTCTATATCAATGACATTGTCTTGGACATACAATCAATCATTAAACTGTTTGCCGATGACACATCTCTCTATCTTATCGTTGAAAACCCTATCACCGCTGCTGAAATCATGAACTTAGACCTTAACAAAATAAGTATTTGGGCAGATAATTGGCTTGTCAAGTTCAATCCGAGCAAAACAGAATCAATTCTTATAACTTAAAAACATCGATCACATAATCATCCACCTCTTTTTATTCAAATCTCGGAAGTAGAATCCCATAAACATCTTGGGAGTTATGTTATCCAACAACGGGCCCTGGTGTGAACACATTTCTAATATTAAACACAAAGCTTGGCAAAGAATCAATATCATGCGGAAACTTAAATTTACCTTAGACAGAAAGTCCATAGAAACTATTTACTTCTCCTTTATTAGGCCAATATTAGAATATGCAGACGTCGTATGGGACAAGAGGAACATGAATTGGAACAGATACAGTTGGAAGCAGCTCGAATCATAACTGCAGGAGCCACCAAACTAGTCTCACTATCAAATCTGTACAAAGAAACTGGTCTTGAAACTCTTAAATCTAGAAGGCTTAAACACAAATTAATAATGCACAACAAAATGACAAACTTACTGGTACCACCATATTTATCTTCTCTAGTCCCTGAATCTGTTGATGATGTCACTCCTTATAATCTTAGAAATGGTCATAATACCAGAAACATACATTGTAATACTCAATTCTTCTCTAACTCTTTTTTTCATTCTACAATCAGTGAGTGGAACAAACTACCTGTGGAAGTCAGAAATTCAGAAAGCATCGCCATATTTAAGAAAAAAAAACTAAAGTCTACACTTTCAAAAGTACCTATATACAATTACCACGGAACCGTAAGTCCCAAATCTTACACACACGACTTAGATCCCATTGCAGCATTCTAAAGGAAGATCTTTTTCTCTAAAAACATATACATGTAGATTGATGACCCCTTCTGTCAGTGCAGTGAAATTGAAGATTCATGTCACTTTTATTTTAATTGTAATCAATTTTCCCGCCATAGAGCCATATTCAAGGAACAGCTTCAACAAATAACAACAGTTACATTGTCAACTATACTGTATGGTGACAAAGGTCTCAGCGATGAAACAAATGCCAAAATATTTGATCTTGTACATGAATATATCTCTAGCACACAGCGGTTTTGTCTTGCCTAGCTCCTTACATAATTCATAAACAATATATCTGGTGTACTTACGAACGTTTATCACGTGCTTTCATAATTCAACATCTTTTACTATATTATCATGTTTTATACTTTGTCTCTTATGTAACAATAATAGTAAGATACTAGGTCTTATACCCAGGATGTAAATACTCATGATAACCACAACAATTAAAATATTTTATATTGACACAGAAGAAAAATTCATTTTCTTATATAAAAAAAACTATCACAGACGTTTGCTGTGCAACACTGACCTATCATACCTTTCAAAGACAATGGCCACATCTCGTCCTCTGAGTTCTATAACTATTCTTCTACATATGTTTCTTCTTTACTATAATTCTTGAGTGTTTATATAGTTTTAACACCAAAAAGTAGAAAATATTTGTTTAGACTTAAGATCGAGCTTTTTTTTATTTTCATTACTTATCTCACTCTTTCTAGGCGTAATTATGTAATTATTTCATGTTAGTAACTAGTGTACTACATTATAATTTGCTTTATTTTTACAATTTATAGTAAAGAAATCTACATACGTCTTTGACTTCCTTTTCAAACTTGTTTATATAATGTTGTTGTATCATAATTGTATATGTTTGTATTATATGAAATAAATACTGTTTAAACCAAATGTACCCCCTCCACCTGTAAACCTAAATTGACACACATAGAAATAAAAAAAGTGAACTGTTTTTCAAATAAGCAAATCAATAGGTTTTTTTTAATGTAAGTGAATAACTTGAAGCTAATAACGAATTTGTATTAATTAATAATCTCTAATGTATTTTTCTCATATTTTCCATTTATTTTAAAAGGATATGCACATTTCATTAACTCCATTGTTTTTACCTAATTGCATCATTTTCCTCGCTGTTTTTTCCCCACATAAAGGTATAAATTCTGTGACATTTCAGTACAAATGTGCCTGATTATATGTTGAAAGGGCCATTTATTTAGCTTATTTAAATGTGACTTGTTAGAAACTTGACAAAGTGTAGACATCTTGTAGAGCGGAAGGGCGAAGCTATCAAATGCCTTGTTTTTGGTTGAAAAAAATAATATTGATGTTTAATAATACGCATTAACAAAAATAATTGGTCGCCTGCCTGCGACAGGCTTGACCAATTATTTTTGTTAAATTACGTATTATTAAACACTCACCTATACTAAATATGTATAATTAAACACTAACCTATACATAATAGATTTTATGCCCACATAAAATAATTTATGTCATTGTTCTGTCCCTATACTCATTACTGTACAGAATATTACGGGTCAGGTTTTTAGCCGTTACGGGTCAGGTTTTAGCCAAGTACGTCTTAGCCAATCGATATCAAGACTTAAATCATGTGATGTTAATTAACCAATGATTACATTAGATCTATCACAAAGAAATAATTTTGGCGAGGAATGATTCTCGCCTTTCTGTTTACTAAAATTTATCTATTTTTGAAGTCATAAGCTTTATTTAAAGTGAACTAATTACGTATCACTATGAACAGTTATCTTATTAATCTGCTGGGAGCGAATTTTAGGGACGGTGTCCCCCGTTTCATATTCAATTTCGTGACGAAAATGGCAATTCATTTCACGGCAACACGGGCAGGATATCGTAACAGGATACAATTTATTATCAAATGAACATTTCTACATTCGTTATTAAATTTCACCTCATTTGAGACTCGGGAATTAAGACAGAACGATTGTAATCTACGATATGGATTTAATTTTCACAGACATACTTTTGTAGAAATGCAACTTTTTTGGGAGCTTTGAAAGTTTGAGACATCATCAGTCGGGAAACAGTTGTGCCGGCCTTTGGACACTGTTGGAACTAATGACATTTACAAATCAGAATTTATCCACAAAACGTTGCTCGTCATATTACAGATTTCGTAGATACCATACTATTTACGAGTCCTGAAAGTTACCATTGTTCAACAGTTCAAGTTTTGTACAGATGCCAAAACAAACATAAACGCTCATACTTATGGCGAATAAATGGTTCATGGTTGACATGTCTAAACAACATTTACCTGTTTACACCAGATGGATGCCACCTGTTTACTCTGATCAGCTACGTCTCCTCAATGAGCTGATGAGATAAGAACAGCAGCTTGGTCGCCGCCCCGAAGCATTTCATTTGTCAGACAATTTCAAAAGATAAGTATTTTGTTTACTATGTCTTTAAGTTATATTGTACTAAAGTCAGTATTTTACTGCATTGTCTGCCTGCCCTGTTATACAAACTATGAACAGATGAAGTCTAGGTTTGTTGCTTTGTCTTAACAAATTAATATAATATAATAAGCTTTGATTATGACTCGAAGTAGATCTACTTAATGAATTTATCAGTGAGTAAATTTCTTTATATTTATAATATATAAGGTTATTCATTGCCGGGTTTGTTGTTGGTCATCAATTATTCTCCTAATGATAATGTACAAGAATGCAGTATTAATCAGACATAATTTTTCCTGGACACATAATTGAAATTCTATATTAGTCATGTTAGTTATCACTTATTTCCAATTCATTTACAGTTCACACAAACTTCTAATTAGAGTAGATAATAGTACATGTTGATTTTCTGCTAGTCTACTATACATTTGTACACACATCATCATAGCAGTATTATTTAGCAACATGTTAAGTAACAGTCCAGATTGGAGCGATTTAGCCTTATTTCTTTTTAATTTTACATTTTTTTTGTTGACTCCAACTAAATACAGTAAGTGTGATTTAGTTTATAATTTCCATACATTCATGTTTCACTGTTTTGTTTTTTTTTCAGTCATTGAATTTAAGATTCAAAATTACTGTTCTGAATTCTAATTTTGAATTTATTCTACTATACACTTAATCAAATTTTCTTTAAATTTACACTGACCTGAACTAATTTTCACTGGCCTAGGACCAGTGTTAAATTCTATGACTGGTTTTACAACAGTTTAAACACGATTACAACACAAGGTTAGTTTACAGTCCGTGTTAGTTGCATTTATACATATTCTAGTATACATGGCTTAATATATAGTTTTATGTCTGCGGGACTTAGTTAACATTTAGTACACATTTTCAACACAATATAGTTGACGATCCATGTGAGTGTGATTTTGTTTATAATTATACGCATCATATGATAAATGACTTGGTTTATAATTCATGTCTGCTTGATAAAGTTTACAGTTCACACATAGTTTTATAATACATGTACATGTAAGTGTGTTTTTGTTTACAATTCGCACACATCCCATGATACATGGCTCCGGTTATAGACCATGTCTTAGTGATTTAGTTTACCGATGATACACATGGTTTAGTTTACACGCATATTTTCTACACATGGTTTAGTTTACACTGCTGGTGAGTGTGATTGAGTTTAGAGTTCTCGCATATCCAATTATACATTGCTTAAGTTTATAGTCAATGTCTGCGTGATTTAGTTTACAGTTCACGCCTAATTTCTACACATGGTTAGTTTACAGTCCATGTGAGTGTGATTTAGTTTACAGTTCACACTTACCATATTATACATGGCTTAGTTTAAAGTCCATGTCTGTGTGATTTAGTTTACAGTTCACGCCTATTTACACATGGTTTAGTTTACAGTCCATGTGAGTGTGCTTTAGTTTACAGTTCACACATATCCTATTGTACATGGTTTAGTTTAAAGCCCATGTCTGCGTGATTTAATTTACAGTTCACACTTATTTATTCACACATGGTTTAGTTTACAGTCAGTGCGAGTGTGATTTAGTTTATAGTTCACTCATAATTATCCTATCAGAATTAATTTAATAATCAATTACATTTCATACATTTAGTCTACCTTAATGACAAAATAATTCATATTTTTCAGATGAAACGGCCACAAATTCTCCTTACACCTGTTATTCAGGTCCACAACAAGGAAAAACCAAATACCAAGAATGTCCAGTAAATCCTGCAAAAACCAAGACTAGTCGAGGGAGCAATCATTATCGTTGAATTAATAGTGCAAGCGGACCTGGGACCTAAGACAATGCTTTCATCAGTACATTAGCAGCCTTTCATTACATGTTTCATAGTTTTCAAGGTTGAGTCAGATAATGAATAAACTGATGTTGGCATACATGTTTTACACAGCTTCAAGGAAATTCATATTTATTGCCCAAGACAGTTGAAATAACATAAGAAGTAATGGTATTCAGATTGCTGAGCTAATAATTACACCTTTTATAAACCAGAAATAGATTCTGTACTTGTCTTGTCATCTTGGTTTAGTTACACGCCTTGCTATTCTTTCAACATACCATTATTGTACTATGCATTGCTTAGTTTACACGCTTTGCCATTTGTTTGTCTGTACTTGTCAGCTTGGCTTAGTTTACACGCCTTGCTATTATTTCAGCATACCATTGCTGTATTAGGCATTGCTTAGTTGACACGCTTTGCCATTTGTGTGTCTGTACTTGTCTTGTCATCTTGGCTTAGTTTACACGCCTTGCTATTATTTCAGCGTAACATTGCTGTATTAGGCATTGCTTAGTTGACACGCTTTGCCATTTATTTGTTTGTACTTGTCAGCTTGGCTTAGTTTACACGCCTTGCTTTTTTTTCAACATACCATTGCTGTATTAGGCATTGCTTAGTTTACACGCTATGCCATTTCCTTGTCTGTACTTGTCAGCTTGGCTTAGTTTACACGCCTTGCTATTATTTCAGCATACCATTGCTGTATTAGGCATTGCTTAGTTTACACGCTTTGCCATTTGTTTGTCTGTACTTGTCAGCTTGGCTTAGTTTACACGCCTTGCTATTATTTCAGCTTATCATTGCTGTATTAGGCATTGCTTAGTTGACACGCTTTGCCATTTGTTTGTCTGTACTGGTCAGCTTGGCTTAGTTTACACGCCTTGCTATTATTTCAGCATACCATTGCTGTATTAGGCATTGCTTAGTTGACACGCTTTGCCATTTGTTTGTCTGTACTGGTCGGCTTGGCTTAGTTTACACGCCTTGCTATTATTTCAGCATACCCTTGCTGTATTAGGCATTGCTTAGTTGACACGCTTTGCCATTTGTTTGTCTGTACTGGTCAGCTTGGCTTAGTTTACACGCCTTGATATTATTTCAGCATACCATTGCTGTATTAGGCATTGCTTAGTTGACGCGATTTGCCTTCATTCATAAATTTTAATAGTGTGCGTTGCTTAGTTTAAATGCTTTGCAATTTGTTTTCAAGTCTCAAATTATGTACTGTCTTGTCAGCTTGGCTTAATTTATTTTATCCATTATGCACGGCTGATGCTTTAATTTGATATGAAATTGGATTTTAATTGTACATAGATACATGGTTACATCATGCCAGAAGTTCTTTTTCAAATTAATCATGTATGGGAACCCTACTAGCCCGCGCAAGAAAAATGTCCAATATCTAGTCAGGAATGACAGCCTTTATAAAAGGCCGTGGGAGATTTCCACATCATGTCTTAAATACATAAGTTTTTAATTAATCTAGGTTACAGTTTTACACTTTAATTTTTCGTAATTTAAGATCTGTCGGTATAAGGCAGCAGATCTTTATATATAGAAAAAGCAGTGAATTTCAGCAAACTGAGTGCCATTACAATCTTTTAAATTACTGACAGTTAAAGGCTGCAGTACGTGATACATACTGTAGGTTACAGTTTTCCACTTTTATTTTGGTAATTTATGATCTGTCGGTATAAGGCAGCAGTTCTTTAGATATTATAAAAAAGACAGTGAATTACTGCAAACTGAGTGTCATTACAATCTTTTAAAATAACTGACAGTTCAAGGCTGCAGTTTTCTCCTTGCTGATGGTGCAAGGCTGAAGTTTATTTCTTTCGTGCCATAATAATGTGTATGACGGTATTCCTATTCATGTATATCTTGTGGCAGATATGCACAATTTGGCTTCATAAAGGTGTTATAAATCTGACAGTACAAGGCTGCAGGTTTCTTAATTAATCATACATATAATTTCAGATTGTGTTCATGCTACTGCATGATATTAATATCACTAGTTGAATGGATTTATGTAAATGTTATAAGTACATTTGTACTGAAGGTTTTTATGTATTATTGTAGAAATGTTTACATTCACATCTTGTTCAAAGGTCTTGTTACTTTATAATTTTTTTGGAAGAGTCTAGTCTTGTATAGAAACTTTTTCTATTTATCCTTACTTAATACATTAATTTATATTTTTCATGCAACAATCATATAATGAACAAATTAACATTAGACACGTCAGACTCACATGTATTTAGGTCAAATGCATAAATAAGGTTTAATTAGATATTTTACAATTTTGATTTCAATTCTACATTAGGTCTTAACTGATAATTGGAAAAATGTATAGCGAACAAATTGACATTTACATCTATTTTGGTTTAATGCATTTTAAAGGTTTAACGAATAAATGATTCGAAAGAATTGGCATATCCGCTAGGACTTACGCAAACTGAAGATACTAACTGAAATTCAATGTCACATACCTTACATAGGAGATGTGTATGTTTAAATGTCTAAGGTGCCACGCACTGTTGACATACTCCAGTCTATGCATTTAAAATTTTAATTTACAATCTACTAGCCCAAATTCAGTTTTGAATTCATACTACTATATATTTAACTAAATTTTTGTATATTTTTCACTTCATGAACTAGTTTCACAGGCTAGGGGCCTGTGCTAAGTTTGATGACTGCAACTTGGAAGCCATGGCCATGCAATTTTGGCTGTTCACCATTGAAGGATATCTGGTTGCTGATACAATAATAATCCATTTCTAATTTCTAATTTAAAAAAGAATTTTTCTAGTTTCATGGTCATTGATGACTAGTATATCTTGTAACAATTTTCCATTACACATAGTTTGAAACTATAAATTTGATTCATACCTCTATTTGTTACAATCAGTTTAGACGTTGAAACAGTCCGGATAATGCATACTGTCGGATGTCTCAATAATACATATATAATGTAATTGTTATAAGTATTATCACAGCTAATTATTTGGTCTATTAACTCAGTTGCTGGTTTACAATAGCATATCCTGTAATGTGCCTGACAGTTTAAGGCTGCAGTCCACATATATTTAAAGAACAAGTCAGGATCCATTTAAATGTTAGACATTAATTCTACACATATTATAATATTGTCATTAGATATATGATTTGTCGTAACATTTTTGTCCTAACATGACTTGATTAAATTAATGGTAACTTCGGCAAATTTAGCCCCTCTGTTTCAATCCTTATTACAGGTCAAGCTCATCCCTAGTCAAGTCTCCCTGGGTGGCGGAAGGTTCCCTTTGTGGCGGGTTTTTGCCTCCCAGTTTGGTTTATTTCGATACAAATATGTACATGCCATGTTTGTTATTATGTAACATTTGTCATGTTTGTTATTATGTAACATTTGTCATTTATGGCATTTAATAAATGCCCTATTTCATTCAACCTAAGTGTTGTGTTTTATCTCATACCAAACAAGTTCGTCTTGCCAGTTATATTTGCTTGACCTGGACAATACATAAAATAGATTTTATGCCCACATAAAATAATTTATGTCATTGTTCTGTCCCTATACTCATTACTGTACAGACTATTACGGGTCAGGTTTTAGCCGTTACAGGTCAGGTTTTAGCCAAGTACGTCTTAGCCAATCGATATCAAGACTTAAATCATGTGATGTTAATTAACCAATGATTACATTAGATCTATCACAAAGAAATAATTTTGGCGAGGAATGATTCTCGCCTTTCTGTTTACTAAAATCCACCTCCTCCAACTCCATCCTCCTCTTTCAATTTTTGATGTTGATATAAATACCATTTCATTTATTCTTAATGAATCAGTTGTTTCACTTATTGTTTATCTCAATTATTTGTGCAACTATTCATGAGATACACTATATATATATATATATAATATTATGTATATTGTTCATGCAAAGATTTATAAAACTAGTCGATGTTATATTATCTCTTTCAAATATTTTTCTATTTGTTGTCATAAATACTTATGATCTAGTCATATGTTATACACTTTTTAATGTATAGAATGTTTAAACTATTTTCCAAGGATGGAGCCCTACATCAAGTGGTACTAGACACAAGATAAAGGGCACAGGTTTCCAAACTATGGTTTTTCCTGGGCGAGTCGACCACGATTTGGAAAATATTTATTTTTTCTGGTCAATTGTTTTTGATCAGCAATCCATTTTATTATATTTATGTAGATGGTTTTTGGTTCAACTTTGTCATCTTACATAACTTTTGTTAAGATTGTAATCTGCGGTTTTTGCCTCCCAGTTTGGTTATTTCGATACAAATATGTACATGCCATGTTTGTTATTATGTAACATTTGTCATGTTTGTTATTATGTAACATTTGTCATTTATGGCATTTAATAAATGCCTTATTTCGATACAAATATGTACATGCCATGTTTGTTATTATGTAACATTTGTCATGTTTGTTATTATGTAACATTTGTCATTTATGGCATTTAATAAATGCCCTATTTCATTCAACCTAAGTGTTGTGTTTTATCTCATACCAAACAAGTTCGTCTTGCCAGTTATATTTGCTTGACCTGGACAATACATAAAATAAGAAACTATGCCAATATAATTGATATTTTCTACCCTACCATGGATTATAATTTCAGTCATTAAAGAATAAAATTTGCTGCTATAATTTTACACCCTCCACGTGTTTTTTTTACTATTAGTGTTATTTATATTTTTATAATGATTCTTTTTAATCATGGAAAGTTTAAGATATTCCTGTTCACAAGTATTTTTTTTCTCTTTTAAGAAGTAGAAACTACTGTATAAACACACTAACCTCTACAGTGTATCACAGGGACAGTTACACATGTACACCTTATAGAATTTTATTGACTTTCGCGGAATAATTTTGACATCTTGTTGCTGCCACAAATTTGATCCGGTTGAAACTTTAACATAGATTTCTCGAGCCCTCTATTGTTAATGCTCAGACAGGATGCTTTACCGATAGTCCGTAAGACCACCGTGACACAAGAGAGCCTTCTTAATAACACGGAACTTTCCTGAGTACACTAATATCCTACCAATTCAAAACATGAATGTGATTAAAGTGGTTTCACTTTTATCAATAAACTTGTCAAAGTCGGGTTCTCTCGTCTGTCGCAAATTTAATAACTTTATCATATCGCCAATCGTCATGTAAACGGATTATAAACAACTTAATACGGATGTTAGACAATCCTTTGATTGTATTATATGGAAAGAAATGATAATCATAGAAATATTGAAATGACAAACTTAAAAAAAGATGACAATCAATATTTCGAAGATTTTGTAATGAATTATTTGTAAAATACGGTAAACGTAATTATACGATGATTTAGCGTGTCATGAAATACTTACAGCAAAGACGGAAAGAAGAAATGTCGAACATCGTTCGGTTTTTCATTTCTATAATTCAAATTTATACGTATAACCTATGATAATTATATATATTTGTGTACTGTATAACCAAATTTGAGGACATTTTGAATCAATATTTATTTAAAATGAAAATAAACGGTTTCTAGAATTCAGTGTGATGCCTGCACGCAACGTCGCGGAGAATGCACACGACAGGTCGTAGTTAATTCTTTCAAAGTACCAGAGATGAATTGGTGGCCTGTCTTAAGAGAGGTGTGCTCCTAAACCTCAGTCGTTGCTATGAAAGATGATGCCATTGTCAACTACGGTAATTTCTCTCCATGGAAGAAGGAAGGGCCTCTACAGCAACAAAAAGGCAGCTTGAAAAGACGCCACCGACGTGGATATATTCCGCTCTGCGCAGATATTTTGGCTAACATGGATATATTCCGGCTAAAAAAAACTTTCGTGACATGAAATACATATCTTTTATTTCAGAATTTGCTCAAATCCATTAAGAATTGGCGTTTTAGGAGACGACTATTAATATAACCCTAACCACAAAATCTTAAACCGTTTCAAACCAGGTCAGCCATTGAAACCGCAGTCGTCTGCCTATCTCTTAGTCTTTTATTTTCTTCCAATGAACACCCTTAAAAACGACTGCCTTATTTTGAAATTTGTGTGTGTCTTTGAATAAAGTTAGAACTAAATCGTAAAATTCGGGAAGTGAGAATGTGGAATCTAAAATGGTTCAGATCCGATGTTTGTTTTAAAAATGTTCTAATTTAATTTAAGTTTCCGTGATAAAGGTCATATTTGTTCATTGACAATATGCAACCCGATGTATCATTCTCCATAGATGAGACCTGACAGATGTTTTTTTCTTCTTCTTTAGATGCTGGTATCGATTATGCTTGCCCATTTCCTTTGTTTAAGGCAGTGCGGATAGAGTATTGCCGTTTGCCTCTTTGTTGGTTTGTCGTCTGCTGTAAAGCGATTGCTTTTGTCCGAACGGGTATTTCCGTTATAGCCAAACTAGCACAATGACGCGAAAACGGCAGGTGGTTGAGGAACTAAACGGTAAAATTTGGGAATTAAATAGCGGTACTAACATTATCTTTATTTGAAGTATTATTAAAATGAGCGCGAGATAATATTCGGTAGAATATCAAAATAACGGTAAAAGCAGAAGCTGATGGGTTGTATTCAGGTATTAAATAGTGATCAAACAAACCCACACAGCTTCAATCTATAAATGAAAAGGTCTTTTTGTCTGGTAGAGGGCAGGATTAATGTATTAAAATGAAATATTGATCCTTAATTTTAATCGGTAGCACGCGCCCGTTTCCCATCTGCCTTTATTGCCCCCATTTTGGGAAAGGTACGCGTGCCTTCTGGTACTTAAAAATGTGTATATTTGCTATTTTAAAACAGGAGTTTGATTTCAATATTAAGCTTGATGACGATGCAAGAATTATGTCGATTCATTTATTCCAAACGAGATCATATTTTTAATGACACTGGATCTCTTATACACGTTCATCTTTTAATGGTGTTGTGTTGTAAACATTGTGTTGAATTTTGATACATGTAATTATTTTTTTTTAATAATTTGTTTCATTTTGTGTCAGGTTTATAACTTCTCCTGTTTATGTTGACTGAAAATTGTAAGAGGACATACTAGTATGTGAGTGATACGTTATAATTCTCGTCAACGTTTTGGAAAATTTGTTATTTACCTCATATTGTCAGTGAATAATAAAAATCTTGAAACACATACCTACTTTGATACCGTAGAGATTATTGAAACTATTAAAGCTCATTAACCTTCTTAAAGGGATTCCACTCAGGTTTTTGACGTGACTGGACTTTCTTCCATATTTATATACCATTTGATGTAGATATGGATGAAATTTCTCAGATCATTCACTTATTCCGATTTCCCAGAAAAGTGATTTTAATTGTGTAAAATAATTCCAAAATGAAAAGTATTTCAACGCTTTTAACTTAAATCAGGCTAAAAATCGCATAAAAAATAATTCTGAGTCTACTTCTTTGATCTATGTAAGTCACAGTTGATCTATGTAAGCCACGGTAATACAAATTTTGGACCTAGTAGAGTTCTTTTAATATATAATTGCGTAGAGATATATTTCGCTATGCAAACTGGACAGTGTTTAAGAACTATCAGCTCGTTAGGGACAGTAAGTCAGTAACATCATATCTTCTTCCAAAATTTTATTTTTCAAGATTTTATTTTCAATATATGCAAAAGTCCCACAATAGCGGGAAACATAAGCAAACTTGCGACATACATAAATGCATACATACATAGTATCAGATAACATAATGTAGTAGAAAACGGCTGTTGAGATTTTCAAGAAAAGAGCCTAACACATTCATATTTATTTAAGCTATAAAATTGAGCTGTGTATATATATGTAAGTGAAAAGTAATAAATATTACAAAATTCAATCATCAAAGACACAAAAAAGATCATAACTTATCTTTCGCATATTGTTATTTAAGACATGATTTAAGATTGTCTAGTTTAACACATCAAAGTCTAATAAAATGTTACAGATCATCAAAAAAAACTTTTAATGTATATGCCTGTTGATACATCCCTTACTGTTTCTTCCAAGACGAGTGCGCCTTTGTAAAAATGGACCCACGTAACAATTACATATCCTACAAATTAAGATATCCTTTTTTAAATTTAATTTCATAAAAGTCAGGTTTCTAGTGTTACATGTGTCTATATCTGGCAAATGTCAGTGTAAAATATTTCAACCTATTCAGTATGTATAAAATTTGTCTTTATCTTTTCAAAAATCTTTTTAAATTTCTTCCTCAATTCCGTAATCATTCTTCCCATTCTGTACATTTTCATTAAGCAAAAATTTACGACAGTATTTCCTCATGTCTTTTTAAGGGATTCACCATTTTATGTACACAATGAGAAGTCTTGTTACATTGATATATTCTCACGAGATAATATCACTGAAAACGAGATTTTATCTTGTCTTACATTTAAATACGTTACTTTGTGCAAACCCACTCTTTAAAGAAAGAGCAACATTTGTTTAGTAACCGGTTAGCGTGTAATTTTTACGTCTTAGTCATCTAGTGTTCGCAATACTACGCAAGTAAGGGGATACTAAAATATTTCCGGTCAGTTTAGGGCCTGTATTAAAAATAGAAGCGTCCCTTGTGAAAATAGAAAGGCCATGGACAGTTTATTTGCATTCCTTTCTAAAATAACTACCGGTGAATTTTCAATTTCGCGAAAGAATTTTAAATACCGTAAACTGAGCAGCTTAATTTTGAACCAACTATAGAAATTGTTGTTTAACCATGGTGACCATGAAAAGAAAAAATTAAGTCCTTTTCAATGAAATAAATTCTCTGTAATTTTCAGCAATCCGAGAATTTTAATAATCAGCATTTAGACATGCTTAAGTGAATTAGTTTTCCTTTCGATGAAAAAAATATGTCAATTATCAAAGAAAAATTACTTTTGTTGAGTAATATCCACCAAATATGCGTGCATTTTATAACCCTATCTTTCGGAGCTATGATTACTTGTATTAACCTACATCAGGCTAAATATACCATATACAGTGTATAATCATATAATTATGTTCAATTAAACATATTTAGAATATAAAATACATAAGATTTGTAAGAAAAGCAATGATTTAATGTATTTTTCTCCTTTTTTCAAGTTTTATATATGTTGTTTTTCTATCATATATTATGTGTATAAAATAATATATAATAATGACTTTCATACAAAAAATAAATATTCTTGAAACGATGGTAATCTTAAAGAAGATGACGTAAATGATGATGATGATGATGATGATGATGATGGTGATATCACGGTGATGATGATGATGATGATGATGATGTGCACATAAAGGATTTTTGTAACTGACTTGCCCTGGTGAAATTAACGAACGAGAAAAAAGAAGGGCCGTTATAACGCAAGTTCATCCCCATTGTAGACCTTATAAGTATTTTAGGACTATCAGTAGCATTTGAAGATTGATATAATAATGCAATGACAAATAAGAAGCCAGCGACTCTGTAGGAGACATTTTAGTGACATTGTCACGGAAATATATATGGGTATCTCAACGTACTTATTCCCTTCAGTTTCATAAAAATACATGTAAAGCATTCTGTTTAGATTTTCTTTCCTTTAAAAATTATTCCGCTCAATTTTCGCGCGAACGGAACATAATTTATGAAACCCTGTCTTTTGCAGATCGCGTAGTCGCTATATTGTACTTGTAGAAAAAAGAGGGAACTTTTGTTTTTATTTTCTTTAACGGTACAAAAAAACAATAGTACTGAAAAAGGGACGCTAAATGTAAACAATCTTAAGCAATCTATTGTATTATAAGCTATTGTTTTAAAGAGTAGGGTTGTGTATTGGCCCTAAAGAGGTTTGAAATTGAGGTTACAGTAATATGTTAATTGTTCATAGATAAAAATCACCACTAATAACCGGCATTGTCTTCCTAAACGATCATATTTGTGTATCTAGTTCGACAGTGAAATTGGAATCGTTTGCGCCAATTTTTATCTTGCTATGTTAACAATATAAACAAAAACGCGAGTTTGTTTTGGAATTTTTCTCGGAGACACTTCAGACAATAGTTTAAATAGAACAGCGAGCGCCAAGCTTGTTGACAATTGTCTTAAGAAGCAGAAAACATTGTCTTGTAGTGTGTGGAATAGTTAGGAAATTATGATTACAATCTAAGATATCTCGTAAAGTATAATTACATGAAATAAGCATATTAGACGTTTTGTTGTTTAAGACAATGGTCACACAATATAAACATTTAGGTAATATTTTTTGAGTCACTTAGTTTCTTTGAAGAGGACAATGACCATTTTTCATGAAAATTGAACGTGAAATTGAAAACTTTTGCGCCAAAAACAGTAATGACAGACAGTGCAATAAGCAACCAGAATGTATTTTTTATACAAAATACTAATTCCCTTTTTGGTCCTTTATTAGTAGCTGCCGTTTAATGTTTAAACTTCTGATGCCATAAATACCCGTTTAATTATCAATTAATATTAAAGGTCCAATTTTGAAAACGCATTTATATTTCTATTTAATACCTCGACAAACTTTCTTATTCATTTTCAGACAGCAGCTATCTGATGCTATATAAACTAAAAAATGTATATAATGTAAAACATCATCCATATTGAGATGGGCTCCAAGTCTTTTTTCTGATATAACGTTCATAAATATAGAAGTAGAATTTCCAGTTAAATCATGACAGGAATATCATACGTTTTTATGTTTATACTTACAAATCAAACTTTGTTTGGAAATAAAAAAAATGTAGTAAATGTAATACATGTATAATAGAGATAATTTTCGTTGCTTTGTTTTATGGCTTGTTTCAAAATATGAACGAAATGAATGTGAAAACGGGAACGAAAATTATTAACATTTGATATGATGTGTATGATGGGCTTCATTTAAGCGACTGTCATTGTCATAAACGATGTGGAAACAAATGTTATCGTTAAAAAGATTTACAACCTTGATCTAGCGGGTAGGATTTCCCGACACAACGGGTTTTCTGAACATGTATATTATTTACACTAAATTTGTTTATCATTATCATTTCTCTGTATTAAAAACATTGTAAAACATACCTGATATAAATTCAGCCTTTAAGAAACAGAATACATTTAGATTTCATATCTATGATATACATTTCTACAACACAGCAACAACTTGCTATACTGCCTCGTTGATGGCCGGAAAAGCTTTGAAATCAGATAGAAATTAGATAGATATCTTGTACTAAAAGCCACAATATGGGGCGACAGGTGAATTTAAGGATACCCTTTTTATGAGGATTTAGGGCCACTAAGGTTAACCAGATTGCATGCAGCATCTATGGGCGACGTTTTACGCGGTGGTATGATACTGTTTAATTGTGGTGTTAATATATTCAATATTAAAACATAGATTGTTACTGATATCCTGTGTGCTTTTTTATCTTGACAAATACTGTGTTAACCTTGTCCTGGTTTGAACGAGGTCGTTTTCTTTTCTTGAACATCGTGTCCTATTTGAGCGCTGTGTTTCCATCATTTTGTTTGAGCGCTGTTGACTTCTTCACGTCAACCTTGTCCTGGTTCAAACGAGGTCGTCTTCTTTTCTTGCACATCGTGTGTTACTCTCGTCCTATTTGAGCGCTGTGTTTCCGTCATTTTGTTTGAGCACGGTCGACTTCTTTACTTGCCCACACTGTGTTACCCTTGTCCTGTAAGAGCTCAGTCGATTTGTTTCCTTACCTATATACACTGTGTTATCCTCGTCTTGTTTGGGCGCGGACGACTAGCTGTTACCCTCGTTGAGCGCGGACGACTGTTACCCTCGTTGAGCGCGGACGACTGTTACCCTCGTTGAGCGCGGACGACTGTTACCCTCGTTGAGCGCGGACGACTGTTACCCTCGTTGAGCGCGGACGACTGTTACCCTCGTTGAGCGCGGACGACTTGTTTTTTTATTGCCAATGGGCACCCTCCTGTGTTACCCTCTCCCTGTTTGAGTGCGGTCTCATACTTTCCTTAACTAAACTGTACGGACGACTTGTTTTAGGTTGTTGTTTTTTTGGTCTACATTGTATTTCCCTTCGTTCTGTTTGAGTGCGGTGGATTTCTAACTTGACTGAATGTCTCTTAAATTAATGCAAGTTTATTGACAAAAATTTCCTCAATCATAAACAATGTTATAAAATTCAACATTAATGCAAACACAAAGCTGATATCATTCATTCAGAAAAGAAGATTATGTTTAACTTACGGAAGAAAATATGAATGAAAATCTCTCTATATACAAAAACCTGATTAGGTATAATTTGTACGATTGTTAAACGTCCTTTACAAAATTTTGATTAGATTAAAGGGGAATTGCGTGATAATGGTAACATGCGGTGAAACCGGATTCTTGTGTTTGGAAATGCTCTTAAAGAAGGAAATAAATTATAGAAGTTAAAAAAGTAGGTTGTCACATGAGGCAGTTTCCGATAGTTAAAATGCTTTCAATATACATTTGTACTTGATTTTTTACGTGCAGTTACAATAATTTCATTTTTTGTTCTTGTTTTTTTTAAATTGTCTATTATCTTTGAAAACTTGAATCGATTAAATAATTGTTACTGTGTTGGAAGCGAATACACTTTCTTCATAGTATATATATTCTTGTGATATCTCGGACATCTCTTTTTGTATTTGTTAAATGGTCAAAGTTATATAATATGCTAATATCCCAATAAATGTGAAGCAGGAACATAGAACCACATGTTGTTGTATATAATCTGACATTATATGAGACGAGATCTGATAAGCAAATGACCATGTTCTCTTTTCTGTTTTAACAGCGGCATTGAACAGAGTTACATCATATACCAACCTGGGCTCATGTCATGTATATTAGTGTCAGATATTACCAAAAGATAAAAATACTATAGTCAATGTCAGACGCCGCGGTAAAATGAATTGATTTTCCACCAACAGAAATAAATTAATTTGATATTGAAATACTTTAACAATTTAAAAGTGTATGCGATTCTAATTGCAATTTAGGAATTTCCTTGTTTTATACTAATTCCACGACTTTCTTTCTTTCTTTCTTTCTTTCTTTCTTTTTTTTCTTTCTTTCTTTTTTTCTTTCTTTCTTTCTTTCTTTCTTTTCTTTCTTTCTTTCTTTCTTTCTTTCTTTTTCTTTCTTATTGCGTCATGGGAATAATTTAACGTTGTTATTTTAACACTTACCACATTTGAACATGCGATAAATAGTTACATCATATACCAACCTGGGCTCATGTCATGTATATTAGTGTCAGATATTACCAAAAGATAAAAATACTATAGTCAATGCCAGGCACTATGGTAAAACGAATTGTTTTGCTACCAACAGAAATAAATTTATTTAATATTAAAATATGCTTTTTAAAAATTGCAAAACAATTAAGATCCTAAATTTAGGAATTATCGTGCCACAAATCTCACGACTTCGTTTGTTTTCTTTCTTTTTTCTTTCTTTTCTTTCTTTCTTTCTTTCTTTCTTTCTTTCTTTCTTTCTTTCTTTCTTTCTTTCTTTCTTTCTTTCTTTCTTTCTTATTGCGTCATGGGAGTGATTTAATGTTGTTATTTTAACACTTACCACATTTGAACATGCGATAAATAGCATTAAAACACATTCACTTTGAAGTCATTACCGCCTTAATAACAATCAGCCGGCCAGTTATCACCTTTAAAAATACAACAAACCTAAAGCGGTTTTAATCATGTATGTGTTCTCACTATGCTAAATGGTAGGTGACAGTATATTATACCGAAAAATAACTTCAAAGCGTATTTTTGATTGGAAACGATTGCAGTCAATATTGTTGTATAGATGTAGTGTTGTTAATACCAATTTAAAGCTGTTTTACATATAAATGTTATACTAACATGATTTTGGTGAAACAATACATCACAAAAAATATTTCATCAGCTTCTGTTTTCATAAGAAGTGAAGAACTTGCAGAAAATATTTTGACTTTTATAGCATATGCTGTGTAAATTAAATAGAAAAGAAGAGCATCGACACATTAATATACATATCTTTAACAAATGAATTATCTTCATAAGATATCAAAAAATATTTTCTGGACAGAATAAATAATTTAGAGCTTGTAAAAACCTCTGAAATAATAGTAATAATAATAATAATTATAATAATAATAATAATAATAATAATAATAATAATAATAATAATAATAATAATAATAATAATAATAATAATAATAATAATAATAATGCATTGTCGTCAGCATAACTGATTTATTTGAGAATGTGTATTAAGTTATTGACATAATTATGCATTTTCGTCTGCAGTTTAACATTTTTCGTCTGGGATTTAATATATTTTCGTCTGCGATTTAACATATCTGCTAGGAGCCGTGCTGCTCGGAGTTCGATCCCTAATCTTGATTTCCTATACTGAGCAGGCGTCAGGTTTTTTTGTTTTTGCGTATCTTATCAAAATTTTCTTCTCATTCCCTAGACTCCATGCAGACTCGGGTCTGTTTTGCTTTCTGGCACCAATTTATCAAGCTTTTGAACTTTTCATAAATATATACAAAAAGTTAAACATTGTGAGAAAGACTTCAAAAAATATATACTTTAAAGTTGCTCTTATACATATGTTATATAACGCTGCTATTGACAATAGATAAATAAAATTCCGCACAGGAGCATAAATAAAATCTCGTGGAATAATTACATTTCGGCACGACTTTAATTAAAGCCGTGATTTCGGTTACATCATTTATATCTATCTACACATATTTCTCTGTAACATGTTAATCTCTAGCATTACATAAAAAAGAAAAGAATTAAAAAAAAAGAAAGAAAATAAGCAAAACCGAAAGATAAAAAAACGAAAAAGGGCGATAAATTGAATATAATCAACTTTTAAAGTAACAATGTGTCAATTATTTAAGGTATCTTGTTTAACGCCACGTTAGCAATTAATCGTGTCATCTGTTTGTCACAATATTGAGCAGCTTTATCTAGAGAGCCCGATGAGTAACTCAATCAAACCATTCAGTTTGGTATATACATAAAACACATGTTGTAAAACTACACCATCAGAACATCACTGAACGAGACTTTACTTGATCTGGTCGAAAGATAAACTCAAGTATTTTGATAATTCATGAATGAGCTTGAGAAAATATCAAAGCTTGACGAATAACCCAGTTTTTGGTATTTTTGGAGATAATAGAAGTTTAGTGTGCATAAATTATCAAACCGGCTCTCTGATTGGTTGAAATTGTGACGTCATCGTGGGAACCCATTGTAAATTGAAACAGGTATGAACATGTAGAGACGCACGCTGTAGTTTAATATCCGTGTGTCGTCTGCTTTAAATTCAGTCTTAACAGAACCACCGCAGACGAAAGGTTGACGTTTATTTAAAGTTTGCGTGAAAATTGATTGGGATATAATATTTCTTTGAACGGAATTAATATAGATTACTTTATTTTGGTGAGTTAAAATAAGATATATAGTATTATACGTTAAGTTTTTAAAATTATATTTACAAATGATAAACTAAATTACTTTATTTGAATTATTTATCTAAATACCAATACATTTGACATTTTGATGTATAATGCGATGCAATTGGATAATGATTTGCAATCAATACTAAAACAATAACAATAAATGAAATATTTTGATAGGCAAGTTATTGTTTTTTTTACCATACTTACATGCATATTTTATATTTTATCATGAGTTAACAAGAGTTTTGCTGATGTCAGCAGACGAAATTCTATAAATAAGTATGCTGAAATAATGGGATGATATCAGAGATGTTACATCTCGTGTAGGTGTGAACCATAAATGAACATTCCTAAAAAACTATATTCATAAACTTATATCCATTACATCGGGTGTGTTTTATGTATTATGATCTTAATGTTTTATTACAGGATATATTTCTAGACTATAAATACTTACGTATATTGCTTACTTATATTAAAGTAAGCACTTACTTATATTAAAGTTACTGTTCTTCTTGACACTGCATGTCTTTTTGTGAATTTCTTATTTTACATTTTCTTTTTCATTTTATTTTTTTATATTAAGTTAACACTTTTATTAAATACAGTAGATCTACAGTCTGGGACAAAAAATAAGTATATTTTTCAATTTTGGTCCCAGGTACAGTTAAGAAATACACGTAACAGTTATGCCAAGTTTTGATATTTTTCTAACATTATAGATTAATAATAATTTTTGTGAAATATCACTAAGTTCTTCCATACATATATGTTAATCAGTGTAATACTCATACACGATTGTACAAATGTACGTGATTCCACTAAATATCAATAAATGCTGGAGACAGACAAAGACCACAACTATTTATTTTATTATGATATTCAAGTAGACAGATGTTAATGACATCATTCATATTTCATGAAGTATGTTGGGATGGGCTATAAGCCTTCCTCTGATGTAACGTTTATAAATATATTAGTGGAATTCCAGTGCAATGCGCATAATCTACATGTAAAAACTACATAATTTTTGTTTGGATTTTGTAACATTTTCCCCCTTTTATTTTCAGGAATAGATAAAAAATGGATTTCAAGAACGTGATAGTTTTAGCCTCCGTGCTTGTCTGTTGTTTGGCCTCACGACCAGACATTATATACAGCTGTCGGCAAGGTTATTTCTTTAACTTACAAACGATGGAATGTACCCCCTGTTCCACGTGCAAGGACAATCAGGTTATTCGACGAAAATGTTACGAAGACCAAGACACTTCTTGTGGACCATTGTCACAGTTCCAGTTTATCCGTAAACACTCGGCGTCGAAATCAGCAGATTCTGAAGTTCAGCAAATAGCAAGAAACACGAAAGTGCCGACAACATCAATGGATTTTGTCACAGAAAATGACGACAAATGGTTCACCATTACAATGGTTCTAGTCGGGATTCTGGTTGTCACATGCGTCGCCGGGATCATCATAGTGCTTGTCACCTGCGTTGTTTGCCGACGAAAGGAAAGAGAGATAATATGCGAACCTGGTAAGTCTTTATTATTTCACTGTTAAAACCAAAAATGTTTGATGAGACAAAAAGTTTTTCTCTGATCAAGATCTTTTCCGTTCCATCACTCACTTCACTGTTCTTCTTGACACTGTCTTTTTATGATTTTTTATTTCACATTTTCTTTTTCTTTCGTTTCCTTTAACGCATGAAATTTAACACGGCAAAAGTCGGTTTTATCATATATTTTTTTACGAAAAAAAGAGACAATTTCATTTCTGAATTACATCATTCATTTAACAAGTGTTGAGCGTGAAGCCACTTCTATTGAGATAGTTTCATTCACACAATTGCAGACACAAACCCCTTTTTTACCAAACCCTTTTTCTTTTCTTCTCGAATGTTTTCATGGTAACATTTTTTTCAAGTCATTTTTTTCATCAATTGGCCTCTTTCAATGACATGCTCTTTTATTGCCTGATGTCACGACAGATTGGAGCAATTTTCATGTTCGTGCACTGCTGGTATTTGACTAAAAAACTTACGAGCACTGAACAAATCGTTTCCATCATCTAAGTGCCATTGACATTTTGCCGTACTTTTCTCACGGCTCATGAATCATTGGTAATAAAAAATCAAACTATCAATGAAATATCATCCTCATGCTGAAAAACTTGTAAATTAAGACTCTCATGATTACACTAACAAAGGACCCATAATGATAGCCCTTAAACGTTATACCCAGTTTTAAACAAAGACACTGAGGGCAAAATTATCCCATACATATACCTGCGCGGTTAAAAAAATAGTTCGTTTCCTGTTCATTCATTACCACCCAAAACATTTGCAGTATGTGTATACAATAAGTGATCTATGTAAATACATGTACTTATTTTGTGATGAAAGATTTGAAATAACATTTTGTTTAAGAATGAAAAGACGATTGTAACAAGTGAAATAGTTTAGTTAGAATTTAAACCTAATTTGTCCATTGGAGAGATTTCACAGTAGATTAAGTGGCCGGGATAAAGATGCTTATTTCTTTATTGTTCTTTTTTAAAACTTCCTATCTGTGAAAAAAGTGTTTAACATTAGTTGACATTGCCTTTGTTATCATTTAAAAAGTATTTAAAATATTTCGCTAAAAAGAAAAAGATTATTCTCGTCCTTTGTTTGAAGGAGTGGGTTATCTTTCTCAAACGTTCGTTTAGCACGAGATGCACATGGTGCGCTCTTCAACCATTAGCCTGTTGTTGGCAACTGATTTTACACTGCATGCGACAAGTACAGACCAAAACAAGCTAAACACTCCCGTGTCGTCTGATCTTGAATCTGCACTGTTCGCTATTCATATATATATGTATTTTGATGGTGTTATCCTGAGTGAAAGATGGACGAGACCAGTTAAGACAGTTAGTGGTAATGGTTATGGGGAAAGACTTATTAAATCATTTATAATAGTGGTTGTCAAGGACCCGTAAAACGAACAAAAATTAAGCAATTGGTAAAAAAAAATACAGGTAGTTAATGGATTTTCATTCCTAGATTATAGGCTCAGAATGAGCTTCAGAACTTCAATTTTAAAAAGCACCATAATATATTTTAGTTTAGTTTTTAGCTGGTTCATCCATGTTAGAATTAGTCACACTGGCAGCTTTTTGTTGTTTGAAACATGATATATCTTAGAAGTTTTCCTAATTGAAACAAGATACTTGGTCTCTTAATTGAAACAAGATATGACGACGAGACATATAGAAAAATTACCATTCAATTGATACAGGATCAAATTTAATTCATTTTGCAGCCAAGCGAACATAATTATGTAATTGTTAATGTATTTTTTTTCCTAAAGGCAGAAATTGAAACGTATTTTGTATTACATTATCTAATAGTGAAGTTTATGTAAGTCCCTAGGCTACACTTACCATGTTGGTTATTTTATATCAAATCTGAAAGTGAAAAAGAAGAGAGGAAAAAAAGAACAGTGATATACAAGTAATGTTCATTGTTTGTCATGTCAAATACTGAAATTATCGGAAGAAAGAAAAAAGTTATATAAATATAGGGGATCCACAGCGTAACATCCTATCAAATTTGCATCATTTATAGAAATATATCAGTTTTGCTGAATCATGATCAAATTTAACATCCTTCATACTAAAAAACTTACTTCATTGAAAAGTAATGAACCGAAATGGGCGTCGCAAATTTTAAAGTTATTTAAATATAGATAATTTTGTTTTGCAAATTCGTTTCAAGAGTGTATAATCAGTTTAGTTAATCAAAGATTTGATCACTTTGAACATCTTTGGAAAAAAAAACTTGTTAGATTGGATACAACATTCACGATGACAGGGTAAAAAATTAGTAAGATATATTTCATCTGTAATAAAATTTGTGAAGAACGTCATAAATGATTTTTACATATTTCAAGGATGAAAAAGTTGATATTCATTTGTAGAAAATTAAAATAAAATTTTCGAAAATATAATTAAAGAATAAAATTATAAATACTTTGACGACAGTATTGCATATTAGATTTGTAGTTTCCAAACAAGATTACTTTTACATTAAATTTATACTTTTTTGCAAATCAATAGATGCATACTTATGTTACTATATCAAACAGTGTATAAAGTCATCATTTATTGTGAGTTTAAGGTATGGTACAGCGAGTCAGCGACCGTGTTTTTTTTTTTTTTTGGGGGGGGGGGGGGGTGGAGTGGGGAAGGGGCGATTTTATGGGAGTTATTGATGTGTATTACGCCTGTAGCTATTTTGTTTTCATTGTATGTAATACTATTAAGATGTTAAGATTATCATTTTAGATAGAATGAAATGTGAATTAGGAAAGTTTTTTTACTTTATTCTTTTACCATACGATCAGTAGCTTAAAGCTATACTTTTCTCTCTTCATTTTGTTGATTTAATGCGTTTTCGGCAGTATAAATTTTAAACATGAGTAAACATTTTTCAAGTACTTAAAATAATTTGACATTCGATACATTATGGAGAGATAATTAGATGTTTTAGAGGCTTGACAGGTACGTGTAACCGGACACTAACCTGTCCGAGAAGTACCATTCAGACTCCTTAAAACCCCTGGATAAAGTCTGACATTTTACATTGTTTGATACAGTAACATATTTATCAATGGGAAAACCTTAAATTTAATTTCAGATAAAAAATGGACGCTACCAATTTAAAAGATGTAGCATCATAAAAGTAAACAATCTTTAATATTTCTCCTCTTAAAGGAGTAAATACCTTTTTAACAGCACTCGTATCGTCTGCCGATGCCTTCTGCTGACTTCACGGACGCAGCAGTCGACCATTTTATTAATTACCAATCAATAGTCATGTCTCTAATGTACTCTACAGCGCATTGTTCCCTCACCACAAGCATTAACGTCAGCATTTTGTCAATCTTTTCAACCAAAGTCGCCCATATAAACGATGCAATTATCAAACACGGTCCTTGCCTGAAGACCGGCCGTCCATCGTGAACTGACCACTTTTAACAGTTAAAAAGTGCAATTAAGAATCTCGTCGTCGATCTGTAACAATTTCAAAATGTACTGAAAATAGCAATTATCGTCTGTCTTTGTATACATGCTAGGAAGCATTTTTTCACTGTGGTCAATTTTGAATAGTTGGTTATTTCTTTTGATCTGCAGATTGAATATCAAAGATTGTAATGGTCCTGATACAATTTAGGGCTATTACAATCATTAGCGTGAACCCGCGAGATCTTAGCAAAAATAAAAATAAATAGATGATAGTTACAAAGAAAATAAGAAAAAAAGAAATAAAATAAATAAAAGATATTGCGATCTGCTGACTTGGGTACTGATAACTGATCTAGTTTTTCTGAATATATATAAAACAAAACCAACTTAAAAAAACACACGCGCACTCCCGACATCCTGCCCACGCCAAACATTCATACCACACAGACTGTATTATTTCGTCTGTGTGAATTTATCTTTTTGACCAGTAAAAAAAGTCGCCGTCCAATATTGTAATTCAACTTGTACCGGTCCATCTAGTTCGTACTTTTCAGTAAACGGAGGCATTTGGCATGTCCTTATAGCGAGTGTTATTATGTCAAGCGACCTTCAAAGAATCCATTAAGTATTTAAAAGCATTTTGACATGGGAATAATAGGTTTGAAGAATGCAATAAATGTCCTTAATTTCACGGATACTTCACATAACTTCCCCCTTTTCAATCCTCAAAACAAAAAAAAAAATTTTTTTCCACACAAATACAAAAGTCTTTATCTCAGTACCGTATCTAGGGTAACCCCTTTTTGTCAAACCCCAAAAAATTTTTTGGGTTTTGAAAAGTTGCAAAAAGTTAAAAAAATTGTCAAATTTTTTGGTTTTCTTTTTTTGAGTCAGAGTAGAAAAAATTTTATTTTTATGACAAATAATTTTAAAAAAAAAAAACCCCTACCAAAATGAAAATGGTTTTTGATAAAAATTTCAGAAATTTTTTTCTTTGGGTTTTCAATCCCAAAATTACCGATAGAACCCCCTTTAGAGTTTTTTCCCTGGCGGGGTCTGCTAACCTGCCATACATGTACCAAACCCGCTTTATTTTTTATTGGTCATTTTCCCCTCAAAATTTAAATTTTTTATTAAAATAACTTAAACCCCCATAACCGGGCATTACACAGGGAGAAACTGTTATCCCTTTTAAAAAAGGACCTCCCTTTTTAATTGTCACGGTTTACTTTTTTTCGTCCCCTATGTCTGCACTTAAGAGTTATATAAATAAAAATGTAAATCAATTAATTGAAAACCTTAATGAAGTCTGTCTTTCTAGAATTCTCATTTGTTGACAAATCTGACTTCTATAAATACCTCAATCTTCTGTTCCTGGTCGGGAAAATATATTATGTGAAAAAACTTTAGAAATAATATATTATTAAATTTACTCATGCATTTTTGTAGTCAAATTTATATCGTTCTCTTTTTTTGTCTATTGCAGAGTTCACAAGCGCATGTGCACTGATTGTAGGAGATTCCCCGATGTCAAAGACAGCATTAGTGGAACAGTTCAAGCTTGTTTCGGAGAGGGCCTCATGAACAAAGGAAAGAGTCTGCTAGATACAGCTAGCGAGAAACTTATGATCCATTGCGCAACCAAACGAGCAAACTAACTGTGATAACTTCATTAAATTATAGCATTGTTCGTGCTTTGAACTTCAAAGCACATTTCGTGATTATCAGTATCAAACGTGATTTACAGCAACTGTGTTATGAACAAAAACACTCTAGAGTGAAAGCTGTAAAGATTCTGTCTATCTGTCAGATGTGTATCATCAAATCATACTTCATTTATACAGATGCCCTTCGTGTTCGGATGTAAACATATGTGTTCATCTTACTATCAAACTTCATAATATGACTGTGTGTTCAAGTTAACACGGACGGTAACATGGAATTTAAAATCCATATTGCCTGTGTCGTCATTGGTACTAATATTACACAACCTATAGATGAAAATAGCGCTCAAACGACACTATTTAAGCGTTTGTTCAGATTAGAATACCGAACTTTACCTCTATAAAAACATCAACATGTCTGCTGCTGAATGTTTCCTATTTAATACTATCATGCTCTTTGTTCTTACCTTTCCTCTGGTTACTTGTTAACATTCTGGTCAGTTATTCAACCCTCGACAACTTATGTTTTCTTGATTTCTGTCAATCTTTATTGTTCTATACATCAACTGTTGTTCTGTCAAGTCGACTTTAAGAATTATTTTAGACGGTAGAAAATGTGAAAGATATGTTGTATTATAATTATTGTAAATGTACTTGTATATAGAAATTGTATTTTTATTTATTTGTTTTTGTTTTAAAAATTCTCGGGTGAGAATAAAATGATATAAAACCTTGAATCTGTGTTTTTGTCTTATTTAAATGAAAAAACTGTGCTCTTTAACAACTTGTAAAGAGGGAAACTATTATTCTATAGATCTATTCTGAAATATTCATTCGTTACTTCCCTTGATGTTTTCGTCCCTGAATGCTTTTGTTTAGTTTAAAACATATATACAAATGTATGCATTTACAATACAAATCAAACATTTTTATATGCAAGAAAAGGATTAGAACGGAAGACAAAGACTTAGACTAAATGTATTTGTTTGAATGGAACTTACCTCAATGTTTTATAAGAACTTCCGCAAATGGTTTCGTTTGAGTGCTACTTAAAGAAATATTTTTCTTACATACCAAGCACTTTTTTTTATGTCAGTCAACCAACATATATTATGTATCTCTATCATATTCGCAATGTCTCAAACTGGTATTTTCTTAAAATATTATTTTGATAAAAGTAAGTCATATAAAAAACAATTTTAAGGTATATAAAATGAGAAGTTAATGCGTTTTTTGCGCAGTCGAACGTAGAGTGATGGCATATCGCGCATTCTTTTTGTATTTCATTGTGACTTGTACATTTTATTCGGAACCCCTTTTTCGTTATTGCATATGACTTCTTGTGGAATAAGTCGAATTCAACGTTCTGGTCTTGTCAAAACAGCTTCTAGTATTTAATACGACGCAAACGAATGATTGTCAATTGCAATTTAAATTTATGTTTTCAATTTCCCACATTTTCAAATACAAAAACTGTATGTTAAGTCAAAACAACCTGTATGAGTTCACCTGCTAGAATGATAACACACATATGCTAAAAATAAATTTCTGGCAATTTTGTAATAAAGAGTTTTGAACAGTCGTTTCCCAAGGTTGTTTATATAGAAACAACAATAGCCACTGTTTCTTCAAACTCCTCTCGAGTTTTCATAATGATAAATTATTTTAACTAAATATTTTGTCATTAACGTCTGACACAGGATAACATAAAGTATGACCAGTTCAATTCGGTAATATTGGGTCTCCAGGTTTTTAAATGACCTTATAATAAGAGGACTACCTAAACAAAGACGGACACGATGATAAATGAGAGACCTTTTCAGTAATAAAGCTACTCATAAATTCTGAAGACAAGTCAATTTATCATAAACTTTACTTTCTTAAAACTCCATTAAACTATCTCAAGCCGCGATAAAAACCGGTCTTTATCTTCCATAAGTGGGACCACTTCACCTGACACAGATGAAAGGGACTGGGACCTTTGACTGTTTGGACCCCAGGTGCAGTGTATCCCTGGGCTCTTTGGGTGTTATCACATAAAGGGGAACAGTTTTAGACCGTAATAAAAACTAACTTTGTAACTAGTTGCTAGAGGGGTAATGGTTGTGATAATGAAGTTTGTATACATGAATAGCTGCCCTGGCGTGAACAGCGTAAACACTCGAAATGGTTTGACGACACATTCAAATGGCTATAATTGACCCCAGTGTTGACCAAAACAAGTCATTATTTTCAAATCGACAGTTTGGCCTTCTAATTTGACTTATAGAAATGCGCCGTTCAAACAGAGATTTAACTTCTAATGCTATTCCACAATTCACCATTGTATCATACGAGCCCAATTCCGATTGTTGTTAAAAATGTTATTCTGTGCAAAACATATATACTCGTAGCAGATCTAGTCAAATGCTTTATTTCTTAAACGGCCACGTGATTGAATTCTCGTGCTGAACATGATATAATTTCATTATTTCATTTTCAAACATATAAGGTTTTTTTTCGTTTACGTACTCTCTGTGCTTCCATATCATTGAATATTAAACTGCCTTTTATAATATTATGATTGTTGAATTTGGCAAGCAATCATAACAACAGTTGATAACGACGAAATCCGACATAAAACGAACATAGATAACGTCGAAAACAGCCAAACCATGATGACAAATCGTGTCAATCATCAATGTAGAAAAAAAATCAACATTTCAAAAAGGTCATCCTTGGTTTTAACATGCTTGACAGCGTAACAAGTGTAACTTCCATATTCATATAGGTACTCGACTCGTTATTTATTTGTTCGCCGCCATTTTTCTTTTGCAACAGTCTATCAGATATATTTTGGAGTTTGGACATCACATATTGATATATTGTGTCAATGAATCTTTCTGTTTATATGCCATGTCAAAAACCTCGGGCCTTTAAATATCTAGGACTTTTTTTTATAACGAAACGAACCATGTAAGTGCCTTCATGTTCATCGTTTTCAATTTGAAAATAACATTAATATTGCGAATGGTAACAAAAACAAAGCCGCCAAACAAAATAATAACTTAAATAAATTGACATACAAACTATAAATTTTCTTTCTACTTTTCGAATGTTGCATTTTCTCAATTTTTCATTACCCAAAGCGGATATTAGGGGTCATAAGTGAAACATCGTCGGAACCCACGGGTACTGATTTCGCTGACTTGTGCGGATGAAGTGTATACTTGGGTTACCGAGGATCACATGTTCGATACACCTGTCTAAGTTAGACTGTCTGATAATGCATTCATAAACTTACGCGAAAATAACCCTCTTAAAGTTTATTTAAGTTAAGTTAAATTATTCAGTTTTGTATAATCATTGAAAAACTTTAGTATACGAAGATAAGCAACGCAAAAAATGACCTCAAAATAAATTAAACAAATATATTCTGTTTACATGATGGCTACATAACTACTGTTATCATTTTATACAATCTGACAAAATGTTTTTATTTTTTCGACTGTTATTGACATTATCGATGACGGCTGTCGACGAGATCTATCTGATACGCAGATATAGATACTCGACTGATGATATCTTTTTCAAATTTCGAAGGTCCCTTTACGAGTCAATAAAATACAACTAATACGACGTATATAAATGAATGCACTCACTCTCACTGTAAGACATACCCTACTTGTTCTCTTAAGCATCACCACAAAGATTTTGCTTCGTCTGAAAAATATAAACAAGAAGTATCTTCGAAGTAAAACTGGTTATCTTGCATATGTTAGTTCTTAGTTTTCCATGCAAAGTCATATAGAAATGTTAGCATAGCTTGCATAACAATGATAATAATTTCTTGTAGTGTCATTTATCTTGAAAAATGAAACACTTTAAGATGTATGTGTTTCTAAACAAACCTGTTGTGTTTCGGTAAGTGAACTCAATTTCTAACACCAACATCTACGTAGTCGGTAAGGCAATTATTTTTTGTAAATACCTGCAGTTGATTAATATGCAAAACTATATATAATCTGTATTTTCTCATACTCAAACTTTTACTGTTTGCTTGGCCATGTCAGTGGGTACTAGTCAATGTTCAATCAAGAGCATTGCACATGTGGTATAGCTGTACGTCACACCGACACAGTATAGGTCATATTATCAAAATTATAGTTATAGAAAGGTGTAAAGCCTACTATATGTCCATTTGCCAAACAATGTGGAACACGGGAAATCGTCGTTTCGGCGACTGAGGCGCATTCCGGCGGGATTTCGCTGCATCATTCATTTACATCAATAAAAAGAACTTGAATTCCACTGCTTACTTAATTCAAGTCCAATGAATATCAATATTCTATCGATTTTTTCTATTTCACGGTAATTTTTGACTTGTCGTTGCCACTTTGGATTCTGATACCTGTGTGTTATACGCGATCTGATTGGACGTCCAATTTGGCTCGTCCAATCAGATCGCGTATTTCAACCCAGGTATCAGACTGCAAAATGGCTACGACAATTAAAAAAATACCGTGAAACAGAAAAAATCGGAATGATAGTGATATTCGTTGGACTTGAATTACATAAACTGAGGAATTCTAGTTCTTTTTATTAATGTTAATGAATGATGCAGCGAAATCCCGCCGGAATGCGCCTCAGTCGCCGAAACGACGATTTCCCGTGTTCCACATTGTTTGGCAAATGGACATATAGTAGGCTTTACACCTTTCTATAACTATAATTTTGATAGTGGAAATTTTTTTTTTATATATAATTTCATCGGTGGTTTTGTATTTGGTACCTTATAGTAAGCCTTAGAGTGTTGAATTTTTTTTCAGGGTTGTAGTAGGGGTCCAGGGGCAGATAGGGGTGGGGTGTCCAAACACTGATACTGCCGCCTGTGATTCAAACAAGAATTTCCCAGGTGGTGATTATTTTTAAATTTCGCATGTTCTCTAAGGTAACTTTAAATAACAGACAAAACTTCAAAATATATAAATCGCTGTACTATTTTAATGTGTTCCATAGAAAACAAATGTCTCTCTGATTTAACGAAGTAACATAGATGCTCTACTGGTAAAAACAGACTGTTCTGGATGAACATTTTTAAGGGAAGGAAACTGCTAGGAAACCATACCGTACCGCTATAAATCACTTGAGATAGAGATGAATTGGTTACGGATCGATGACAATAGAATCATATTAATGTATCCAAACACACAAAGTTTAACCGAGCCATCTAAAACGGAAAACTTTGAAAAGGATAATAAAGAAATACATATGTATACTCAAGATTCAATATAAAAATCTATAATTAATTTTGTCGATTTGAAAAAAAAATGAATAAGCGCATACGGCTGCTTGACATTGTATTTTAACCAGCAATGCCAGTATTTCAAGGAATATGTTTACATTTTAAGATTATTGATTCTTCGTGTAAATGGCCAACAAACTTCCGTTTTGAAGTTCAATTAACAATATGAATAAGTACAACAACGCATTTAAAACTTCATTGTTTTGATATTCGGTATAACTTATCGGTATAACTTAGACAATTGCCAAAATTACTGGTCTCAAATTATACTAAAAGGAAGAGGTTAAAATGTTTAGGTACTTTTAATGAGGTAACCAGCGTTGCTTAGGTGCAGTATTCACGAAATCGGCGTTACCCAAGTATAATAAAACAAACACGTTCTTGGCTTAATTCATCGGTCACTGCGTGCGCTAATTCATTTCTTTTAGTTTTGCTTTCCGCGATGCTTGTTTCGGCCATAGCGTTGCACAGTTCTGTCATTGCACGTCTGCGTTATGCTGTGTTCTCACCGCCGATCAGATCAACTCGATCAAGCACGATCAAGCGATCGGGTACCGGCCTAGCTCGGTCTGCATGTGTGATCGGGAGTGGTCGGAGCGGTCTACCTTTGTCGACATGGCTCGGGATTCCTACCCGATTTTTTTTTGACATATCAAAAAAAAATCGAGTAGCAATCGAGTACATAAGCGGTCGAGAAGCGATCGTATAGTGATCGAGTAGAAGATCTAGTTGATCGAGAATAAATCGTGTAACGATTTAGTTTGGTCGGCTATACATCTCTTACCCGATCTGTACACGATCGTCGCAAATTATACTCGAGCATTATTCACGGCTCGATTACGATCATTACGATCTGGTAATCTGGTAACGATCGAGCACAGGTTCAGTTAGTCTAGTTGAGATCGTGTATGACTCGCGTAAAGGTTTGGGTGATCGAGAAGAAGTCGGGATGTTGGTCGGGTTGTCGTCGAGAAGAAGTCGTAAAACATCGTGTAGGGTCGACTTGAGGTCGTGTAGGAGTCGTTAATGTGCATTTAATCCAGCTTGGTCGGGCTTCATCGGGGAATAAATGTGATTGGGACGATGAGTTGATCTGATCGGCGTTGAGAACATATCATTACTGGATATACGACAACAACAACATAAACCCAACATCCGATCAGACTATCGCTCTTGACTAAGTGTACTGTTTCTAAAAATAGCTAAAAGCAGACGATAGGCTTTTACACAAAAATCTACCTTTCTCAGAGAGACAAGAAAAGTTAGCCTAATTTCTGATCACCAGTTGTAGGTTTCCTGTTTTAGGACTTTTAAGATGCCAAATGGTCAGATATATCTATTCTTGTAATATTTCCTGTTTTGACCATTATCAACTACTATATGGTATGATTTCTGGTATATAATTTTATACCTCAGGTAATTAGGAAGTGTATTGCTATGCTGCTATCAGCAGAGATAAAACAAAATATCACATTTTCGTGTTTCATTGGCATACAACACTACAATACAGGGGTGACAGGGCCTGTAAGGTCTTATTTTTAATGTATTATCTAATTAAAGCAGATTTTCTAAGACAAACAGTGTGAAAAATTGTTTTCTTATTTCAAAGTTGATACAAATTTTTTACTTGCATAATGATTTTTAACAATAAATATACCTTCCGTACCTTACATATTTTGCATCTTGTATATTTAGATGACCTTTGTCTGAAATCAGTTTAGGAGGGTTTTTTGTGCAAGGAAGATAGTAATTTTGTTTGGTGTTTTCATTGATTTGTGTTATTCAATATAAATGGATAAATTTATTTTGTCGTTTTTACTGGTCACTAAAACATTGAAGCTCTGTTTAACCACACTAATTAGACTTTGGAAAAAGTGTGTCACTAATGTTAGAGAAAAGAGAAATGAGGTCATAGACAATGCTCACATGTCAAAGGAAACTGGAAATATAGCTTACGCCATCCGCAAAGAGATAGCTAACTAGAGTATTATTTTTTATAAGACAAAGAGTAGATGAAACCAATGATTTTGATTCTGACTTTACTTTTTCATGTGAAAAATGTTTTTGTTCCTCATGTAAAGTGAAAGAAAAATCCTCAATGGAAAAAAGGTCAAGACAAAACAGCTAAATAAATTTTGATAAAAATCAGATACACAATCTTTTGTTTAATTGTGTAAAGACACAATGCTTGGTGTAAAAGGAAGTAACTAAGAACCAATGTATTTCTTCATTGAAGAAATAATTACTTCTGAGCACTCTTTTTGTGTTAAATTAAGTAAGGAAACTGTATCCTAATCTACTAGTACAATCCTACACTTGACACTATTTATGTCCTTATTTGATGAAATGAAAACTACTAGATTCTACTAGTATTTATAACTTCAATATAATGTGTCTGTAAAATTGATATACTTACAATAGTGAGAAATACAAGCCAAGCTAGAGTTTTACCTTTATTGATATAAACTTAGTACAATTCATTTGATGCAAAGTGGATTATTCTGACAAACCTTAGAAAAACCATTATATCAAGTAAGTAATACATTGATGTACTTATTGCATGTGTATGGATACCCATGTGATAACATTGCTATGTTTACAAACAATGTGGTCACATGGTTATTTACATAATAAACTCCTCCCCGTAGTTCAAATTTGAATTTCTGTTATCATTTGATATTAAATTATAAGAACCTATTTCTTCATACATTTTCAAATTTCTTATCTAAACTCATATAGATTACTCATTTGGCTTCATTTAGGAATTTTTTCATTGGTCAAAAACGGTATTTTATTGCAAATATATTTGAAAATCTCTCCCAGTTTGGAAATTCAAGGGAAACCACCCGCCAGCCATTACCTCCCTTTTATACCTAACCAGCATGTGAGCTACAAAAAAATATACCTTGTGAGGTCACGTGACAGATTGCTTGCTTAACGTGATAGTGTGTTACTCCTTTGTCTGAGAATGTTCCATTTTAGGATATTGGGTGACTGAAACTAATTTAATAATATACACTTTTTTATTTGAACACTATTAACACCATTTTATATTGTATTTAAAAAAACAGAGTTTATTTGTATTGTATTTGTGCCCGCGCAAAAGGTAGTGTAATCGTCCCCTGTGTAAAGCCAGGGAACTTCGTGTAAAATGTGTTAAGTAAGATAAATTGATTAATAAATGATTATCAACGAATGATTAGTTTAAATATTCAAAAGATGGATATAGAATGTTTTGAAGCATCTGGAAGTAATCACCATTTACACCATCATAAAGGTATCAGTTTAGATAATTTAGCAGAAGACTGAGAAGTGTCGTCACGTGTCTTCACAAAAGTAGGGCATGTTTACAAACATCAATAAGTAAGAATTTGCATAATAATTGTATACACGTTGAAAAGGATTAATTTTGCTTGTATAAACTGATAAACTACATCTATATAGGCATATTGACAGACAAGTGTAAAATGGTAATGAAAAAAAAAAGCTTGACCTATATTCAACATGAGAAAAAAAAGTGTACTTAGTATTGTAACAAAAGTAGAAAAGTCAAGGAAAAAAAGCTTGACCTATGAAAAAATAGAATAGAAAATGACCATATGAGTTAATCTGTATCAATGAAGTGACAGTTTGTATTAATTACAAAAAAAGAAGAAAAAAAGAAAAAGATTATAATATTTGTATAAAACTGATAAACTATACTGACAGCAGTGAATGGAATAAATAAAACATTAATACAGTATTGGTGTATTACCATTTTTACAAAGAGAATATTCATGTGATTCCTTACAGTTTAACCTTTTCTAAAATAATTTTAATAAATACATAGCTTTTTTGACTGCGTATTAAGTAGCTCCTTAAATTTAACAGTGTTACATCTTCTTAAATAATAAGGTTTAATGTATAATTAACACTGTGTTTGTGAAAAGATGCAACAACACAACAAAAATATTTATATATTTTTTTATAGTAAGCTTAAATGAACATGAACATTTTAAATATATTTCAGGATTTAAATACATTGTCGATAAGAAATAAGGCAATGCTTACATTATTTCCAAAGTTAATACGGATTTTTTAAATCTTGAAATATGTTTTGTAGAATCATGCACTTATAATTCATTTATGTTATCACTATAGCAAGTCTATACTTCCCATGATTCTCTGTAACATGTATTCCCGCCTAAATGTATGCAGCTCCAGCGCACTTGGAATTAGTAAATTAAACAGTCAAGACACACTTTGTGTTAGTTGTTTATACAATGACTTAGATGTCATTAGAATATTATGGACTATTGTCTATACAAAGTACCAAATATTACATGGTGTCAGAAGTAATTTGGACATAAACAATACTATGTTTTAATATATATTGGATTTAATACTGTTCAATATTTTGTTATGATGGATAACTAATTATGGACTAATTAATTAATAGTAATAAAAAAAAACATGGAAGGAATTGTACCACCATCTATGAGATGGGACTACACCAACTTACCAGAGGCATTTGAAAAATTTGTACGACATGCAAATTTAGTATTTAGTGGACCTCTAGCAGACAAACCAGAAAAGGAAAAAGTGTCATACCTACTTTTGTGACTTGGTGATAAAGGCCGTGACATACGTCATTCTTGGACAGACAAAACAGAGGAAAACGCAAAGAAGCTAGATACATTATATGACAAATTTAGAAACTATCTGAGACCAACTCTTAATCCAATTTATGCCAGATACCAGTTCTTCAACGAAATCCAAAAAGACGAATCAATAGACTCATTTGTAACAAGATTAAGGCTTAAAGCTAAAGATTGTGATTTTTCAAATTTAGATGAAATGTTACGTGACAGGATTGTATTTGGGACAAATTCGAACAAAATTAGAGAAAAATTAATAAATCAAGGAAAGGACTTAACCTTAGATAAAGCTATTCAAATCTGTCAAAATTATGAATACTCCAGGGAGCAAATGAAGGAAATGAGCCGCGATGATGTACATGCTGTAACAAACAGACGTGAGTATAGACACCGTGCACCAGCCGCACGCGCAGAAGTTGGTAAAAGTAGACAGAAACAGTCTAGAAATAGAAAACCCAAGATGTCGACAGTCAGTGGTAAAAAATGTGAAAAACGTGGTTATGAACATAATGACAGAGAGTGCCCAGCAAAGGAAAAAATGTGACAAATGTGGAAAATTAAACCATTTCAAGAGTGTATGCCGTTCAAAAACAGTGCATGACATTCAGGCAAATACGGATTATGACAGTTCCGAAAATTCTGATGTTGATTTCTATGTTAATACGGTAAATAATTCTTTATAAGCATTTGCCACTTTAAGCATAGGTCCAAATTGTATAAAATTGATACAGGTAGTCTGGTTAATATCTTACCAGCACCTTGGTATTAAGTACCCCTTAGAACCCTCAAGTGCAAAGCTTTCATCATATACTGGCAATCGTCAAAGGTACAATTAGGTTACAAGTAACCTGTAAAAAAGTCACTATGCCTATAGACCCTTCTCAAATTATATGCATACCTGGAATTCCAGAACCAGAACGAGGTTTAAATGGCACGAATGTAAACACACTGACCACTCTTATCTCACTATATAGCCACGATGTTGGTTGTTAATAAAGAAAAGTTCTAATTATCATTTTTGTGTGCCTATGTGCTATTCTAATGGTAAATATGATTTACCATATTCCAAAGGATAAAGATTAAAAAAAAAATAATGGATGACCAACTTTCTAAGATAAGAAGGGATAAAGGGTCATTGTTAAAGGTAAGCACCTAAAAATAATATTTTGTAAACTTTGACCACTATTATGAACAGAATAATATTTTTGTAAAAATACAGATTTTGTAAATTTAGAATAAAATAATAGGAGAACTGCTTGCTTTTAATCTAACAGTCATAACAATTAAAACTTGTAAATTGTAAATTATTATCAGTTCAAATATATGTTACAAATAGAGGATTGAAGCTGACTAATAGTTACCGTATCATTCCTTATTATAAATAAATGTTGTATATTTTAGGGTCACTGCATCTACTGTGATGTGTTCCAAACATTTTAAACTGAGGCTTACAACTGGACTCCCCTTAAAAATGGTTCTATTCCATCTGTGTTTAATTGGGTTGAACAAACAACTCTAATTAAGAAGGCCACTTATAAGAAAAATTCTTTCACCAAAGAAAATGCTCATTGATAGGCAATTTTTTTGATAAAGTCACTGATTTAACTCCCATATTCATCATTTCATTTAAATACATATAATATCATGCTTATTTATGTTTAATAAATGTATTTGCTTACAGAAAAAAAATCATTTAAATTCTCACACAGATACTGAATAAATAATATGTTTGGTAAAATATATATCTTTCTGTTTCAGCATTGTCTATAATGAAGATGAAGAAGATAATGCAACAAGTACCAATTGCCAACCATCTACATCTTATGGGTCTACAGAAACACAGGAAGAAAATGATATTTATAAGGCTTCATGAGGCTTGAACTGGGGGAGACCAAAAAGATGTAAAGACCCTGCAACTCAGCTGAATTTGTAGTGAAATTACAAAGGAACATGCACACGTTTTCATTTGTGTCATTGTTACATGGATGCATGTCAGATGTTGAGATCTAATTGAACTTTTGGAAACTGGTGATGATGTGATGGGTGATAAAGGGTTTACATTAAGGAAGATACTTTCAGACAGGGAAGTGTCATTGAACATTTCAGCATTTGTACAAAAGACAAATTTACACTAGAAAATGAGAGAGAGAATGATCAGCAAGAATCAAAAACCAAAAGAATTAAAGAGTATCATCTGTTTCACACATCTATTTCATTTCTGTCAACCAGGTATGGACATAAGCATGTACACTACCTAATTTTAATGAACCCATAGTGCAATCATGGACAAAATGTAATAGTCAGTATTATATTGTTTTTATATGTATATATAAATTGGTTTTCAATAAAAAAAGGATAATAAAAAGCAATATAATATTAGGAAGTATTAAAGTCTTTATTAAAATTTTGAAATAAATAAGAAAATTCATTCTTTCTCTGTTATCTATGACATTTCCCTTAATTATATTGCGCAACCAGTATCTGCTGGTAGTACTGGAAGTACGAATTAAAATTCATAAAGTACATGTATACATAGAATTTGGCTAGGCATTAGTTTATTTCAGATCCTATGGTAACTGAGTCAATAAATGTTTGATATAATCCACCCAATACACATCTGATAAAGATTTTCCACAGGTCATTAGGGGCTTATCTGTAAGATTCAATTTGCAATTACCTTTATGTTGGTATCAAGAATCCATAAATAACAGAACACCTAAGATTATATAATGCAAGACATCACAGATTTATATCTATAAACCTTATATTATGTTCAGAAATATGTTTATGACAGCAAAATTGAAACCGAAAGTAAAAAAAACCTCTTCTCTTACTCACCTCTTAAACCATAAATGGATACCTCACAAATATAATTGAATTCTTTATAGAAGGATTACCTTTGTTTTGTTTAATATATAACTCTACAAATGAGAAATTAATGTTAGGAACCAAAGATAAGTCAATTTCATTGTATACACAGCTTATACTGGCTTATCAGCTTGCCAGTTATGCCTCGTTCTGGTTCTTGTTCTAAAAATAGCTGTAGAATATTAAGAATGGTCTATTACATTTTATGTTGTAGAAACTACATCCTCACCCCTGTTATCCCTCCAGGCATCCACTGACCTAAATTTATTGAAAATTGTTTACTCATTAGATAGCCAGGAAATATCTCCTGAGACTGGCTACAAGCCCTATATACTCAATGATTGGTTTAAAAAAATACATTTGAGGCCCGACTCTATACCAGTCGTAAACCCACCTCGACGGGTCCCTGTCGCATTAAAAGACATATTACGAGAGGAACTTGATCGGATGGAAAAGCACGAAATAATCGACAAGGTCAAAAATCCAACTTCTAGTGACTTGGGGTATGTCTAGACCCCAAGGCACTCAATGAAGCCCTGTACAGACCTCATTTCGAAGAAGTCACTTCGCAACTTGCAGGTGCAACGTACTTTTCAGTACTTGACGCCACGGGTGTTTATTGGAGCGTGAAATTGGATGAAACCTCATAATATTACACAACCTTTAACACACCATTTGGTAGCGATTATCTTTTGGACTTATATGTTCACAGGACATATTTCAACAGAAACTTTATGAAGCCTTCGAAAGATTACCAGGCGTGACTGGAATTGTTGATGACATTTTGGTATATGGACAGACAAAGGACGAACATTACTCAAATTTGAGACAGGTCTTACAACGTGCGTTTAAAAAAAAAGTCCGACTTGTATACAAGGGGAGATGACTATAGTTTATGCATTTCGACTATCTCCTACGCGCTGATCTCCCTTTACACTATTTACCGCGAGAAGCGTATATTTTAGAAGGCTACCCGGGTTTAAATTTTGTCCCCGATACCCGTCGTCCTGAAAACATAGAAATATAGGGTAGGCCTAACAACATATAAAGTAGATCTACACATTTGCTTTATAGAACTGCTATTCCTCTAGTCCTGAAATTCTTTCCACTCTCCGTTTGTAACACACGAGAATGTAAATGAGATGGGTATCTATTTTTAAACATAGTTTGTTGTGCCATTATTATGTTAAAATTCAAATACTGTTCATTTTATTCACATGGAGCTTATATAATACCTTATTATAAGCTATAAAATCCATATATGTATTAATCTTTTACATAATTATACATGTATAATATTCATTCAATTATAATATAGATCTATACTTATAAATAAAATATTGATGAAATAAAGTACATATTTTCATATTCCGTATTTTAACTGTAAAAAATATGGAATATCCTGTATATATTGATATAATAATAAGCAATAACAAAATTATTTTGGGTTAAGATTGGCTCAGATGGAAGTGATGTGACTAGATATAGCAATGAAAAAAAAAAGAATCGCCCAACGTGGGGCTCGAACCCACGACCCCGAGATTAAGAGTCTCGTGCTCTACCGACTGAGCTAGCCGGGCTGTTGCATTAAAAATTATTATAACCATTTTATAAACATTACTTATGTATTTGGTGGATAGTTTACTACAAATATTTTAAAATTGCACTTTTTTCTTAAACTGACACAATACAAGCTAATAACTCTTATCTGGTAATAATTGCATGCCTTTTGTGACACAAATTAAGTACATGTTAAATGGTAAATTCTGCCTTACTAGTCGTTAAATTTTAAAGGAGAAGCTATCCTTTCACTTCTGTTGTCAATGAAGCTAAAAAGATTTGTTTAAAGAGTTAGAAAAGAAAAAGAGTAATGTTAGACACGAAAAAACGTCAAAAATTAACATTGACTAATTGTTGCTCACAAAATTATTTGATTATACTGTATTGTTGTCAGGTTGGCTACATTACTTCTTTGTTCAAACATACATTGCTATACAGGTTCGCCCCCAAAACGACTCGCTCACATCGAATTGCAGTTAACACGGCCTCAAAACAGTTCGGCCTCAAGTAATAGAAGGCCTCAAGTAATAGAATTTGTTTTTTGTAAATGAAGATGTTGAGTTTTTTTCTGTAAATGAATTCTTTATTTCATAAACAGTGTGTAGAATGAGGGTACAGTATTTCAAAACTATTTGAAATACCCTGATACATGTATGTTGCATTCTGAATGAAATGTAACTACCTCTTAGTCTTGAAGAATGGCAAATGTCGCTATCGTTTACCTGTCAAAATAGGCACTGAATAGTACTTTTAACTCTGAATGTATTCTTTGCATTGATTAAGAAATGAATAATTCATTAGAAAAAACTTGAATTATGAAAACTAAATTCTATTACACATCAAGTAAATTGTTACACAGAATTGATTGGCTTTTAAAGCGTGAACAAACATCTTAATGTTGAGGCCAATAATTCAAATTCAACTTGTCTGTAGAAACTATCTCTCCTGGTAGTTTTAATGTAGAACAATTCTCTTTGGAGGAAAGGTCTGGGTTCAAGTCCCAGCTAGGAGTATATTTATTTTCTACAAACATTCCAAGTTCATTTGTTACTGCCTTTTGACAAAGAAGATAAAATGAATTCAAATAAAAATCAAAGCACGGATTTATATTATCTATACACCAATGGAAAATGGCCTCGCGTGTCATGGTTTCTTTTTGGATCGGCAGTTGGTTCTTTCTACATGTATATACATGTATAAATCCTTACAAATTTCATAAAAAAAACCACCATTTTTTTGGAAGCCAACCGTTACGACAACATTTGTCTGATTCTGTTGCCGAGTAGCCATTGTATAAGTTGGGAGGTAAAGCATTACGAGTATAATGCCTAAAGCTCTAACCAAAGGTAAATGTAATGGCTCGTGATGGTCGCTTTTTGGATTGGCGGTTTGTAGGTTCTGTATATCAAGTTTATACGTAGTTTGGTTAAAACAAGTATTTTCTGGAGTCAACCGTTATGAGTCACCATGTGTGTGCTTCCGTTGCGGAATAGCCATTGCATTAGTTTGGAGGTTCTTTACAGCAATATATAAGGCCCAAAGCTCTAGAACTCGAGAGGCCAACGTGAAATGGTTGCTTTTTAGAAAGGCGGTTTATTCGTTCTGTATATTCGTATTAAAAGTCTACAAATTTTCGTGAAAAGTACCATTTTCTGGAGCCAATCGTAACTTCACCGTTACTTCACCGAATATGGCCACGGGAGACCCGTGTGGTATGGTCGGGGTTTTTGATAAGCGATTTCATGATTTGAGAACTTTCCATTTCCTTGTCTTTTTTGCATTTGATAGATTGGCGATTCTAATTGATTCCGGGGACTATAATTAACCTGATGATCTAATAAATATTATACAGTATTGCAAGACTAGTCTACAACTCAACATTAATTTTTCATGTATTATTTTGTGATGTATTTGCACATGATATATTAACTCAATTTAACATCATTATCTTAGGTAACTACTGTACATACAAAAGAGTTAGACCAAAAATTATACTATTTTTATCTAGGGTGCTTCCCTAAAGGTCTATCTTTTTGGCTCACTTCAAAAATGGTAAGTGTGGATTTTTAGAAATTCTAATATATCTATTAAGTAAGCGATATAAGTATGGTTTTCAAATATTTCTATAAATTGTAGACAAACAAAACTAAGAAAAAAATTAGTAAATCAGATAAGTAAGATTAATTATGAATTATTCATTTGCCATCAGCAACAACGCCCCAACAACTTGATAAAATATCAGAAATAACAGTAATTTTTCAACGAGTTGTCTTAAATACGGAAATATAGCACATACAAAAGCAATTATTATGTAAATTTTCTACTACTTTTGATAAAATTGTGTACTTCTTGAAAATAATCTTATAATGTTCTGCTTCTGTTAGTCCGTTTATACCGTGTAATATTAAATAAAGTGTGTCTCTTTGAAAAGTGTCTAATTTACACCTCACATTTTCGATATCTGCACCGAATTGGTATAAAATACTTGAAACTTTTTAACGAAAAAGATCATTATTTAAGTTGCACCATGTAATGAAAAAATAAAAGTGACCTAATATGGAAATGGTGTTTTACAAGACTTTAAAATTGTTTTTTTTATTTCGCTAACGACTCTAGACTCACGAATAATTGTTGGAAGATAATAACATAATTGTAAAGCTGATGAAATTGCAGATTTTGAATCGAGTAATGTTTAGCTACGAACATTAAAACATTTCCTTCAAACGAATACAATTATATTATTTAAAAACTTGAAAAAAGTTATCTCAAAGTGAACATATTAATTGATGTTCCACTCTTTATGACATAATTATGTAAACCATAAAACATATTGCATAAACCATAAAATATAGTTCATAAACAATTTTTACGGTTGCCATGGTAACCCAATGACGTTGCTACTGTTTATCCACATAAATAAATTCTGCCAGAACAATTGTTAGAAAAATATATCAGGTGAAGGATGGTTGCTAAAATAAGAAAATGAAGCATATACTCGTATTTGCAAGAAGACATTTTTATTTGCTATTTTTCTCAACGTAGATAAGTTATCGACGGAATGTGAACAATCTGATTTTATCAATTATAGAGAACATATGAAGAAAAAAGAAAACAACAACAGAACTCATGAGAGCAAGTTTCTATAGATCATTTGTAAGTTTTAATCTACTGTCCCGGGAAACAATCAGCGTCACACTGTATCATTTCTTCAAAGACACCGCTACAATAATATCCAAAGTTCGCCGTGCCTTCGCACGTGCGACTTCTTGTCCGCGCACCAAGTGACCCTTCTGCTATGTCTCCACAGAAACATTCCGTCCACTCGCCCCAAGAACTAAATGTACCGTCAACTGAAAAAAATGTCAAATATTATTTCCTTTGTTCTATATTAGAAATTACAAGGATCGGACACTCCCAGTTATGCACCTGTCAATATTTTGCCCTACCGGGGGGGGGGGGAGGCGGGCATACACGGGGCTTTAGACAGAAGACCATTCCTGGCAGGCGGGAATTTGACAAACTTATGGAATCCGGGTCCCGGGTAATAGACTTTGGCCGGTTTTTAAATCCCGGGACTCGGGAATTTCGACGCCACAAAATAAAAAAGGGGAGTAACTGCGAAAGGTCTAAAGACGACGGCGTGTTTTTGAAGTTGCAGACATGAAACTTTTCGAATTTTTCTACGGTAGAGAAAATTGTGGGATAAGGCGAGAAGGTTGCCCCAGCATTGGGATTTATTTGCAAAGGTATACAGGGATTGTATTCTTCATTTGTTTTCACCTATACCCAGACACTATGTGGAGCCTAGCGGTATTCATGTTTGTCATCTGTTTTCGCGAGTAGACCCATTTATTTTGCGAGTCTGAAAGGCGTTGGAAATCACATGAAACTGATACATATTTCGTATTAATAATACTAAATCCACAAAAGAACGTTCACTTTGCCTGTAGAATATATCCACATACCCCAATTGTGACAGTTTTACTACTGCAAATAGATATCAAGATTGAAAAATGTCATTATAAATAGGTTAAAATTGTTTATTACCATTTATCTGAAGTTGAGTTTGTCAAAATTTCTTCAAAATACATAACTGGTTATATTTTAACATTGTATGACAATTTTTATGTGGTACAGTTTATATTTTGTTAACTGATTGAAAAGTGGTTGTGAAATTTTGAAGAACAAGAAAATGGGTCAATAATGGTTTGTCCTCGATTCATAATAATAATTCAGATAAAATTTAAAAAAGTTTTTGCATTTATTAGCTGAAATGATAATATTTGCAGAATTTTAAGAGAAATTTTATTTTTATAATTTCACTGTCAGTTATTATAGAAAAACCTGTTAGCTGATCGGAAAGAGGCAGTACGGGGATAAACGATTACAGCAGAAAATGTCGTATCGATTGAGATAATCCCTTTAACTGCAGTATGAATGAACTGATCAAGTGACACAAAACGGATGTTGAATACATACACACAGAATTATGTTATTAATTATTCATTTTTTAATTATTTTAACACCTATGCGACCAGTGTAGATCCAGATCAGCCTGCAAATCCGTGCAAGGGAGTCCAAATCCAAAGGCTGAAGTCACGGGACTCCAAGTGTACTGACTTAGTCAGTAGTTCCCTTGAGCCTTATTAGAATCAGAGACATAGAGATAAGCAGCTCTTATATACTCCATTGAAATATCACTCATGCCTATCAAAAAGTGAAAAAATAGGCATTTTGTAGCAAATAAAACTTTAGTAAGTTAATGGATGTACATTTGATCCTTAAATATTATATAGCCTTTCTTTGAAAGGTAAATCTTTCATCTATGGCTGCATGTTAAAATATTGGTAACTTTCCATGCCTTTCCCTTAGAAAAACATGGCAGAACATACCCACTGAGCCAGTTTTTTTGTCATATGAATAGTTTTGTAACAAAAAATGATGTAACATTTATTTAAATGGGAACTGTAAATATATTTACCTGCAGCCATAGACAAATGCATAAGTTTTCAGAAAATGTATTATTTTACTGATTTTGATATCTGGTTAGTAAGTTTTACTTGCTACAAGTTTTAAGTTTAGCAGGCACGCGTGAAATTTTAACTGGCTAGGAAGAAGCCTATCTCTGTTATCTATGTCTCTGTTAGAATATGATTTTTAATAAAGTAAGAAAATGCATTTAAATACAATGTATGTCAAAACAGATCCAGATAAAATAATATCCTTTTTTCAGATGTATAACCATCATTGTTTTTTATCATTTACTGTTTCAACTGCTTGTCATAACGAGGCTTTGAATCTTGGCTATCGGTTTCATCTTCATTGGCCTTGTATTGCTTTACGGTCGTGACTTGCTCTAATAAAAAGTAAATTTAATCTGCAGAAACTATTTTAAGGCTTTGTTCTAATCTGATAAATGTGAATGTATTAAAATGTTGATTTATATTTAAACAGGTGAACATTTGGTTGGACCATTTGACGAGTGTTTCTGCCAACAGAAAACGGGGCAAGGCAAAGGCGTCCGAGACACGGTCTTTGAAAAAGGTATTCAGGCACAATGACAATATGAGTTGAATTTCATAAATGATTGCCTCAACATTAAATGAGTCTGAGGCCAAAAAACGCTTTTTTCTGAAAGCCATACAAAACATAAGGGGTATTGCACTTCTGTGGTCTAAATATGTGTATTTTGTATTTGTAAACTTTATTTGAAATAAAAGAGTATTCAGTTTCACACCAATGACATGAAGTAGAATTCTGATGTAAAAATTTGCATTTGATTTCTTAAAGACATGAAAGAAAATCTTCGAAATACGCTATAAATATATTGCGCTCATGTAGCGCAAATGTAATAATTGGAGGTATGTTTGGATGAAAAAATAATTTCTGAAGAATAGTAATGCGGAAATGAGCCATTTTCTTCAATAAGAGGATAAGTATGATATGTTTATTCAGTAATTGAAATTTTACTCACAAAAGCATTATGTTCCTTTAAACTTAAAATTGGTGGATTCTCCTGAAAAAGCACAATATTGTTTATAATGTCACTGGGGGCTACTGCAAGTCCTGTCAGTTACGCATACTCCAAAATATTTTCTGTTAAACAAAGATATTGACAAAAATTCTCACATGGACACCAGAATCTTAAAGATTATCAATTGCTGCAATACCATGTCATGTAGTCTCCATATCACGTGATTCCCCACCATAATTGCAAGATTAGTTTGATAGACTTAGTACCAGCAGAATTGTTAGAAAATAATGTGTTTTCAAAAAAACGAAAAACAAAATTCAGTACCATTTTTGTTCCAATAGAATTAAAAACAACCTATTGTTTTATCTATCAAAAATATATATTGGAAATCTTTGTTAAGTTGTGCTACTAAATTATTAACTTTTAAACAATCCAGGTTCAAGCTTCTATCCAGGTCCCAGCTCCTATCAAGGTTCAAGCTCCTATATATCCCGACTCAAGCTCCCATCCAGGCTCCTGCTCCTATCCAGGCTCTTGAGGAAAGTGCACCAGATTGTGAGTACACCGTGCAACTTAGCTTAAGAAAATTATGTCAGTTTTTTTTGTAGCTTTGTGTTCATTGTGAGCTATAATTGTCGTTTCTCCATGAAACTTGGTCAAAATGTTTGGCTGAAATCTCGGCAAAGTTCAAGGTTGGGTCATGTGGGGTCAAAAACTATGTCACTAGGTCAAATCTTAGAAAAAGAATGGCCACATTTTTGGCCCATTTGTCATTAAACTTAGTGTAAATGTTCAACTCTATGAAATCTAGAACATGTTCAAAATTAGGTCATGAGGGGTCAAAAATTAAGTCATTAGGTCAAATCTTAGAACATTTTTGGTCCAATTTAAATGAAACTTAATACATTTGAAACCTTAAAGATTATAAAAATGCCCTCTATTTCAGAAAAACAATGTGGAAGTGTCCAGGTTTGGCCGCAGGAGGAGGAAGAATGTCCTTTTTAATGACTTTTTGTGTTAAATGTTAAAATAAAATAAGAAGTTAAAGTGTTGTAAGTTTTTAGCTCATCTGAGCTGTGAGCACGAAGCTATTGTAATCGGTGAATGTCTGTCTTCGCAAATCTGGTGTCCTCAACTTTTAGTGTTTTAACACTCTAAGAGGCCACAGATATGGTTCAATTATAATTAAGCTTAGTCAGCATGCTTACCATCCCTACAGAAACTGGGTCATGTGGTGTCAGAAACTATGTTAGTAGGTTTATTTTGTAGCTAAACTATAAATGTAAAATATTTAAGAGCTTATACGATCGATTGTGTGTCCGTGTCCGCAATGGTTTTTTTAAGTCATACATTCTATTCTATGAAAGATATTCAATCGAAACTAAGTACGGTATTTAGTGGGACTACCACTACCATACTAAGAAGGCCTTTAACCTGGATGCATTATTTTCAGAATTATGCCCCTTTATTACTTGAAAATACCCATTTTATCTTCAAAGTCTAATTATTTGAATACTATCAAAGTTATTAAACTACAATTGATACATATATACTCATTGGGAGTGACTATACCTACCTTACTTCAGAGGCCCATTAATCTGGACTCATTATTTTCCTAATCATAAGCCTTTGTACTTATATTTTTCATTGTTTTTCTGATAACAGTTTTATTTATTGATTGATCTCTTAGATATTTACCCTCTCCCCTACCCCCGGGGCATTTGATGCACCAAGCAGGCTCAAGGGTGGGGATTTAGACAAAATTGGTTGTCTCTAGGGTGGGGATTTAGACTTCAAACATTTTAAGATGTCAAATTCACCTGGGTCAGCCCGCCGCCCCCCGGGCGGGCAAAATATTGATAGGTGCATTAACCCTATATAAATGCTTAAATATCTTGTCGTGCACCCGATAAAGGTACATTGATCGATAATTTACCGGCGCTAAGCGTAAATGCCCGTCCGCAACGGATACCTACTTTACAAAATATCATACAGCTTTTCCATTTATTATCCGATTTTGAAAATTTAAAGTTTATTTTGAAGAAAAATACTTGTTTAATTCAAATATCTAATTTATTTTTTAAAGGTACAGTTTATCTGTCCGCAACGACGATTAAAAAATTAACTTGACGAAATCCGCGGTAAATTTACGTTTTTTATATAAAAAGCAGGTATTTGAAGTTCATAATAATTTCACTTTCAAAATAAAAAAGAAGCCGATGTTAGTTATTCACAGATGATCAAAGATGCGATATTTAAGATTTATTGGGTTATGTAGTCAAATTTATTAACGCACAATTGTTTTACGGGTAATGTATTGCGGCCTTTACAATTCGCTCAACACGTGAAGAAAAATTATTCATTTTTTTTAGTACAAAATATTACCGAGATTGTCAATATTGCCGTATTCATAGAATATTTAAATTTCATTCATCATTTATATCATTATTATTTTGTTTGTAAATCTGTTTTCAAATGTCGGTGCAGTGTAATATAAATCCGTGATTAGAAAAAAATGTAGTAATTGAATAAAAAGAAAGTGAAATAACCATACATGCAATTAACGTTTAAATAACTGAGTATGTAGTATGAATATTGTTTAAAATGTGAAACAGTCATTTGACTTTACTGTATATATATATTTTCAATTAAAGAAATGTACAAGCGTTTTTCGTTTCAGCATTTTGGTTATTGTTATGATATATATTTATGTTTCTTATGTTTTAAAACGTGTTATAGCAGCTTTTAAGTCTTCGGATGGAATAAATATTTACCGGAGCTTTCAGAAGCTTCACCACAAGTTTTTCTACACATTGCATGTCTTAACGAATCTCCCTTGCAGAATTGTCCACCATTTGCAGCATTTATACATTCCTGGGTTTTTGTCCTAACTCCTGTTGATCCTTTAGCGATCCCGTCACAAAAACAATCCGTGTAGTCGGACCATCCGGACAATTCACCATCAACTGAATGGTCAAATGAAATCAGGTGTAGTTTACTATATTTATAAGTGAATGAAATTCCAACTTTTTGAAGACGAAAATATAATTATTATATAAATGATATGACACAATTTTTGTATCCAGCATATTATCTTGTATTAAGAAATATAGTAGAGCAAGATAATTTTTGATCGAAGGCCGATTGAGTTTAAGTTCTCTTATTTATTTTCAGGGTTACTCCGCAAATAGTGTAATTTGATCATTGACCATCTGGTATAGGTTAGAAAAGCGCAAAACCGACTTAGAAATGACGCAAAATATTAAAGCTAGATTTACCACGCCCTTATAAGGTACTTATTGTTAGGTTTCAATCAGTTGCAACATAATATATGTTTCTTTTACATATTTACTTTGGTTAAAGAGCCAACATTTTTTTTTTCGAAAGTTAAATCTATTTTATTTTTTCGAAAGTATAATATATTATCATTTTTTATTGAAATCTTTTATCAATTTTTTATAAATTCCATTATGATAACCTGTTTCATTAAAAATAAAAACTTTTGGCCGTATACATACCTGGACAACTGTTCGGACACGGAGCACTCTGAAGACTTTCGCCAGTGCAGTCGGCACCGGAACCACGAGGTGCAGGATCATCACAGAGTCTATATCGAGTTGTCAGCACTATATCCCTGCCAGCCTCTATATATAAACAAAATTCAGTAGGTGATTATTAACATTTTTCTATTGTCATTTAAAACAATTAGACAAAAGTCAGGGAGCCATGTATTATTTAACTAAGCTCTACTGTTGCCAATAAAGCACATTTTACGATATTCAGTAAAGTCTTGATAAAGATATCATCATGTGAAGGGCTTGCCTATACATGTATATATATCTAAAGTAGTAAAGTAGAAAGATACATTTCATGTAATAATACAAAGAATAACTTGAGCATTTTCAAGTTGGAAAGAATGCATATATGTACTAGTATATACAAAATCAGTGTCTCCATTTTTGGAGAATCTCTTCAATGTTTGCACAGGGAACACCACATATGGATTATTAAATCATGAATACCGTTGCAACATTCTGACCATCCACTCCATTGCCCCCAACTTCCGTTCTCTGAAGCCAAAGTATCCCTTGCTCCCCAATCCTGAAATAATTCAATAGTTGCTTACTTTTAAACTAAAGTTCTGACAGAAAACACGCTGGTGTCCATATCAATGTTTGCCATTAAAACTTGGAATAAAAATAAGCCGCTTTATATGTTTTTAAAGCCACATTTTCTGAAAAATTATTTGATATATGTTCAATTGGTCAGTTTCATTTAGAGTGAAATAATGTTTGTTTCCCAAAATTTGACTAACGAAACTAAGATATTTGCATATGAACATTGACCTACAATAAAAAAGAGTGACGATCAGTTTATAAATATCAGAAAACGGTTGTTAGTAATTTTAAGCTAAAAATATCGTACTCGTAATATGAATCAAAACTCTAAGAGCAGATTTTTGCCAAACATTAGCGTGCATATCGATCTATCTTACGTTGAGAAAAACAAAGAACCAAACCAGGACGGTTTTGGTATAAAGTTATCATTTCTTAAAATATTAAAATATATCTTGACCAATTAGTTTGCAAAGTCATGCTTATTTTGGCATTAATTACAAGTATATCTGCATGGATATATGAATTCACACACATGCGCGAGATTAAATAGCTTGTAAAGAAATAAGAAAAACAGACTTTTAATAGTTAAAGTAACAATTTTTTGAAATGCAAATTAAATTCATGAAATTTAAATTAAATACAACCATGATCAGTCAAAACAAAATGAAATTGCGTAACAACACGGCAATCTGTCTTCTCTCATAACCTGCTGGAACTTGAAGTGTTATTACATGTAGTATAAATCCTAACCACCCCGTACATCCATCTAGTCTGAACAGACTATATACTCTTTGTAACTCACTTTTTATTGTTTTCTTTTTTTAACTATTTTGGTATTGAAATTGCTTTAAGTTAAAATTGAATGTTACAAATTGAAATCTGGGCAAATCCATCAAAAAAAAACAACAACAACAAAAAAAAACCCAGCAGGTTAAGGGTTAAAATTTCCATTTTATTCATATAAAATTTGATAGATATATTACCGGATCTGGTTGAGAAGCAGGAAGTGTGCAGCTGTGATCTCCGACAGTAATTTTCTTATTTAACTGAAAAAGATTGTCAACATATTGATAACTGATAACACAAATATGCGGCTTCCGGAGTTTATACACAGTTTTTATTTCAAGACATTTGTTAAGCTTTACTGGCGGTGCTTCTCTGTGCGTTATTTCAGACACTAGCGGGCAACTGCGATGAACCATTAACGTTTCGTAATCTGCCTAACGTAAAATAATTCAAAGTCCTTGGTGGGAATCGAATCCACAGATCCACAGAGGTGGGGGGGGGGGGCGAAGGGCAACGACCTTAGACACCCATGTCAAACAATACATACATTAGTATATACAATATACATGTCGCCGTTTATGAAAATGCGCTTGAATAGTATAAGCAAATAGTATAATTCTTTGGTAATAAAAATTGAACATAAGATTATTTTATAAGGTATTTCTTTCTTCAGCTGTTCACAAGACTTCTCAAGACTGACACATTGACAACATAACAACTGAATCTTAATATATCCTGGTTAAACACGTATCATACTCAAAAGCCAATTGTACTTTATTCACTAGAACAGAACTGACAATTCCAGCACACGATGAAATTCATATATTTCTTAGTACTTGAATTTCATTTTAAAATACTATATGGTGATTTGTATGACATAAAACAGGTGATATTTAAATAAAAAAAACCCCAATTATCGATATTTTTACCTGATCTTCTGTAACGTCGAAACATGGAGAATATTCTAGCTGCTCACTCATATACAGTACAAACTTTGGACAGAATGCGCCTGCGCAGTTCTTGTTATCTTCTCTGTCCCAATTCATATCACGAGCCTTTTTCGAGCTCATGCGGAAGTACAACATTCTTAAAATAGAAAATATTGTATTAAATTATTAGTATGTAAATTCACAATGAGCTCTACGTAAGTTATACTTTTTCATTTTAAAACATGCTTATAAATACATAAACATCCGTGTACCGGTGTGGGTGAATTTTGTCTGTCCCGTGAGGAACGTAAGACTTTACGTTCTGCGCATGCGCAGATAGTTGTCGGACGGGGCCGTGAGAAGTGTAAGACTTTTTGGTATAATTTTGCGTAAACCTCGTTTAGAAGCTCATTAATTAATCCAAGTGTAGTTCTTCCTTTTATTCATGAGCATAGAGCCATTTTCTACGACATCTACTTTTATTTATCTGTGACAACGTATCGTGTGGATGAAATATTGTCCAAGTCAGTGGGCAGTCTTTCGACATCGTCCGTTCCCGATGTCGAGTTGATGGAAAATCCTGGAAAATCAAAGAGCTTTGATCGAGGTAAGCTTGTTTTGATATTTTATATTAGAATCTGGTAGTCATAAGCATCGTTGAAAGTATGTTAGTTTTTATTAATGCTTACAGGAACTCACCATGTCAGTCTGTTTTAAGAAATGGGCGGTATATGGTATATAGCGATGTAGCTAAAGCAGAGACATAGACCCATGTCTGGCTCAACCTATCGTTTCTTTGCTTAAGCCGACCAGTCAGCCGACAGGGTATGGCCCACTTTAGTTCACTGGTATATTGTCTAATTATATCTATATATGTATTTAAATTGAATTAGTGTCAGCTCGGCCCTAACATACTCGGCCCCCGAGTCAGCTCGGCCCGATTCCAACTCGGCACGGATCAACTCGGCTCACTTAAAAATTTATTAATATATTGGTTTGATTTATCACTTTCTGTTGTTTGAACCACATTATTGATATATGGACTTATTCACAAACGCGGAAAGGCGTTTTCTTAAATTATTACTACATTTTTGGTAATAGAGTTTTCAATGATTTGGGATAGATCTATATAAACTCATTATTGTGAAAGTGTATACAGCTTTGATTCGTCCTCATGATGAATTTGCAAATGTTGTGTGGAATCCATATTTAATAAAAGTCATTTTCAATGGTACGAGTACAATCTAAATAGTCCTTACCGTTGCAACAAAAGCTGCTTTAGCTCGTTTCTCACTTAGATACTTTGAAGTTTACGGGTTCTATGTTTAAATAATATGATAATATCATGTCTGCTTAACGTTTGGACACATATCCTGTATTTTTCCCCGGGCAGCATTTTTTTAAAAACACCAGGTAGGAAAAATTTATTCTTTGAAATCTTCTTCGCGTTTTAGCAAGAGTCCTCAGTAAAATTAAGTGTAAAAAATATACATTAGCTTAACACTTCGGATCCCATTTTAAAATTTCTTGCTTTGAAGATTCACATTTTCGTTTTCTATCTTATCCTTTACAGGATATATGGTTTTGGCAAGCTTTGGGTGTCACAAGCTTCAACTCACCTGCTGGAGCTCAGAGATGCACAGACTATTATTTCCAGTTATTCGAACCCATTTAGTCACCTCTAACGATCACACAGCGATACTTCGATCATGGCATACATTACAATGTTACTGTTAAATCATAATTATGATATTGAACTGAGATACATCTAGTTCGCCGACCAGTGTTATTACCTTCCTTTCAGATACACTTTGCGCATCCGAAGATCGGATTTAACTTCTTCCATGGAATCTACAAATTTCATGCCATCTCCACCAAAGGTGATATCGTCTGGTGTGTAAATATACGCACTTATGTTTTCTTCATTAGCGCCCTCTGGTAAACAAACGCCAACGACCACAGATTTGCCTCTATAAATAGAAATATAGATTGTCGTAGAGCCATGCTTAAAGTCCTGCGATATATTATCATTTCAACATAAAAATATCAATGTGCTTTTAAAACAAATAAAAAAAACTATTTTTCACATCTATATGCCATTATTTCAGTGGCGTGCAATCTTGTAAAGCACTGTGCTTTTAAATTATTAGCCCAAAAACACTTTTATTAACTAAAACGGACATGTCTACCTTTTGGAGCTCTTGGGCGCCTTGCCGATGTGGCTATGTCGGGGTACATTGTCTCGTTCATCTTGGTTCTCATTTTATTTAGCAAGCTTGACAAACTCATCAGTTTTAGGTAGGAGTTCAAAATAAATACTGACTGATACAGAACAGTGTAGACCCTGATCAGACAGCATGGGTGTTACGGCTAATCTTTGTTTTTTACAGATGCCACTAGTAGGCAAAGTGTTAGTAAATAATAATAAAAAGACTGGGAATCGAAACATTACTCACTTTTCAATACCTTTCCCTGTGACTCTCATCTTCTTCGGGAAATCTTCTATATACTGAAACTCGTAGTAATATTCATCTTTGCCGATAATCGTAGTAAATTCTTTCCGCTCCAAGTTTCCATCATCTTCTGCATATATTTCATCATCATCGTCAAAGCGACGTCTCCGGACCTGTCTAGTGTAGGTATTGAAATCTTTCTCTGTTGTTCCAGGGAAATAGTCGAGCGCACCGAACATCAACTTTAATATCAATAAGTAATAAAAAAATAATTCTCACCAAAATGTCAGTATATACATAGACCGCTTAGATAAAAAAAACGTCATTAAATCAAGTCTGGGTATTTATCATAATTAATTTTTCGAACGCGCTTTATTTACCAACATGCTTCACGACAAAGGGCCACACAAGTCAACTAGTTTCACCATTTGGCCTCAACATTCAGAAAAAATTTTTTATGTTAATTGCAAATGTACCAAAAATGCCAACATGGCTCTCTCCTTTTTTTTTTTTTTTTTTTTAGAAAATACAGGTTGTGTTGTAAAAAAAAACAATAAACAAAAAATATAAAAAAAAAAAAAAAAAAAAAAAAAAAAAACGGAGAGTTCATAACTTACCCTCCTCGGAAATATTTAAATATTAAAAACTCTTTTCTAATTAAACTGTATGATAAAGCGTTAATTAAAGGTATATATATAATTGTTCCGGTTTTTTTTAAATGGAAGTGCGGATAACTCGGAAAACAATAAAGAATAATAAAGATATCAATATCTTTGGGAAAATTCATGCTCAAATTTTGTTAATTAAACCAACTTACAAAACGGGCGAGAAAATACCAAAAAATTAACCCGTACCAGACTGGCTTTCAAATGGGCAAGCCAACACAGTTTGACATTTGTTAAATTGCAAAAGTACTAAGTGAGGAGAAAAAACTTTTTGGTATATTTGTAGATTTTGAGAAATGTTTTGATAAAATAAATAGGGTACTACTTTTAAACAAACTCATACAGCAAGACTCTAGCTCTTGATTTATTAGAACTATCAGGTCTATGTATGAACCAGTAAAAATTTGTGTACCGACATTTTCGAATCAGGGATAGGATTCAAACCGTGGGAACTCGAGTTTAACTTGGCAATTTTAATTTTTTTTGTGAATGATTTAAAAGAAATTATTGATACAAATTTAGACGGAGTAATAAAAGAAATTCTGTTTTGCCGATAATTTTTCGATACAAACCCGAAATCTCTACAACATAATATTATGTTCAAACATATTCGTTGAAAATCAATGCAATTAAAACGAACTGAAAGCAATAATTTTCTAAACTGGGAACAGGAGCTCTACGTGCGACTATTACTTAAAGTGACATTGTCATTTTTCCATTGTCAAGTGGAGCTGAACTGACTATATATTCCAAAATAATGGCTGTCATAATAAAGTGATCGATCAACAGTTAACATTGGAAAATGTTAATGATAAAATATAAACCTACCTAAAATATAAAAAGACTGCCAAATTTAACGTTACAAGTAAAATCCGATGTATATTACGGGCTATGTGAGTTATTTATCGTTCATGCGAAGTAAATTATAAAATTGAAAGAAAAAACGGCAAAATTTATAATTATTTTGCCTTTCATTTACTATATGGGTATAATACTCATAAATGGGTCAAATTGCCACTTAAGATAATATTGAGCTTGAAATCGTTATATTATGTTAGTATCTATAGGGTATATATCTTGAAAACAATAACTGGAATCGAGCTCAGAAACGGCTCGCGAATCACGCGTATTTTTCATTACATCGTTCTTGTTTATCACAGCAACGATACAAAGATATCCGAATGTATTGTCTACTGTATACATGGAACAAGTTATATATTGGTCTCTTCCATGATTAGATGCGCAATATGAGATATTTAAAAGCATTAGTAATATCTTCAAATGTGCCTTATAGAAGTGAATTGGTCTATAATGGAATATCTGTATTACAATAAATGATAGCGTTGATAACTTGATAGCATTTAGTATTAACCAAGTGTGAGGTACATATATCCATATAGAACAAAATATTATTTTTCATCACATTTAAATGTTCATACTATATCATACAGAACTTTATCAACATTTTTTTTTTCAAGCAACAATTTATTTGCCCACTACTTTACGAGCGTTGCTTAAGTCAGTGAAATTAATGTAACAAATAAAAAGTTAAACGCAATGTTTTATTGACCTATTGAGTATAATAAGTTGCCAAGCTGCTAGGCTGCCAACTTCAGGCTGCTAGGCTGCCAGGTTGTTAGGCTGCCAACTTCAGGTTGCTAGGCTGCCAGGCTGTTAGGCTGCCAACTTCACGAACATGAAATATAAACAAAGTATTAAAAAACTGTTGAGTTAATGTTTTACCTTGCCATATAGGTCATTACAAACTGCCATGTTCCAGTTATCCCTATACACACATTTCTCCGTAATTGTGGTTGGCTCGGACTTTATAACTTGAACAGGTCCTGTCCAGTCGGAGTCTGAGGGACAGCGTGTGACGGAACCGTCAACGTCACGGAACGTGGAAGCCTCTTGGATGCTAAATTCTATAATCCCCTGAATACTGTCATCAACCAGACCGTCAAATACACGAGTACCATCTTCCTGTCAATGATATTGTCCGTAGATTTAGAAATAGAAAAGATTTAAGCAGTGATAGATCGTTCATAAAGATAAGCCTGGTGGGCCTCCATATACAAGTGGTTAAGGCGACCAATCGTTTGGTTAAAGCATACTGTAGAGGCATCGAATTCCGCCATGTTATGAGGAGTCCAAAGAAGTTTTAGGAAGTCAGATGATTTAATCAGCTACCTGTTTGTACCAAACTTAACGCAAGTGCCAAATTGACATATAACTTACCCCATCAACAAAACCAAATCTCATGTCAGTAACCGTGCTAACAACTGATGTGTCGGTTTTCAATTTAGGTGCAAAACCAATCGCTCCAGAAATGAATGTTTCGTTACCCTGGAAACCGTCAAACCAGCACTTACTGAAGTAAGTGGGACCGTCGTGAAACACTGTGCCGAGGATCTGTCCAAGTCTGAAATAATTAAGATTATTAAATTAAAGTTTCGAGCCAAACGCCTTATAATTAACCCTTTATTCGCGTTACAGGACATACAATGACACTTATTTCAAACCGACCTGCAGCTAAAGCGGATAATATCACTTATCAGATAGTCTAATTTTGATGTGATAATTAAAATGAAGTTGATTTCTGAAGCAGCAGTGAGAATCAAATGACCATTCGACTATATTCCCGATAGTCAAGGAGAACTTTCGCCCAACAAGCGATCTCTGGATTACAAATACGAGGCTCTCCTTATTGAGCTAAGCGGACTGACACGTATTACACTGCAGGTGGAAGCAATCTAAGTCGTGTGGCAAGATAAAGTAGAAGTTAGTATGTAAGTAAATATTATTTACTCGGATGGTAAAACCGCATCTGGATAGCTCGAATCTTCGTAGTTCCCAACAGATCTACCGAGGAAAATACTTTTTGTGATATATATAGACTGGTCACTGCCCCTATGATAAAATAGAAAAAAATAAAAGTAAACAGGATTTCAATATGTTAGGTAGTATTTATACATAAAAGTAATACTAATTATACTAATTCCAATATAATTGTGGTCCCCAGGAACAGTTTTGTGCTCGGGGTTCACTGTAGGGAAACCAACCTTATCATCTGACTTTGTTATTTAGATTTTCTGCTTTGGAAAAACAATTCTTCGTAAATAAACAAAAATCAGTAAATTATTACATCGTGAAACTGAAATTGGACGCCTTCGCGGTGTTAAAATATAAGATATTAATTACACATTTTTATGAAATTTATTTATTTTTTGACAGTTACAATCAAGATAAATTATCATGAAGTACAACTAGTTGTTGAATAAAAATATTTTCTAAAATGTCGGTAAATTATGTAAAAAACCCACAAAAACATTAACGACTCGCCCCCTCCTCCCCCAAAAGAAAAAACAACAACAGCAACAACGAAATCAACAAAACACGCTAGATCGTTTAATGATGACTTCATCAGTTCCTGCAATGATAGTGTCTTATTATTGTTGCTACAGTTATATTAAGTAAGAATAAAGTAAATATTTATTATCATGACATGTGCATATATATATTATTTAGGGATTTTTTATTGAGTTTATAAAAAAAAAACTAGTCTTACCTTGCTATTTGAAGTCCCTTTTGGCTTTCAGCAGACCTAGTATAGCATGTAAAACATTTCTCTTAATATTATTATTAGTCAGTAATATATTTTTGTAATAATAGTTCACAGTTTTTTTTAAATATCTATCTAAATACATTGTATTGTGATTTATCTACTCCACTAAATTTTTGTTAATTTTCAGGCATTTTTAGAAAACCAAATTCATATTATGTACTATAGAACTGTTGTTCAATCTTCATGGTAAAAAAGGCAATCTTGTATGGGGAAAATGTAAGGAACTTAAGGAAAGTATAAAGTTGGCTATTTTATACAAACGTGGTTAACTTACGATAGCTGGTAAATTTCAAACCATCCCCCTCTCAACCAAACGTTAATTCCTTGGTTCTTGTATGCTGAATAACAAAAATACGAAATACCACATAAATTCAAATAATAATTTTTTCCTCTATCCACTAGATGACAGCCTCCGCGGTCAAGGGGTTAGAGTTGATGACTTTTAATCCAGTTACCTCTCTGGCGTGGGTTCGATCCCCGGGAGATGCTTTGGTAGTTTAGCACAGAGGAAGGTAGTCTAGTACTGGTGTAACTCTCCAGGAACGATGGTTAGGAAACTACCCGCCTATATGACTAAAATACTGTTGGGAAAAGGCGTAAAATGAAACAAACAAACAAACTAGATTACCCCCTCCCCCTATTCCGTATGAAATGTTGTCGTATAAACGTGTTTTAAGTGCCACTGATATAGATACAATGAAGTTACTATACAATGCTGAGTACAATACTGAATTCTATTGGACGAGTGAACACCTGACAAACCTATATTTGGCGAGGCGCATAACACCCTCACTTCACACCACATTTCTTTCACATTTTGACAAAAAAATGTTACTCCGAATACAATAAGGATTTGATATGAACATTTTGGACTCTGGTAAAGAAATTCAAGCAAGACAAAGTACAAAAATGCTTTGACATTGATTGTTGAACACGGAAAGTGAAGACGAGACTCGACGGAGGGCAAAAGTGATTTGATATGTTTAAGAAATATTTGGACAAAACGCGGATATATTGATAAGAATGAATCCAGGTTTTTACTCGGGATATGTCTTTAATGAGGTTACTGTTGTATTCTTAATATTTAATCTAACATATATGAGGGTTTTAGTGACAAAAAAGTGGTTACTAATCAGATGAATACCTGTAAGTCGATTCAGTTGAACTTTCACCCCGGGTGATTGAGGATCGAACGGGTCCTCCCTCGTCTCGTAATTCATACAACCGCCGATGTTTCCCTTTTCACTCAGCATTATGAAGTCAAAGTTAAACCCACCCTTCAAAATAATAATGATCTTTTGTGAAACATACAACAGGATTTAACAAACAAAATATTATTTCCGGGTATATATTTTCATTTTTTTCTCAGTCAATTCTTTTGTATTTTAAATTTGATTCGTTTTAGATGTTGCTCTCAAACAATGTATATCATGATTCTTCGTTACAGCCATAGTAACTTTAGGTTATTATTTATTTATTTATCAACAATTTGAGCACAAATGGTCCTAGGACATCTGTAACTCTTGACCTGCTTACACAGTCTGGTACCAGCAAGCCAAGTCTCCCAACATCTGGTACCCAGCATATTGGCTGGTACCATGCCGATACACAGGTACCTTTCACTTACATTTTTCTTTGGATAAAACTATACTATTCACAACATACAGAAGGTTAAAGGCCATACCCGTTCATTAGAGTGGACAACATTATTATCAAACGTCCACATCGCTGTATGTTTCGCTTCCTCGTATTGATATGCCAGGCCTGTTGAAGGTCCTACTGGTTCCCTTGGAAACGTGTACCAGATACCAAAACCCTGGAGATGAGATATAATATAACATATTGAACCTTAGAACCGGAAGCTCAACCCTTTACTTTTGTAGCTTCATTTCAATCTTAAATATCACATGTAAGTGTTCTGTACATATCGATCTAAATATCTGAAGTAAAGCGTTTATTTAACCACCTTTCAATATAATGCAATAACAGTTCAACATTTTACAACATATATGTGTTCAGGAATAATATAATAATAACTGCTCAAACTTATGCTTTCTTTCGTTATACAAGGGCTGTCCCAATAAGTCATGGACAACGTTTAAATACGAAATACGCAACAGGTCTCTAAATTTTTCACCGGTATGTTAGTACCCTATTTTTGTGAACATGCAAACAAACAGCATATCATTTAATTTGATTATTCAGAAAAAAAGACTACATGGTAACGCAACCGAACGTCATAATTACATTACGTGACATTATGTCAATGTTTCTCCTTTACAAAGTATCACCTCTGTGAGGGATATATTTTGATGTCAAGCCATCTTCTTATATGAGACATACTCGTACACAAATTTTCTTTTGAAATTCTCAGCACACTCATTTTTTTACAGCCTAATATGTATGAGATACTGCAAAATGTCGGCCATTTTATTTAACACAATCTTGTGTAACCAAGGCACCTTTGGATAAGATTTTGCAAAGAAGGTAACTAAGTTAATAGATATTTGTATGTGTAAGAGATCAAAATATTTGTAATGAAAATGCATTTTCAGCTCTATTAATTCTGTATCCAATCTTTTTAAGCTTGTATGAGTGTCACTGCTTGTATGGTATGAGTACCACTGCGTGTATGAGTGTCACTGCAGTATGATAACTTCTTATTATAATAATGCATTAGGGACTGATAGTCACAGGGCAAAACCATTTGAGAGCCTTGAATTGAATATTCAACAGGTAATCGCCAATTCGACCAAAACGTGATTTTTAGAGTGCCACATAATGTCCAAATATAGAATATATTTTATATGAATACAATTCTCTATTATTTATCTATTTATACAAAAATCGTCTAGCTATATTGCACACATCTATTATGAATGTAGGACAAAACCCCACCAGTTAAAAACCCACCACTCAAAATTTTATAGAGTGGACAAAACCCCACCACTAAATTTTATAGAGTGGACAAAACTGTAAAATTTAGTGGTGGGGTTTTGTCCACTCTATAAAATTTTGAGTGGTGGGGTTTTGTCCACTCTATAAAATTTTGAGTGGTGGGTTTTTAACTGGTGGGGTTTTGTCCGTCTGTTAAAATACTATATGTCAGTAGTTGAATGTTGTTCTTTGTGTCTGTTTTTGTTCCTTTTTTAAAAAAAATGTTATTTCTTTTACATTTCAAATCTATTAAAATCAAAGAAAACTGATTTATTACTGAGATAAATAATATCAAGAATAACCACCGATGAACCCGCTGCAACATTGTCCACCATCACAACCTTAGGGTTCGTTATCCAAAACGTAGTAGCTCTCCTACAAGCAGAAAAAGAAGCTTCGGTACATTGCCCTGTCATTGCGTTTTCGTCAAGTCAGTTTTGCGCATCGTCTCGTTGATTCAGAATACCGGTATCGCATTGTTGCTTCGGCGCATCACCCCGACGTTTCATTGTGTGATCGTCTCGTGGCTTAGGTGCATCGTCTCGTCGCTTCGGGACGATGGGACAAGACAACACGCCGAAGCGACAAAACAATGCACGGAAGCCACAAGACAATGCACGGAAGAGACAAGACAACACGCCGAAGCGACGAGACAATGCGCCGAAGCAAGACGACAATGCGCCGAAGCGATGAGACAATGCGCCTAAACAATAAGACAATGCGCCGAAGCGACAAGACAATGTGCCGAAGCGGCAATACAACACGCCGAAGTGACAATTCAATGCGCCGAAGCGATAAGACAACGACAAAGCGCCGAAGCGACGAGACAATAACACGACGAAACGATACACGGTTCACATTTGCGTTGTGGATTTTAAAGAAGAAAAATGAAAATGAACCCAGTCCGTTATGTCATATTTTGCAATTGCGTTGTGTAGTTTGGTGAGATGTGAATACAGGTCTGGTACTTTACAGTTCTAGAAAAAAATTCATAGTTGAGCTAAGTTCATAAAAACTTTGGTATTTAGTCCCGTTTATGTTCCTTGTCAAAGTTGTCTTCTTTATTTTCTCTACTTTAAATTTTACTTTTCTTTGAACAGAATCCAAAGACTCAAGATTTTTTTTATCACTTTCGATTAACTTTAAGCTCGTTATGCTAACATAGCAATAACGTCTGCGTTTTGAAGGCCCAACAGATTTGTCCGCTAAATTGATATATTCTACCAAAGGAGCTTTGTCCAGGTTCACTAGTCTGCTCAACAGTTTAAATCTATTATCGGCTGGAATAGTTACTTGTGATATTGATTCTTGATTTTGTTCGTAAAATAGAGTTCGTCTCACGTAAAACCTGGCTTACCTCTATTGACTGGTCTGTAGCCATCATTGTGACACACAAGTAAAAAGGTCAATATTCTGACAGTATATGAGCCGCGCCATTACAAAACCAACATAGTGCGTTTGAGACCAACATGGATCCAGACCAGCCTGCGCATCCGTGCAGTCTGATCAGGATCCATGCTGTTTGCCGACAAACCCTATTACAAGTAGAGAAACTGATAGCGAACAGTATGGATACTGACCAGACTGCGCGGATGCGCAAGCTGGTCTGTATCCATGCTGGTCTCAAACGCACTATGTTGGTTTTGTCATGGCCCAGCTTATATATGTATGAACTATACCCACTGTGGTTGGTCCGAACTTATTAAAGATTGTTTGACAGTAAATTATGGACAATTGCTTCTCAAAGTGAGAGACTTTACCAAACACCTTTCAATTTGAAAATCAGGGATATTTAGGAACGATCTGAAGCAGATACTTACTCCCGATCTGTGCTAAAGTCGTTGATAATGTTTCTTGTGACGGCGCCAAGATTTCCACGTAATATAGTGGCCGATTCAGCCCCATCTTCAAGAAAGTATGTGTGGCCGTACACTTCATAGGCTACGTTCTCAAGTATCTAGAAACAATTAATTTTCTCTAAACTTTACTGATACAACAAAACAAAAACTGTTCCCTATAAGTATGTATTGTGACTAAGATATTGGATATTTAAACGACAGAAAAAAAACCACACCAACATTCGATGCTGTACTGAAAAGTAAATAAACTTAGTCATTTCATTCCCATACATTTGTTGAAATATGTTTTGTCAGAACTTGGTGTTTTTGCAACATATGCATGTATTTTACTATGTTGTAGGTTAAGCAATATTGATGCTGGACTGCCTATCAAAGAAAGTCCTTCGTATGAAAATCAATTTTAAGATCAAAATAAGACAATTTTGCGTTTCAAAGAAAATATCCTAACTTATGGCCTAGATATTATGACACTTAATTTCTGAATAGCAATGCTGATGCGCATTTACACATTCTGTCATTGTAGTTCTAAACTTTTCTCGGGAAAATTCGTGTTTTTAAAGTCTAAAGATAAAAATGTTTATTCAAACTGTTTTAAGGTAGTCCTAAAGTTGGTTTTATGTCCTAAGATTTAGAATACACTAAGGACTTTCTATAAAACGCAGTCCTCTAAAATGATGATGATGTCGATGATGATAAAAATTTAAAATAATAATAATAATAATAATAATAATAATAATAATAATAATAATAAAATTAGAAGTTGTTATATAATAAAACATGTATAATAAAACATGTTATAATAATAATAAAACAATTATAGTAATATTTATGATTAATAACAATAATCATATTACTAATAAAGAAAATGAAAATTATGACACTTCATAATTTTGATGAAGATATTCTGTAGAGGATGAAAAATTAATTATTTTACCTGGACACCGGGTATGTCAACAGATGTACCAAAAGTTCCATGTATGGTTATAGCTCGTCTGTATGTATGGTGTATAGAGTTGCCCTTGACAATGGCCGTTTTTCCAGATATGTCCTTGCACATGTGAAAATGTATGGGATAGAATCCTTGAAATATTAAATATGAATTAAAATACATGTATTTCTTTTATGATATCATATGCATACATTGTAATTTGTAAGTACCTACAAATACGTAAAAATACTGCACGTGAAGTGTGTTGCATTAAAATCGTTATAAAATTACTTGAAAGGTTATACGGCCAAGTATAAGCGATCAAATTGTCATGTACAAACGGTTATATGGTCATGATAAACGGTTATGTGGTTCTGTATCCATGTATAAGCGGTCATATTGTCATTTATAAACGGTTATATGGTCCAATGTAAACGGGTATGTGGTCATATATAAACGGTTTTACAGCCATGTATAAGCATTATATGACCATGTATAAACCGTCGTGTACGTTAAACAGCTATATGACTATGTATTAATAGTTATATGGTCTTGACTAAACAATAATGAAGCAAATAACTGTTAAGGCCATATATCATTTCAAAAGACTTCATAAAGAACTTAGAATTTTTAATAACTGTTTCCGTGATTAAAGTAAAAAATATTTCTTATATTTGCAGCAGCCGTGTATAAAAAAATAAACGTTACGATCGTTGTTGTGAACCGATTTTGCACGTTTGATACAGTCTGATGTAACGAATTCATTTAAATTTATTTTTTTACCTTCATCCCTGGCCTGACCCATAAAAAACAATTCTGCCCCTTGAATCACAACAGTACTGAAGTCCATTATCTAAAATAATGAATTATTTCAAATGAAAAATTTCCACAAATATGTTTATCAATTTCATGCACTGTTTATCCTTCGGAGAAGGCTTGGATTATTTGATGATCATGATGAAAAAAATAATCTAAAACTGTTTGATACTTAAGTGCAATAATATAACTGTCTCTTTAAGATTGCAACATCACTCACGTCCAATAGCAGTAGAGTATTACTTCTTCAGGATTAATATTAAAATGAAAATAAACATATCAATATATTCAAATATAAAATCATCACCTTGATATGACCGCCGTACACGTCCACTTCTTTCGGATTCAGATTGCAATCACCGTTTTCTGCTGGACAGCCCCTTTGCTGAACACCCGATATCTTAATGTTCCGTGTTAACAAAGCAACTTCCCCGCGCATGTCCACTCCCTTTTCTATTTCACCAAAATGACGGTAGAAAAATTCGTCTGCAACAAAATATAGGTACTTATTAACAGATGTTGATTTAGTTGTCCCTTGCTTCTACAAGTTGTATGACGTAAATAACATTTTAGAAAATACTATACTAGAACCATGTTCAATTTGCTTGATACATCTACATCTAAATACGTGCAAACTTAATAAAATATCTTAGATAATTATTGAATCTATAAAATAATACATAAATAAGTGTCTTGCTTTGAAATCTTCTTTTACAAATAGTATATTAAACATGTTAAAATAGATAACAAATTTGAAACAAAACATACATGTATAGTAAACTACATATAACCCTTTAACAATCAGAAACTTCAGAAATCGTTTATAATTTCCTTTTTATTGAAATTACAGTTAAAGATTGAAAAATAACATGAAATGTATTCCTGAATTGCTTACAGGCACATGATTACTTAGAAATAAATAAATGTTTTCTACTTAAGAAAAAGCAAACATGAGTTTTATAACATTTAAATAATTTGTTTTATAACAAGTTAGATGCTTATTACTTGAAGAAAGTAGCACTGAAAGTGAAATTATTTGTCATTAAAGTCGCAAAATGTAAACAAAATAGTATTTTAACTTCCATACAAATTACGAAATCGCTATATTTGTACTTTTTGTCAGAAAACAACAGAGGCAAAAAATGGTTCAGGTAATTTGCCAATAAGTATCTTTTTGGAAACTATACCAGGACACCAAAAACAAATAGCTTTTAAGAAATTAAAATAAAACGATTTATGAGGTTATTGGGCATTTAAAGTGTTAGAAATATATAGTTTATTAAGTTAAATACAATATTCTAGAAAGAATCATACGTGACACTTTGAAGGTATGTGGTCCAGTTATTTCTTTAATGGTTCGGACTTCTGCATGGTGCGGTTTGTAATCAGTCGAAGTAAATAGAACCTGGTCACCTGTAGAAAATCAAAGCAGTATAATTAGACATTAAATGATTAATTACTATTCTTTTTTTACTATTCCAATTGTGATTTCTCAAAATTGCCTGCAAATGTTTTAATGTCAAATGATTTAGCAGAATATTTCATCTAAAATAAGCATTTCATCTTTTACAATAATAACAAGCTTTATCCAAATGGTTTGTAAAACTCAAAGATAAAAGAATGTGAAAGTATTAAGTAAACAGTTTTTTTGATAATAGTCAATTTTGTGAAAGAAAACTTGTAAGTGGGCGTCAATATAAGCGTCGTTTAAACGTGCAAGTACCTGTTTTCCAAGAGCTGATGTCATGTGTGACCGTTATATCCGGGTATCCAACACCAGGAGTTATAACTCTCAGGTCAACAAAGGATTCATAATTCCTGTTCGGTAAAATATAACACACGGCTGTTATCTTTTTATTCTTGTAAAATATAGAGGACATCGCTTCAGAATCAATTTTTCCAACTTGTCTATCCAGGGACTGTCCATAATTGTAACCTCCTGATAGAAATAAAAACAATGATATAAAATACAAATCATATACCAATTTTTGACTGTTATATTTTATAAAATAAAGACGATTTATTGTGAATTATCACTTATTCTAAATATGATCTTTAATATAGTATTGTATAAAATATCATGTAAAATCTCATTTCTTTATATGTTTTATAAAGAAAGACACATTGAACATACCGACAACAAATACTAAAGAAAAAGCGTCATATCCCACTTGATCACGGAGTAGTAATTCCCCTTCTTCCATTCCCGCCAATGTTTCTATGATCTCGAAAAAAGTGTCAAAGTCAGCGTCCACAGATTTGATAAACTGCACCTGAACTGATATAGCTATAACAGACCCGTCCTCGGCAGCTGTGAACATAAATGTATTTGAGAATACACCAATAATTACGAGTTGAGATATATTTTCCTAGATGCAACTCTGTAGTTTTGACAGCAATAGATGGTATCACAAAAATAAGAAGACAACATTTTTCCTCCATTTATTCATACAACAAAGCATATTTATATAAATATGTGTGAATTACTTGGAAACTATTATAGCGGCGTCTTTTCTCCTTTTCTCCAATATCGTCAGGTGAAAGAAAACTTAACTGGAGGAAATTTGAAATAAAATACTGTCTGAAAGAGGAGCCTTCATCTGCAAAATGTTACAAACGAAAGTCGATTAAAAGAGTAGTAATAAGGCAACTCGTGTCATTAAATAGGGAAACGACCAACATCATGTTTTCAATTGTTGACACTTTTCATTGTGAAATTATGTTGGTGCTGTAACAGCTTAAGAAGACTTGTTTTGTAAAATACTAGCACCACTGCGTTGCTGTCTGTATTGGGTCATTTTGTCCTCGAGAGGATTCTATATAAGATATAAATGAGGATTTTATCTCTACTAAAATTACCTGCAAGTTTTTTTGCCAGCTTAGTCAATGCTTTGTTTGTTCTCCTGGCTGAAGACTGCATGATGAATATGTCATAAAAGACAAAGTTCAAATCTGGATCCAGAATATGGACGGCGAAACCGGATTGCGCCGGTTTTATCCAAGCATTGTCTGTATCCTGTATTGAATAAAGAGAAGCATAGATAATTTGTTTATAAAGAACAGTTAATTTGAAGTTTGGCCAAATGGGGTTTATTGCGATCATGGGCTCTTTTAGAGTATAAAGCTAGATTAGGCCGTTGGTAACCGGCTGAGTAATTGTTTAATCGAAATAAAACTTGAATTTGTAAGAATGGTGTATGTTTACAGATATGGTTCATGCATGGAATCCCATTTAAAATAGAAATAAAAAGACTTATGATAAACTATTACAGTATCTCTCATCATGAACATACTCAATCAAACTGAGTCTGTAATTTTCATATAATAGTGTTGCTTTTATTGGTTCCGCGCTCGGGATCACCCCTTTTCCAGATTTTAAAGTTCACTTTATTGAAAAATACGGATGCAAAGAAATATGATGTTTTGACTTTTACGAAAACATGTCTAAGATTTCTTTTTAAGATCATGCATAAGAATACTTAGTAAAAGCTTCATCGATATATGTAGTGTTAGATGGCTTCTAACTTGGATGTGATCGGTTTTCGGTAGACCTGTGACATATTTTTTTTTTAATAAAGCAGATGCGGTTTCTGCTCTTTGCCAATTTAGGAGAGAACACCGATGCTCGTAAAACAAACCCACAAAAAACTTACACCGAAAAAGTGATTAGGGTTGAAATAAGGTTGAAATATCAATACATGACACACATTTTGTAAATTGGCAACAAATTAACGACATTAGCTTTGCAATCTACCATTTAATTATGCATGACAGACAGTCAACTCAGTTTGACTTTTTTCAGAAAATGTTTCTAACTGTCATTTGTTAATTATACTTTCAACATAAAGATGCATCCAAAGATGTGCTTTGAAAAGTTCTTATTTCGCCGACTGAATTTGAAACGGTAAAAGAAAAAAATCAAGGGGAAGATGAGCGATACGAATAATTTTATCATTTAAACAAATCAAGGTTGATAACCTACCAAATGTCTGAAATGCACATTGTCTTTGTTGGCATTAAATCGGTCCACCGTACCAGACAACTTTGTCCATGCCAGCCTGTCCTCGCCATGGATCTGTAGGGTGCCATAGTCACTTATTGCTATGTACTTCTCGCCGTGATCTCCAAGTAATGTGCGGTCCACCGTTCGTTGTCCTGTTCAGTTATTTAGTTTAAAATATGTGTGTTATATTTCATCTCTAATAGTTGCAAAGAGACGCGTAACTTTATGTTGCATGCCTAATATAAGTGAAACATTGGCCAATCAATTTTTAACAGCAAGATCATATTGAATATACACCAATGTTCAATGACTATTCGAAAGAACATAAAGCATGTTACAGCACTGGGGTCCTCCTAGAATTACAATGACCGATCAGTCGGTTTGCACCAATCCTGGAAGTTTAGGTCCATTGACTGGTAGATCACTTATGATGCTATGAGGTCCGAAGTATTATATATATAAAATCACATTATATAAAAAGTTCATCACCTTGTATGTAACAAATTCTGTTTCAAAGATAATACAAGTAATGCAAAATCTTATTTCCAGTGACCATTAACATGATAAATACTTTATAGTAGTTTATAGTCGATCTCATCCTTTAAATGAGACTTACATTATGTTATGTATGGCTAATAGAAATTCGAGAATTTTTTTACTTGATGAAATATGATATTTACCTTCTAGTTGAATATTAACATTGTCTTTATGTCTGCAAGTTTCACTTCCAATTATGAGGTGACCAAAGTCTTTCACGAAAATCCCTCGTGTTTTGATGGAGATATCGTGACCTTGGTTGAAAACGAGGCGACCTTCACCTATGATGTCGATGGAATGAACGTCAAGCTCTGGGATGTCAAGAAGGACCAAACCGTCGATCACAATTTCTAAGTCTTTCTGTTAGGTTATGGAACGAAAATTATAAATACAATGTAAAGTGTAAAATATGCAATTGTTTCTGTTGCATTAATTTTCATTTCTGCATTTTATTTTTGCTAAATAATACACTGGCTTCGTTTCTTATCCAATATCAATTCACTAGATGTAAAGATCTAGGAGAAAGAACACGAATTACGACAATTTTAGTTAAACAATGTAAGAAACAAATCTCTATTTTCTTTTAAAAAGGTGTCTAAATATTATTTTATCAAACATCAAGTTTATCTTATTCCAATTGAGACACATCATGGATCTTAAATGTACTAATCTCGCGTAGACTTTGGTTCATAACACCGAGGTGTTATAGGAAGAATAAAATCAAACCATATACATCAATGCCCATCGGGGGGGGGGGGGGGGGGGTCATACCTTAAGAAGGTCCAGGAATGCATTAAGGTTTAAACTCTGTAGTAGAGTTTAGTTTTGATGGAATATTCAAAGCAATGTACGCTACTATTATAATTATATATGATATAAGGTTAAACATAGTAATACTGTTACAGAATTTTTCGACATTTCGCTGGACACGAAACAGGGCCTTAATAAGTCAATTTTATTTAATCTGTTTTCAGAAAATATAGATTTAGAAAAAAAAAAAAAAACATTAATAGTGGTATTTATCATTCGATTTGTGTTTGTCATTTTTCTTTTATCAAACGTTATGGTTATTCTGGCTAAAACTCCAAGGAATTTACAAACTAACTTGTGCATATTATATAAATATTAAAGAAAGTATTGAATACTGGTGAATACTAATAAAACCAAAATAATGTTGTTGTTTTTTAAGAAAAGAGGGCCTTTAAAAGTTAATGGAAATTGCTATCAAACTTCAATCCGTCCGTCCGCCCGAAATCAACGTAAGCAATTAAAACCTTACTTATGATAACCGCATAATATTTTTCTGGAATGTTTTATTTTGTTAAAAGTTTTAACATTTTTGTGTGTTTAACAACAGAGACATTCTGTTTAACAACAGTTACTCCTTTGAGAATCAAGCGTAAGATACTATTTATAGATTTTCTTTAAAAAAAGCTATTTCGTTAATATAGCCTTTATAATTTATATACCCTTTAAGATGAACATTTAAATAGATAAAAAATAAAAAATGAAATTGCTATGTAAAGAAAATAAAAATATTACATTAACAATAAAAGTGAACAAATTATGACAGACGTATATATATATATTCCGTTATTTACGCCTTCGTAGAATTTTCGATTCTTTTCTCAGTAAAATAAAATCTATTCAATAAAATAAATCGCACGTCAATATCAATATTACGATTTGAAAAAAAATGAATAAATAAATAATAAAAAAATAATAATGAAAGAAAATAAAAATGAAATAAAAGATGAAGAAAAAAGCCTTAAAAATGCCTTCCTTATTTAATAACAAAAATTTGCAAAGTGATTGAGTCAATGTAAACTATAGAAACTTACCGGAAAATATTCGTAGAGTGTTGAAATTGGTTTCAGATTTATGTCCTCGTGTGGGCAAACGGATTCAACTTCTACAAATATAGCGGCAGACGCCAGGACACACACCACAAGCCACATGATGACACAGTTACTTTGGTACACAACTGTTATTAGACGTTTAATCATACCAGTCTCGAGTGGACTGAGTGGAACGTAACAGGTTCTTTCTTAAAAACGAGTATACCCGGAGTTCTAAAAGTGGAAGGCCAAACCACCTGTTCATTAAAAAGTACAAAGCCCGAAGCGATGTCCGATGCAGACTTTTGGCCGCCGTATTGACCCTAGATTTTATTAAGCATATACATTTGATAAATTAGCAGGAATTCAACAGGTACTTCAGTCGAAAAGTAATTTACTTATTTAATAAATGTTCTATAGAAATCTGACGAATTAATCTTATCATTGCGGGATAAATCAGTAATTTCTATTGGATGTTATTATTCACGAACGATAACAGTCAAAATAATTATAGAAATAATCTCTACAATAACAAACAATATTGATACAAAAACGTAATATTATCCATGATATAAACCTATTAAGCTGGTAGCATGACATTTAAAACAAACATAATTATGATACACGTATTAAGCAGTTGTTTAGTACATTTGAGCCACGTCACGACAAAACCAACATATTGCGCTTGCGACCAGCATGGATCCAGACCAGCGCAGTCTGATCAGGATCAATGCTGTTCGCTATCAGTTTCTCTTCTTGTAAAAGGGTTGGTAAGCGAACAGCATGGATCTTGATCAGACTGCGCGGATGCGCAGGCTGGTCTGGATCCATGCTGGTCTCAAACGCAATATATTGGTTTTGTCGTGACGTGGCTCATTTGTACTTTCTCAAATAGCTCAATTTTGATGTGACAAAAATACAACTTAACTTTTGCTATGAGCCAAATGTTTAAAAATCGGCTGTCGAGCAGTTGATTTTTAATGTCAATTTTATGTTTAATCAATTTGACTGAAGAACAAATTGAAAATTTTGAGTGTAGGACAAAAAGCCGTTCCGGACAACAACCCTCATTTTCATTGGAGGGCTTTTGTCCGCCCTGTCAATTTCACGTGAGGGCTTTGTCCGCCTAGTCATTTTTGGATGGAATGGATTTTGTCCAGGAGAGCTTTTGTCCGTTTCCCGAAAATTTTTACTGACTTTGCATTATAATTATGTGTTAGAGAAGAGAACAACCCTTCATCCAAAATGTTTGGAAACGCACCTTGTTTTCAAGAACTTCACAGCCCCATTTATGTTAGATTTATAAATTTATATCATGGATAACATTACGTTTTGACTCGGTAACGTGTAAGTGACCCATTGCTAAAAGACAACTGCTTGGCAACGCATTCTCATGCTTCGTATGAAGTTTCTGACAGTCCTAGCGGAAATAGTTGCCCATTCTTGCACAAACATTCTTGCCTCAAGTTCCTGGGTGTTTCAAGGATGTACCTTTACTCCTTGTGACTTAATATCCGCACCTGCAGCTCATTCCATGTTTGCTTACTTGACTTAAGGCGGCAACCGAGCTACCATCCAGGTGCCTATCTGATTCAAACCCTTGACCTTATGAAGAACCTTGATCTTAAATGTTGAGGATTTAATACATGTTATTGACATGCAATGTGCATTTACACATTCCATAATTTAAACATGATTATTCTACTACACCCTTATACAGCCTATACTGGTGAAAACAGTCATTAATATATAGCAGAACTTGTTTTCACTTTTACATAGAAAACTAACAGTCCGGTGCCAAAGGCATGTAAATCGGTATATAACAGTTATTTGTTCCCTGCTTTCAATATCTTCGGCTCGGAAACATTAACCAAAGTTTCGAAGAATTGAATTTATTTGCTAATACAAGCAAAATCTAAAAGGACATCGTGAAGAACATATTTCCACTTATCTGAACCAACATGTCCTTCTCCCAAATCGTATCGAGGTAACCTCGGTTCTGATTTGGAAATCGTAACTTTCTATCAGGGTCTTCTACATTGGGAGATTGACGCACGTGGGACATCTGGTGAAAACACAACGATATGACCAAAAAGATTAATCCAAGATATCATTAAAAGATGATTGCGTTTTCTTACACCGTTTCCCAGTCCCACCACGCCCGGACAATGATAGTATAAAGCGTTTTCCATTAATATTTCAATGTTCGCTTTTTATCCAGCTTAAATGTACCAGACTCACTATTAAGGAATCAAACGCATTTCACCTTGTACTCATCGGCTCAGTCGTACCTCGTGTTTCAAACATCTTGCCATTTGGCGTTTTCACCTCTAAAAATCGCTGGATCAAACTAATTGAAAATATTTTGAAGAACTTTTATCTTAAATTCAAATTGCATTTTTTATTTCCTTTTTTCTTTTCTGTTTTTTTGTAATATTTCCCGCTGAATACATTCCATGATAAACCACTAGTGAAATTTAGTCTAAAATATAATTTTCACTGTAGCCGAACTATATCTGAATGCGGATGAATAGAAAATCATAACGAAATAGAATAACAGGCAGAAATAAATGTTGTCATACGTAAATTTTGCTTCTTTAGGAAAAGAAAGTCGATGTCATCATACATCATGTTAAAAATGTAACAAAATTAGACAAAATTTAACAGAACTATATTTCAAAATTAATGATGTGACGTCATGATGTGGTGACGTCACAAAGGAGAATGCGCGACGTTACGCAGCAAAATCATTAAAATCACTTAAAAAGCAGGAAATAAAAAGAAAATTTATTTGTTTTACATATAAGATTGAAATATATTTCATTCGTGAACACCAGCTATTATATTTTCACTCGTGGCTACGCCACTCGTGAAAATATTGCAGCTGGTGTTCACTCAGTGAAATTATATTTCTATCTTACATGCAAAACAAACAAATATCCTCTATATATTCAGTACACTTCAATGAGCATTTGAAAACAGTATTGATATATAGCAGAACAGTTTTTTCATTAATTGATATAGGAAAATCTCACATGTACGGTGGCACAAAGGTGACATGTGTGTGCAAATGATATATAACAGTTGATTTTTTGCACCTGCTATATATCGACAGAGGCTCGAATAATATAAACAAAGATAATCAATGAAATAGAATTTATTCTCATATATACAACTGCTAAAATCAAAAGGTACATCCGCTGAAAGAATTATTTCCACTTATCTTGAATCAACATTACTTTCTCCACAAGGTATCATATATAGTTAACAATCTATGTACAGTGTTCTGTTTGGACAATCGTAACTTTATATTTAGTCTGTACCCGCGATGCACGATGGCACGATGGTGATAACGCGATGGCACGAAGGTGAAAACGCGATGGTACGATGGTGAAATCGCGATGGCGCGATAGTACGATGGTGAAAACACGATGTTACCATCGCGATTTCACCTTCTTACCATCGCGTTTTCACCATCGTACCATCGCACCATCTCGCCATCGTGTTTTCATCATCATGCCATCACGTTTCAACACCGTGCCATCGCGTTTTCACCATCGTACCTTATAGCGCTTTCGATCACCATCGAACTATCGCGTTTTCATCATCGTGCAATCGCGTTTTCACTAGATCGTACCATCGCACCTCACTATCGTACCATCGCGTGTTAAAATACATCATCATGCCATCACGATTTCACCATCGTACCATCGCGCTCTCACCATCGTACCATCGTGTTTTTACCACCATCGTGCCATTGCGTTTTCACCATCTTACAATCTTGCATCGCGGTAACAGACTAAATTAAAAATCACGACTGTCCAAACGGAACACCGTAACAATCCGTCTCTTTAAATTTTCAACGGTTGCGTATCTTGTTTTATTCTCTTTTTTCTTTCTTCCTTCTTTTAGGCGGCAGCGAAAACACCTTCAAACAACTGCCTTTTTATCAATAGCTGTAAGGTTCAGTATATCTTGGGTTTCTATTTTATTATTATTATTATTATTATTATTATTACTTCTCAATGGATTGAGATAGTCAAAAGATTTTCACCATTGGTTACACGTTACTTTAAGGTCGACCTGGTGCCATTTTTAGCGCCCCCCCCCCCACATTCCAAAATATTCTTGGCGATGAGGCAGGCTGCTATTAATTAACCCCCTTCAAACCGAAAACCCCCCCCCCCCCTTCCCCTCCTCTGGCCCCCCATGCTTATATGGGACGGCGCCAAAAGTAATCACTTTTCTAACAACATTTCTCAAAAAGTGTTTTGGCCAAAATAGGGCATTTTATTCACTATAACACGTCTACATAACTGATAAGGTTAATGTTGTCCAACTCCTTTCATGGTACAAATAGTGTTGTAAGACCAACAAATAAATATTTTCTACATTCATAAGTTCTCATGTTTCACCGTGTATTTTGCCGGTCTCTCAGGATTTTAAATTTTGAAAGGTTTTACATATATTTTACGCATTAATATCGGGAATGCATATTTAAATTAGATTGTTTTTATTGTATTGAATGATATAGGCTATGAACATTTTTGTCAATATGTTTTTATCTGTGCAACTTTAGTAATATCATTAGTTTTCGCGACGTGCATAAATTTAAAATTTCACCAATCTTGCATCAGTAATATCGAGTGTCGCTGCTGGTGGTATTTTACAATATATATACTAATTTTGATAGCATTATGTAATATTTAAAAATCAACGAGCAAGATATACGCTCAAAAATAATTATGAAAATAAATCAAAACGTGCTAAGATTTGAATATTTTTCACTTGTATAGAGCTAACATTAGTCCTTGTTAAACTGCCTATACATAACCTATTTTACCGTTTAGCCATTATTATATGTGATATTTTACATTGTTAGTACACCAAAATTACATACAACAGCACTTAAGAAGATTTTGAGGAAGTTTGGAAATATGTCGGGGGATATCAAATGTTTGAAGATTGGAACACACAATGGTCATTTTCACTGTGACGAGGTACTTGCATGTTTCATGCTGAAATTACTTCCACAGTACAAAAATGCAGAAATTGTCAGGTTAGTTATTTTTTCATTTCTCATTTCACAAACCAAAAATGATCTTTATTAATCTCAGTGTCTATTCTAGGATTCGAAAAACGGATGATTTTTATTGAACAGTAAGAATTTATTACATTTGTTGATCTTTTTCCTTCTTTCTCTTTGTAAAATTTCTGCCTTCCTCTGAAAAAATAGGGGGACGTCTCAAAAATATGAGTGGATCCATCAATCCCCCCCTCCTAGAATAGACACTGTAATCTGCTATTTATACTTAAGATTTAATCCCTAATACACCGATTGAAAGTTTCAGAACTAGCTGAGGACAGGCTATTCTTATCAGCAGAATTGCTAGTATTAAAGATAACGAGTTGCATATCTCAATGTATAATCATATGTAAAATGGTCTGACTTGTGGTAGGTTTAACTGTAAATTTAAAAACCTATATTATATACTGAGACGAAGCTAAGATCACAAGCTTTTCATTGGTGTAAAAAAAATTAAAATCGGACATTAAATCACCTCAAACTTGCTGTTTAAAAATGGCTAAATTTGTATTGTTTTAACATTAGAGATATTGATTTTACTCGAAGATAAGAGAGGGAACTCGTATATTTTCACTCGATAATTTATCATATACGTATTTTACGTAGTTCATATAGAGGCTGTCATTGGGTGAATTACTGTGTTTACTTAATATGAAATTAGGCAAAGCCTATAGACGGGGAAGTTGTTAAAAAAAAAATCCGTTTTAAAGGTGTCATTCGGTATCACATGCATCGCTTCCGTTTTCACTTGGAACACTCGATGATTATCATTTATCCGAAAAGTTGAGGTTTGTTCCGTTATCGGAATACCCCGCCTATTATCATTGAGTTACATTGCAAATGGCGGCGCCCGACTAGAACTGACACTGAAAATTTCATTGATAGGTATAGAATTCTATATATTTTTTAAATGTTTTTTATTTGATTTTCTTTTGAATATACACATGTAGTCTATAGCCGGGCAAGCCAAAGCCCGGACCCGCTTCGCGGGCCCGGTCTTTGACCTCCCCGTATTAAAGTCTGTGTGCCCCTTAATTAGTAAGTAAATTCTGACAGATTCTTATGTGTAGCCTTTGGTATCTATTATTGATTTCCTCAATAAGTTTAGTTAAACGTTAATAGAATGCAGACAAATAGATGATGCACTAGTCATTTGTGTGACAAAAATTGTGTCAATTGTACTCTTTAAATGAAAAGAGACTCTTTTCTTCAAGGTTAATGTAACAGGATTGACGGGAAATTATTCATGCTTTGACTGTTTGGTCAGTTAGAACATTTTGTTTGATGCCAAGAAAGCAGGGTATATGTCCAACTGGTAGTGCCATCCATTTAGGGAGGTTTTCCACTTCACGGTTCATTCTGGGTTTGTTGATCCACAACTCAAAGATTATTCCTAGAAATTTAGGGGCCAAGTTTCTATTGAATGGTGCATTTCAGAATAATGAACTGACTCAACCATGACATTATGATTAACAGAACCATAAAATTGACATTATCATTCAATTGGCTTATGAACCAATAATTTGTCATCCATATAGACATACTGAAAATGTTCTCAAGATAAAGTCAGATGAAAGTTAAAACTAATTGATATTTAAACAGAAAGAATGTATTCATGGAAATTCTTTTGTACTTATGACTGTTTATTCTTAAGATAATTATATACCAATTAAAATTATCTACATGTATTCATCTGTTCATATAGTTACCTAGCTATTTAGATGAGCATCTTCATTATCCATTTAATATTGAAACATTAAATGTTTGTAATTGAGTTGCCACAAAATTTCAGAACACGGGACCAGAAAGTGTTGGATACATGTGATATAGTTGTAGATGTTGGTGGGGTGTTTGATCCAGAAAAGCATAGATATGACCATCATCAGAGGTATTTAGAACTATGTTTAAAGTGTAATACTGATATTCAACCAATATATATCAGAGCTAGACGTTATGCCAGACCTTTTAAATAACATTTCTTTATATATCCTTCATAATATTGCAAATCATGGAATAATATTTTAAAGCATCATGCTCTGACTGGATTGACCTTTTCAATTTCATACTTGTAGCATTATCTTTCAGTTTTTAAGCCTTTTGTTTTGGCCTTTTTTGACAGTCTGCCATAGCATGTAATGCAAATGTTTCTTTTAACAATTTTTTTTCAGGAGTTTTACTGAAACCATGTCAAGCCTCTGTGCAGGTAAGAAATGGGTGACTAAGTTAAGCAGTGCAGGACTTGTATATCTACATTTTGGACGGAAAGTGATATCACAGATTCTAGAAGTGAAAGTAGATGACCCTATCACGGAAGTGGTATTTGATCAGGTGTATGAGAACTTTATCGAGGAGGTGGATGGTATTGATAATGGTGTGAACCAGTATGATGGAACTCCAAAGTACTTTATGGCAATTTTCCTAATTTACTATATGTATAAATTATTTGGACTATGTGAACAATTCGGTTCATGTTAAGATTTTTAAAAGCTTTTCAGGAGGTTGGGGTTCTTATCAAAGGGTGGCAAACCCACAAAAATGATCCAGTCAATGAAATGTTTTAACAACAAACTTGTATTAATTGACTTAATTTGTTGAGCAAAGAAAATGTTTATTTAATGTTTATGTAGGGGTTAATTATTCAAACATTCTAAAAGTTAATCGACTTGAAACTTGGAATACTTGCTTAACATGACAAGATGCAGTTGTTTGACATGAGGTATAATTCTGAAAGCTATAGTTTTGGAGTTATGCCTCTTTTTAATTTAAAATTTTGTCGAATTCACACTTAAGGTATTAGGACCCTAATGGGCACTATCAGGAACTAAAAAATTGACATCATAGGTCAGATGTATACCTTAAAGTACACCTGTATGCAAAATTTAAACAAAGTTTACCGTACGGAAATCAAGTTATGGCCACTTTTCTGAACTCAAGCTAGGATGTTATGAGGGCCCTTTTTTAGAAATGAGGAACCTTTAAATAATCTGCAATAACATTCTAATGAAAAATGTTTTCCCATTAATTTTTGGTAAGAAACAAATAGTACCATTCAGCTAACAATCCACATAAGCAAAATTATAGTTTCTACTTAAAATTTATGAAATCTGTATAAAAATGTTACCCTACCCCACCATATTTTTACCACGTGTCTGACCATTTTTCTACTTAGGGAGCCTAATTAAAAAAATTCTTAAAATTTACTCAAATGAGTGCCTGTTTTCAAAGTTTCCCTAAATTTTTTAAAAAGTATATGGGTTGATCTTGTAAAATATGAAATACTTTTACCGTCTAGTTTTGATTATATTACACTTTGAAAATATCAGGTACCATATTTATTACTAGATTTAGCATAATTTAGCCAATAAATACCTACATAAATTAAAAAATCAAAATTAAACACTTTTTTCTTTCCAAATGGGACATGAGAGATACATAAATAATGTTAAAAGAAAAAAAGAAAGAAAAAAAAAGTTGACCCTTCTGGGGATTGAACCCATGGCCCTCATTTTCAATGCAGTTAACAGTAGTTCTAGCCTATTTGAATACTCTTCAAAGCGGAGGTAATGCATTAGGGTGCTAATACCTTAACAGATAAGTTTTTAACACTATGAGTGCAACAGTTCAGATTTCACTTGATTTGATTCTCTATTACTGTTTTGTGATTCCATTTATTTCTATTCAATTACTCAGGCAGTATTTACATTAATTTTTCTATAGGGAATACTTTAAAAACTATTTAGTTACAACAAAAGACACCTGACTTTAATGACCCAAGAGTGTCAACAATTTGTGGTTTGTCTCCATTTTAAGCAACATGTATAAATGTTTACATTTGATTGGGTAAGGGAGAAGATGTATCCAATGAAAGAAATGCTTGCTTAAAGAAACATTTGTTTAATAACAGAAGGGAGATTTTTTCATGAAAATGAATCAAATCAAAATACGACCATGATGAATCGAGAATTGAATAGTCAGCTCTAAATTGCAGTTCAGCATTATTGGGAGTCATTGTTGCACTCCTAGTTAACACTGCATGGTGTGTTCTTGTTAAATGTACCTTACAATTTTAAGCATGTAATGATGTATTGCCTTTATGATATTTTTGTGTGTGTTTCTTTCAGGTACAAAGTAACAACAAATCTCAGTGGCCAGGTGTCAAACTTGAACCCTTCTTGGAACGAAACAGATAAAGATGAGGAAGTAAAAAGTTAAATACTACTGTTAAAAATTGAAAACAAAAACAAAAAAGAAGCAACAAATGCCCTTCACATTTCTAAATATGTGAAATATATTTGTTCTGCTTTTAGAGTAAAGAACAATCAGTTGTTTATCTAATCGACAGCAATATCAAAATTACTTACTATGCTCATAGGTGACAATGTATTTTAGACTCTCTGCATAACAAGAGAAGGAAACAATGTAACCTAATATTAATCAACTTTTCATTTCTAAAATTAACTACTTTTGTAGTAGTCTGAAATGTGAATAAATGAAGTCTGCATTTTAAAGAACTGTAAATATAAATAATGTAATGTTTATTTATCTAGCCAATAATTATTATATTATTCTCTTTATAAATATTTGGAATAATATGGTATCTCTTGGCAAATGAGAGGTTGGACCATTACTTTTTGTAGTAGTAATACAGTGTTGCATCTAGGCCGCGCGAGTGCATGATTTGCGCATTTTTTATGCAGATTGCGCATTTTAATGAAGGCAGTGCGCGCCAAGTTGCGCATCTGACGATCTTTTCAACTTAATTCAATATATCTTCATCATATCTTGAACGCTTCAGCCATGTTTGTTTTCACTCGTGGTTATGACTAAAATACTCACTAAATCGCGTGTAGCAGCCAACTGTGTCATCTCACGTGTGTTTTGTAGTATTCGTCAATATTTTATTTTTTTACTTCCGTTTTTGAGCGGACGATAGCTGTCAAAAATGCCTGAACATAAAATAAATGACTTCTTTTCGGTATGTCATATTGTAAGGTAAATGTATGTCCCCCACATCTTTTTCAAATCCCCCACATTTTTCAATTGAGTGGGGGACAATCCCCCATAATTTTGAAATTCTAGATGCAACACTGGTAATAGTACGATGCTGTCCGGTAATCTTGCGCACCTAAGCACTTATCAGCTAATTTACCACAATTCAAATAAATACAAAAAACTCATAATTATTTTCCTATTTGCAAAAATCTTTAAGACATATAATGACAGAAAATTTTTTTGGAAATAACTCAATGAACTGCAGGAGTGCAACAATGTAAACACTTACCACCATGTTTAATCCCAACATTTATTTGTCCGGTGATCTTGCACATATGTAATGAATGACGTCACGGTCCCTTTTTTTAAAAGTATGGTGTCCCAGTAATACTATCAAGATAAATTTTGTGAGTCCAATTAATGAAAACTAATTTAAACTGTTCAAACTGTTCAAACAAAACTATAACACAAACTTATTTACATCAAGGGTTTGTTATTTTACTGTTCACTACTACACCTGGGACACCTGAAATCATCACTACCAGTCAATGTCTCAATTTCTGTACAGAATTTCAGATGCACCCATTGACTACACACAGTACAACACCAGTTAACAAATTCAATGCTCTTGTCTAGACCCTTTTACGCTTCCGTAGAAAAAAAATTGAAAAGCGCGGGAGGGGCCCATTTTGACAAGATGGCGGGAATCGGCAGGAGATAACAACTGAACACACCTTAATTTGCAAAGGGAAAAAAGAAAATTTACAACGTTTTATCGGTGCAATACTGCTTTAAAATGTGTGATATTGATTTTTTTTCTTGCTGGACGTAAGATTTTGGAACTGGATGAATAGACAGGAATATAATGGGAAAATAGGTCAGTGGGCGTGTTTATGAATAAATAATTAGGATGACGAAATAATGTAAACAAACATGTTTGACAGATATTTTTTTAACTTTCTTACCTTGTTGTAGTTCAAAGTAAGACCAAGTCACAAATTTTGGCTGAAAATTTCTAGTGACAGCATTAACAAACAGCCAAACGAAAGGAAATGCCGAGTGCCCAAGATCACCGGCCGCGCAAGATCACCGGACATGACTGTACACATATTGTAAATAATATGATTAAGAAATTGCATACACAATTGTATTTTTGAATGTAATAGATGCTGTCCCTCATAGAAGCATATTTATTCTCATCAATTACTTTTTGACTTCCAAGATTCTTAACAATTGATAAAAACAAATTAGATTTTGTGAAAACACATTTACTTTTAGTTTAAAACATATAGATGCATGAACCACATAATGTTGATTTGTTTTAGGAACAATTCAAGAAAGCTATGGAAATTGTTGGTAAAGTTTTCCTGGACCGAGTTTTGTACTGCAAGAATTCTTGGCTCCCAGCTCGAGAATTGGTAGAAGAGGCTTTAAATGGTAGAAATAAGGTAACCAGTTAAATTAAAGAAAGCTTACCAGCAAGTGGTAGAAATAAGGTTACCAATAAAATGGTAGAATTAAGGTTACCAATAAAATGGTAGAAATAAGGTTACCAATAAAATGGGATAAATTACGTTAGCAGTGAAGTTTTAGAAATAAGGTTACTAATGAAATACATGTCTGACTCTGCTATTTCTTTGTTGTATAATGACATATGATTCTACTTTTGAAGTATGTCCTGAAACTTTTCATTTAAACAGAAGTTAGAATTATTGTTATTTGTACCCTAAAGGTTGTCTGTCTGTCTGTCTGAATTAATTTATTCAACTTATGGTGGACCATTAATATTTATCCCCCGCCGAAAAATTTCGGCGGAGGATATAGAAATAGTCTCCGTCCGTCCGTCCTTCCGTCCGACATTTTTGTCCGGAGCATATCTCTAAAAGTATTTGAGTTATCAACTTGAAACGTCATAGGTGGATAGACCTCATTGAGGAGGAGTGCAGTGCACAAGAATGATAACTCTACCTGGCACGATTTTTGAGTTATTGCCCTTTGTTATTTTTCAAAATTGATTTTTGTCCAGAGCATAACTCCAAAAGCCTATGAGATATTTACATGAAACTTCATAGGTGCATAGATCTCACTCAGGAGGTGTGCAGTGCACAAGAATGATAACTCTACCTTTCATAATTTTTGAGTTATTGCCCTTTGTTATTTTTCATACCTAATTTTTCACCTGAGTGGAGCATAACTCAAAAAGTGTTTGAGATATCAACATGAAATGTCATAGGTGGATAGATCTTATTGAGCAGGAATGTTATGCGCAAGAATGATAACTCTTCCCTATACAATTTTTGAGTTATTGCCCTTTTTTATGCTATTTTGTCCAGAGCTTATCTCAAAAAGTATTTGAGGTATCAATTTGAAACTTCAAAGGTGGATGGATCTCATTGAGGAGGAGTGCAGTGCTTTAGAATGATAACTCTACCCTGCATTATTTTTGAGTTATTGCCCTTTGTTATTTTTCAAAATTAATTTTTGTCCAGAGCATAACTCAAAAAGCCTTTGAGATATCAAAATGAAACTTCATAGGTGCATAGATCTCACGCAGGAGGTGTGCACTGCACAAGAATGATAACTACCTTTTATAATTTTTGAGTTATTGCCCTTTGTTCTTTTTCATACTTAATTTTTCAATTCAATTTTTTTCTCAAAAAGTATTTGAGGTATCAACTTCAAACTTCATAGGTGGATAGATTTTACTGAGGAGGGATGCAGCACACAAGAATGATAACCTACCCTGCATTATTTTTCAGTAATTGCCCTTTGTTATTTTCAGCCATCAGTATTCACATAGGTTTCAAATCTGTAATCACTATAGCCATCAGTTTTCATTACCAAAAGACCTCTTAAAATGGAATTATTCCGCTCTACTACATATACATTCTTCCAATGAGCAAACACATTCGGCGGGGGATGGCCATGTTGACATGGCTCTTGTATTTATTTGTATCAGGTGGATGCCAGTGGAGAGATCATGTGTTTATCTCAGGGAGGTTGTCCGTGGAAAGATCATCTATTTACACTGGAGAAAGAGCTGGAAATCTCACCACTTATAAAATATGTCCTCTATACAGACACTGCTGGCAAATGGAGGGTTCAGTGTGTACCCAAATTATTGGGGAGCTTTGAAAATAGGTATAGATATTCTTATATTGCATTGTTTTTATATGCCCGAAAGAATTTTGGTCATATTATGTTATACCCCCTGGCGTCCGTCTGTCTGTCTGTCCGAGCAAACATTTTGGGTTTAGGGGCTACATAACAGTAAAGAGAACAAAAGAGAAAAATAGGTTCATTCAGTGATCAAAGGGTTTATGGGCTAGTAGCCCTTAAGAAAACAAAGAAAATAACAAAGAAAATAGCCCCTAAACCCAAAATGTTGGAACGTCCATCTGTCTGTCCGTCCTTTACCAATTTGGTTTCCGGAGCATAACTTAAGTTCCATTTGGCCCACAGTGTTAAACTTCATAGGATGATTGTCCATATTGGATAGAAGACCCCTATTAATTTTTGGGTCACAAGGTCAAAGGTCAAGGTCACTATTACCTTAAAACTGAAAACAGTTTCCAGAGCATAACTTGAGTTCCATTTGGCCCACAATATTCAAACTTCATTTGATGATTGTCCATATTTGGTAGAACACTCCTATTGATTTTGGGGACACAAGGTCAAAGGTCAAGGTCACTATTACTATAAAATTGAAAACAGTTTCCGGAGCATAACTTCAGTTCAATTTGGCCCACAATATTCAAACTTTTTAGGAGGATTGCTATTTGAAGGAGGTAATACTTTATTTAATTCCCATGTCTTACAAATGCTTCATCCTTACTAAATGAAAAGAAAAAACACTTTCGGGCATATAATGCTCCCCCTAGCCGTGCTCTTTGTTTTATTTTAATTTAAGTCTGTATTAAAATTTTGTCATTTAAATTGTTTAGAAGATGTTGCTGGAATCTAGGATTATAAGTTGTTCATGTTGGAAAAAAATTAGGATTCTAATTACTGACCAGTTCATGGTTGAGATTGTGAAATCAGGTATGAAATTTCCTGACAAACATATACACCAACTAACTAGTAGAATATTTAATTGGCTCTGAAAAGAATATATGAAGGGCATTTATAAAGTATTTATCAGTGTGGCACTTTAGTCTTAGACATAATATTTCTACGGAAATTGTTAAATCAACCCTTGCCGAGTTTTAAAATGGCGACCTCTCATGTAGTTCTTGATGTAAGGATTCAACAAAAAGTCACATGGAGCAAGACATGGCTGTATGCAGGGTGTGGTAAAGTCTTAATGCTATTGTCGCTAAGATACAACCTTACCACCACTGACTTGTTGGCAGGTGTGTTGTCATGCAGGAGTTTGATTCCCCGTACGGGGACAGGCTGTAGTATAGTGACTAACAACAGCAAAAAGAACTGAATCTCGATAAAATATTTCGGTAAGACTACTGGTATAGGAATTCGAGCCACTATTCCCTTGCAATCAAAAAATAATGCAACCATAATGCGTTTTGAGGTGCGGGCAATTTGGGGCTGTTCGTCATTTTCACCGACCCAGACCTTATTGTTTTCTTTACCATCAGGCCATAAAAATAGACCCATGTTTCATCACGAGGCTCAATTTTATTCATACGGTTTTGGTCAGCATTTTTGTACCTATTGAGCCGCTGTGACGCAAATCACACGTGCTCCCGTTTTTGGTCCTCAGTGAGAAGGTGGGGTATCTATCGGGCCAACCTTGCGTAACTTTAACACGCGAGTCAATACTTGAAAAACCGATGATGAATTAATGCCACATAAATCTCCTCCACTGTACAGCGGGCATCATCTTCCACAACTTTTTTAACAGCAGTAATATTTTCGTCAGTCATTGTTGTGACTGGAAGACCAGGACGGGCCTCATCTTTTGTAGTCTCTCTACCGGAGGTAAAAAGTCAAACCCATCTTCTTACTGTGGAATACGATAGGGCACTATCCCCATAAACAGTGTCTAAGAGTCTGATTTAATATCAGGTGCAGCAACACCTAGCAATGCGCAAATTTTACAATACACTCATTGCTCATCTGAAAAACTCTCTTTTTCTGCCATTTTCAACTGCAGTGTACCTGACCGTAGTCGATTCAAATGAACATTTCGCTCACTGCGTAGGTATATCACGGTGTGCACCTTGTGCATATAATTGTAGAGGACAGTCTTACCATACATGTGTAATATGTACCAATTGCGCTCAAATTAACGGTAAAAATTTACACTGATTAATGCTTTATAAATGCCCCTCGTATTTTAGACATGATGTATTGCAGATTAAAATTTGCAAAGGTTTCAACAAACTGTCTTTATACATGTATAAGGAAATCTGTGCACTCTTTACTAAAAAGGACAATTTCCACTTAAAACATGTCAAACTTATTTTAATTTTTATATGGGCATGTGAAGATAAGCTTTCAATAAGTACAGATATCTGTCAAATATTTCTGTGGGTGAGTGGAAATATTCCAACTTCCGCACTCATATTTAATCCCTTATAGTGTTGCTAAGGACAACATTAACCGTTGTGATTACAGTTTTAGCTAGAACCTTAAAAGAGAAAAATGTATATAATGAACAGAAAATTCAAGTATTTTCTATAAGTACAGGATTTATTTTTTCATGTGATTATTATCATATTTCATACCACTCGGTGAAAATAAATCCTGTGTTTATAGAAAAAATTATATAAACTCTATGCATAACCTTAACCCCTTAATTTTGAAAAAATGATTACCAAGATTATTTTATCTTGGTTATCAATACTTTAAAATTAGGGAAATTTTCCATAATTTTTAATAGCAGTTTGGTGGGAAAGCAATGTTTTTTATGTACATATGTAATTGAACTATTTTTTATTTGCAGACTTTCATTACCTAAAGAATGGCAGGGTTTGAGGGATCAGGAACTCTCTGACAAGTCTGGAATTCCAGGATGTATTTTTGTACATGCCAATGGTTTTATTGGAGGCAATACTACTTACGAAGGAGCTTTAGCCATGGCTAAATACAGTCTTAAACAGCAGACATGAAAGCTATGTTTATTGTGGGGTATCGGCTTATAAAAAGTTTTTGAACGATGTCATTATTATAAGGAATGGGTTAATAGAAGGCGGCTTGAAATGAAGTATTAACATGTTCATTTTCAACTTCGAGTGACTCACTTTAAAATCATACTGGTAGAAAATTTTAAGGACTTATATGATGTTTTTTTCTCTCTGTATTTCCATACAAGTATGCTGGAAAGGCATACAAAATGAAGCAGTTGTCAAGTATATGCATAAAAAAACATACATGTATATTTCATTTAAATATTACAATGCAGCTTATTTATAATGTAGATATATTTTTGTCTTTTAATGAAATTGTAATATTTTGAATTTAACTTAAATTCCAGCATGTATATGTTTTTAAAAGAAAAGGAAATTTAATTTCTTAATATCCCAACAAAGTAAGGGTTGCTTGTAAGCAGTAAACAAATTATAATTTAAGAAAGTTGAATTACATTTATACATAAAAAGTCACTTGTTAATTTAATACTTAACAAATGAAATTGAAATGTTAAGTGACCTACTGGAATAATAAACTCTAAAAAAGATTAATTTTATTTCTCTTTTTTTATGTTTTAAATCATTTTCTGAAAGCAACATTATGCCCGATATTTCATTGTCAAGTTGAGCTGACTCATAATGTTGACTGTTATAATGGTGATTGACCAACAGTTGATGTTGTAAAATGTTTAGGATAAAATATAAATCTGCATTAAATATAAAAAGTCTGCCTATTTTTAGCTCGACTTTTCGAAGAATAAAGAGAGCTATCCTAGTCCTGAGTGTCAGTGTCTGTGTAACCACTTATGTTACAGCCATTTTCATATAGACACATAGGCAAAATTAAAACTGTTCAATATTTGGCATGTTGTCAGAATATGAAGCAAAAAAATTTTTGGGGTCACCTCATTTTTGAGTTATGAATAACGCTTCTTTCTTCAACTTAAAATTTATGTTAAAAGTTTGCGTACCACCTCAAATATTTTCTAATTCCATTGACATCTGGATTTGAAACTTTGTACACTTGTTCACCATCATGCCTCCAATCTGTACACAGGAGGAGGTAACTGTATCGAGCATTTTCACAGAATTATGCCGCCTTTCGACATAAAATTACAGTTAAAGTTTGTGTACCATCTCAAATATTTTCAAATTCCATTGACATCTGGCTTTGAAACTTTGCACACTTGTTCACCATCATAACCCCAATCTGTACACAGGACAAGGTCACTGTATCAAGCATTTTGACAGAATCATGCCTCTTCAACTTGGAATTTATGTTAAGTTTGTGTATCACCTCCGATAATCTATCAACATATGGCTTTGAAACTTTCCTTAGATGTATTTGTATGTCAAATTTGAGTTGAATTTGTACAACCATTGGGGAGATATAAAAATTTCTGATTTTTTTCAAAGTTCAAGAGGGATAACTCTGTCAGCTATCATCAAACAATGACCAAATTCAAACTTGACCAGTGTATTCTTATGTCATATCCATATAATAAATTTGAGTTGAAAATGTACAACTGTTGGGGAGATCATGAATGGAAACTGAAAATTTCCTTTTTTTCAAAGTGAAAGGGGCATAACTCTGCCAAAAATCATCAAACAATGACAAAATTCAAACTTGACCTGCGCATTCCTTTGATGTATCCATATGTCAAATTTGAGTTGAATGTGCAATACTGTTGGAGAGATAATGAACGGAAACTGAAAATTTCATCAAGGGGCATAACTGTCAAAAATCATCTGACCATGACCAAATTCAAACTTTACCTGTATTTTCTTATGATATCCATATGTCAAATTTGAGTTGAATGTGTGCAACTGCTACTAAAATAATGAAAGGAAACTGATGATGATGTAATGACGGAACAGGGTAACACTATATGCCCCAGCCATTATATGGCGGGGGCATACAAATGTAGACTTATTTTGACTTTCTTCTGTTCACTTGCTATATACAATGTAGGTTGGACATAATGAAACGAAGTATCGTATCAACGCTATTAATAAACAAATGCAATATGCTATGCTGATAAAGGTGGTATAGAAATTGTATTGACCCATTTAATTAGTTTTGATTGGCCTCTTAAAGGGTCACGTACGAGGTCTTTATTTGTTTTAAGCTACTGTCTATTCTAGGACATGTGGAGATATCCTACTCCATGTGTAGGTATATAACTTGTTGAAGGTTTTGCATGCAGCTTTATGCCTCATTAGACCATATAACTATGTATTCACTGTCTTTGAGATAACTGTAGCTTGAAATATTTCTGGTTTTGCATACAAGATAGTGTTCACAGTGGGTAATGAAATGAAGTCTATCCATGCAAGAGTTTCAGGTTTCTGAAAGCGTCTCACAATAATTATGTTTTTCAGGTATATTAGGAGTTCTACAACTTGTGAACTTATAAAATTCCTGATTTTAAATTTTATGTGCAGGATCCATCACCATAAAGTCACCTTTCACTGGTCTCCAAAATTATAACTTTAGGTTAATGATACATATTTCTATGATGGATTTGACTGAATAGTACTGAATTCTGAATCCCGACATTGAATATGAATAAATAATTTGCTTAAATATGTAAAAGTGCATGCATACATGCACGTAAATGTGTTGTGATAACGGTGTTGGGAAATTTTCGGCAATTTAGTATATGCTGTATAATTAAATCTGAATGACATGCCTAATGAACTCTGTATCAATGTTCTCTTCAAAATTTTAAGTGGAGCTGAGGACTGATAACAAGACATTGTTGACAATATTTGCCTTATATTTTGTGTACTAAACATCTTTTTATTCGTTCTAAAATAGGAGTAATTTTGACACACAATACAAAGCACCCCTAACTAAATGTATTCTATATCAGTAACATATTAGGATTTCCAAAACTGAGTGTGACAGGCAGATTTTGGTGTATATCAATCCTATATTGTTATATATAGCGTGCTTATCAAAAAAATATTTTATAATAACTGACTTTTGTACAGTAACTATTCGCATACCAGTTGTGTTATATGAACACACTTTTTAAGCACATCTTTGCTATTGAGAGAAAAAACAACAACATAACACCATTTTAATCTAATAAAATATTTTTTAATGTATTTTAAACACTTAAAGAACATTTTGTTTGTACAGAACCATTGTACATTTGTGTAAAACATGAAATAATTAACAAGATTTTAATTGTATCATGATACATAGAGAACAGTTTCAATAATGGTATGAAATGATAAAAAGTCTATTCACAGATGAATTTTTCAATGGTTTTTACACAAGGACAAGGTTTAAATTGCAAACAGAGTACAAAAAAATTGTATCTATAAAAACCATTTAAATTTACAACTGGTACAAAACAATTCAATGCAGCATAGTTATATTCCTTATTTCTACCTTCAGGTACAAAAATGATAGTGGTTTGATATAATTACAACCTAACACAAGCCAAATCAACATGAGTGTTTTTTTTTTTACTTACGTTGTATTGCACAAACAGAAAATGATATCTATCTAAATGAACAAATAAATCCCAGACAAAACAGCCACTTAATAATACAAACTACCTGATCATTGCCTTGTTGATAAACTTCTACCAACAGAAAATTTTGATTATCCCCTTTGAGATAAATAGAAACGGTATGTCTAAAAATATAACTTAAAAAGCAAGATTTCCTTTCTTGACTTAAAAAGGAACTAAAATTGTGTCCAGGAGATCATAAGGAAGTTGCCCCTACACTCAAAGTTACTTGGTACATGAGCAGCAGTTTTATCATTTTCTCTTGTGTCTTGGCACATTTTCTAAAAAGACATTTAAAATAAAAACTAACAGCATTTCCTCAAATTTTGTTATTCCCATACTTTTATCATGAATCAAATAAGCCAATAAAATTTTGAAATACTTGGCCAATGATAAAATAAAAACCCAATATGGTGCAACAATAGGCCATAAGTAAAAATTGTTTGAAAAAAAAACAAAAAACAAAAAAAAAACATCTGTGCAAACAGTAGATACATGTAAATGAACCAAAATATATTTTGAAAGTTATCATTTTTCTAAAACAAAAAGAACCTGCAATAATGATTTGTCAATGATGAAAACTGACCAATTTTTGATGTTTAATAATAACATGTGTTATGTAGTTTTGTTGTGATTACCCATGGTGTTTCTACATTGTTAAATGAAAGGTTTCACAGACCTATTTTTTCTTGGTGTTATACTGAAGGTTAGCAAATATTTCACAAACCCTATTACTGTTCTCTAACAATGATATTTAAGAAAAAAAATCTTGAAAAAAAAAAATACAAAATGAAGATTTTATAAATATTATAAGCTGTCATTTTATAAGCAAACTAAGACTTTAAGTAGTTTTGATTTCTAAGAATTTGCACATACAAATCTTACTTAAATAATACCGCTATAGCAGGGCTCTATTACTCTGCTATACTTTGAATACTTTATATTATGTGGAGAATTTTACAGGGGAACATAAACATCTACAAGAGGTCTAAAAATGCATGGAAAAATGCTAACATTTCTTATACCCCCCCCCCCCCTCAACATATTTTAACAAAACAGACTTTGTGTACTTATTTATTAAAAAAAATATACTATTTGACAAAATATTTATAAATTTGAGTGTGTGTGACGGAATTTCCTTTACTCAACCGTCTTGATTTATTATGTAAATTTAAACTTCTTTTAATTATGGAGCAGTCTATTTCAAGTTGAAGAATTTAAAAGCTACCAACATTCCCTCTTCTGACTGCAGCATGACCTAGCTCTATAATGGTGAGAAAAGCTAGCCCGTGTCATGTCCAACAGGGTACATATTAAAATGAAGGATAGGTATGAGCTATATGCATTTTTGCATTTAATGGCCATTAAAAGCATTTTTCCATACATTTTTCAACACCCCTCATAAATACTTATATTTATATAAAATGTACATTCTTTATTTACAAAATATACAGACATATTTACAAGGATCAGGAACAATAAATAAAACCTGTTTTAATACAGGTGTATCCCTTTAATTTCATATCTACCTTATATATGCTATGAAGAATAATCAAAACTGTTATAAATTACTTTTGAAGAAAAGTTTTTCTTAAAAATAAAAGTTTGGTTGAATTCAAATTATTTGAAAGAAAAATAATCCATTAAATTCATTCATTTCTGCTCGTAATTTGCAACTAACATGCGTAAAACAATAATTTCTTTTCATAAATAGCACATAGGTATATATAATTATATACATAAAAATATATATATAGATTAATCAAATTGCTTTTCAAATTTGTCATATATTTCACAAAACTTCTAATGCCATAATTTCAATAAATTAAACATGCATGCAATACAATTTAATTCTATCTCCTTCAAAGTCTTACATAAAACATATATCAAGTTAAACTTTCTCTGAAAGTTGTTAGAACAATACCTGATAAATAAATAAAATTAATTAAGCCCTTAAAGACAGGTAAAAGAACCTTTCCTTTTATACATTTCATTGTGTATGATATCATTTTAGCCAAATAATGTCATAAAAATATTACTATGTGAGTACTTACTTTTAACATAAGAACCACTCCTCACAATATGTTAAACATAGCATGTAACCTTACATATATAACATGTACTGGTGTAAGTGGGTATAATACTCCATAGTTTGCCATTTTTCTATATGAATTATTGATCAGAATAACATAGGCTTGTAAAGGTCATTCACTAGTATTAAGCACATGCATTGTAATACAACAAACATTTCATCTACTTTAGCATTATTGCTGAAATCAATTAAGCCCAGTTTAATTTATTATTTTATTCTTTTAGAAGGAAATGCCATCTATATTTAGTAAAATGAACATAAAAGTATAGCATGTTGCAAAGTTTACCAGAAAGCAAAAATTATTCAAAAATGTTTCATTTCCAGAAAATAATACATTAGATCACTTGTTTTAATTAATCTCTACAAAGTAAAACATATAGTGTATTAAAAAATAACAACATGTATATAAGGGACTGATCAGGCACCTGTGTAACAGGTTTAGCACATTGATATACATTTGTCAATAAGATAAGCCAATTTATGAATGCTTATAAAAAAGGAAAAATTAATGAGGAGGCAATCATTTCATAGCTATGCAATTTATGAAGTTAAAAATCAGATGACATTGCAGTCATTTGCCTTAATATGTTGCTTATAATCATTATTATAGTCAATCGAGCAAAAGACAATTTATAAATTCAGAACATAATCAAAGAGTGTAACACAATGTAACAATTTGCTACATTATTTCAAAAACTGTAACATCAAGGTACTTTCATGTCATTTCCCCAAAAATTTATCAGTGAGTGTTTCTATAAAAAGAATTTAAACCCTCCGTAACAAGAACACTCAATTAGACTTTCATAAAGCAGTATATCAAGATGATTTAGATAGAGTATGTCCCGCCAAATGTCACAAAAATTTACAAACAATATTTGTTCAATTTACTTACAGTAGTATGATAAACAATACAAAACTAAAATTAAGCTAATTATGGACACCTCAATATAGCACAATACCCTTAACACAATCAGTGTAATGTCCAATATGAACAATTATACAGCACAATGCCAGTTCTTCAGAGATCATCTATAAGAAAATAACTTTTTCAAAAGGGTCTATTTGCTATAAATAGATTAGTCTGTAAAAGCAAACTGGCATCAAAATATCCCTTATACTGTTTTGATTTTTACATTTTCAGGTCATTAAGAACATGGAATGTAAATAAACTGCACAATTTTTTAAGAGAGCACATGTTTCCAATACATAAACCCATTTTAAAAAGATGAAATGTACGACAAAGTAGAACAGTGATATTAACGACAAAAATCAGGGTTGCAATTCACGGTAAGACCTAAGACTAAAATATGTCCTATGACCAAATCTGGGACAATTTTCATATCAAGAAAATGTCTTAACTTATGTGACTCTTCTAAAAAGCAATGCAGATTAACATATTTACACATTGATGGTTGAAGCAGGTGCCATTGTTTATTTTGTACTTTTTCACAGAAGACTGAACTAAAAAAATGTCCAAGACTTTGACTAAAGATGAAAATATTTATTGAAGTGGTTTCAAATTAGTCATTTAGTCTGTCGTAAGTCTAGGACTTAGGTTACACTTAGGACTTCCTATGAAACGCAGCCCTGTACTTACAAGTTGAAAGATTTAGGCTCTATAATCATGATCATGGATAAAAGCATATGACAATAGGTCTGACAAAGATTTCCTAATGTACATGCTTCATCATGAATGTGTTTAAAATGTAAACCTTGCTAGAATGATTACAAGACATAGTTTATAATGGAATTAAAATGTGCTTAATTGGTAAATTTCAATGCATTTTTATATAATCCCTTCAGACCTCACATAAACAACCCTAAAAGAACAAACTTTTTAATACTTGTTAGTCAGGCCATGTTCAAATGGAATATATGTCTTTGAAGTATCACTATTCAAGAAAACATAACAAAAATAGATGTTAACTTAGGCATTGTTCAAAATATTCAATTCTGAATATCAAAATAATATATGCTGCCATATAACATTTTTTTTAAAATATTTAGGTGGAGAGTCATACCAAATTACAAATTGAAATTTAAGGTATTAATACATAGAAAACCCCAACATTTTTAACCTTTAAATAAATAAGCTATTTTCCCTTTTAACAATTACAGTTAAGAAAATATATCTATGATCCCTCAATTGTTTAGGCTTATGTTTGCTTCTAGGGAACAGATTATTCTAATAACTCTGCTTGCATGAAAAAAAAATTTAGTTGAAATCCTCAAAATGACGGAAAATCATAATGCTATGAGGGACAAGACCAAGTATATAATTTATCTGCACCATTTAAAAACATCACGATTAACATTGAACAAACATACAAAATAATCATATTTAACAACAGTGGCATAACATGAATAAAACAAAGCCTGGGCTATATGGTGATCCGCTTGTTTTCAATTCTCACACGATTTGACTTCCGCGATTTGAACCGTTTCTCTTTACAACAGTTGCACACAAAAGTGTCAGGTATGTTGGATTTGCGAATTTTTGCACATGATAAATGGATCCAAGTATTACACTGTGAACATTCAATCATAGGTCGTCCTGCATATGGCTTCATACAGAAACATGTGATAAGTTCCCAACTCTCGTCATCTGCAAAAATAATACTTAATCTTTAAAACCAGTAACTTTATCCTATGTATATAAAGTTACATAACAACGCTTCAAGAACATGGATTAATTAGTCTGAACTAAGAAAGTAAAAAATACAAAAAATATTTAACAACTTCAAATTCATTTTTTCTGGACTATTTCAAGATATTACATTTTCATTTTCGCTTTAAATGTTTCTTTTCCTTTCAAAGGGTACTTGTTTCTTATGATTTGCATTACAAACAAAGGCTATAAACGAAACATATGAAATCATGATATTTAAAGCAACTACCTGAATCTTGAAGATCTATGTTATGCCCACTATCATCCTTGCTGCTGGATGACAATGTTGACTCAGATGTGTAACTTTCTGCAGTACTAGATGCACTGTCCATTGGGCTAGTGTTATCTCGTGCTCTCAGTTCCTAAAATAGTAAAATCACCTATTCTATATTCCAGTGACACTAAATAACAAACATACATTATATAATATATATGAAGTCATTTTAGAACACAACATTGTATTGTATTTGACATTTATAGTAAAATCCTTTTGACACATAGAGAACATGTTAATTGAGAATTTTGGTGTATACATTCTATGAATTCTTCAAACAAATTAAACATTTATAAAGTTGAAGTTCAAAATAGCTTGAATGGACTTGCATAATCATCAAAAACAAGAAAAATATGAAAATGTTTGCCATATTAACAGTTAAGCATGAATTTACTTTCATTTAGCCAACATAAGCAGACTTAGCAGCCTGTGAGTTCAAATCCCTGACCTGACACAAGTATTTCATTGAAATACATTTTCCAAAATTTCAAGAACTAATAACTGGAACTGACATAATATAGTGTTCAATCTATGACCCTTTTAATTACAAACAGGGGCAATTTATAAACCTTCTAAAGGCCCCTTAGGAAGTGTTCTTTTAAGCTGTGGTATAAAAAATAGGACATTTTTTAAATGATTTCATTTTTTTGTCTCATTTTAACACAAGATTTAAGTTTAAGACTCTAGGTCATATTATTAATTGATATCAGCGAAGGAAAACCGGAAGTCAAGCCCAAAACACACACAAAATTAATCGTTGATGGGATCGATAACGGATTGAGCCTGTCTGTGGTTTATATAGTGAGCATTTTAGACATGCTTGGAGTCCGGTTTTCTTTTGTGAAATGAAAACATATTATCATATGAACATGCTGGTGGTCTTCTGCTTCGCTGATACTTAACTCATCTATAACACACACAGACTACTTTTTTCTACTTGTTCCGCTGTATATTCTACTTGTAAATTTATAAAAGATGACCACTGATCGAATTCATCATTATCTGAATAAGCATTAGATTAATAAAAATTAAATGGAGAATTATTAAAATATGTGGCTTACGTCTTGTTTCCATTGTTCATACTGAGTATAAGTCAGGACCCACGAGCAGAATGTGTAGAAATCATCTTTGGTTCTCCCTTTCTTTGGTGGTGAAATACCACCTGGCTACAAAATTACAACAATTTGTTTTTAATTTATGGAAACATCTTTTTTAAAACGTCCATGATCAAACTAAGACTTGTCCCTTTTTGAACAGTTGCAGTCTTCTTTATTATTTGAATTATTGATTTTACTCAAAATTTAATGTTTGTTTCATCTATGTACACTACAAAATAAATAATTCTAAAATCTAAGAAAAGCAAATAATGATAAAATTGAGTGATGTATGGACATATTACTTTAATTTCAACTTGCATACAAAGTGAAAGATTCACACAAAAATATTGATAAAGCATGAAAACCACAAACAGAATTATATGTGCCTTGACTTATCGTGATTTCAATATACGAAATCCTAACAAATATGGCTGACTGACGTTCTATCCGCCATTTTGAAAGTAAACTGTTGGCAGAAATTCAAGTGAAGAACAGAACAGTTTTTACCTCATAATCGCGTCTATTCAGCAATCTTTTATTTCTTGGAGCTGAAAATAAAATAAATGTCGTGCGTACAGTATCAATTGCTGGTTATTTTTTTAACGATCACTGAAAAATTTGGTTTGGCAGAACGGTTGTGCGAGACCAAAACGAGTTTGCTGTTTTCAAAATTTCAGATTAATCCAACAAAATAATATAAATTGTCATTAAAACAAACACATCCAATAATTACCTTATGTCTTTCTTCGACTAAGGATTATTCTTAGAATTAAAAAATATCTTGATTTTTGACGGTTGCACCATCTTTTGTGTATGCGACGTTCTACAGCGCGGATCACCGCTGCCATAAAAATGCTGCATGCGAAAAAAGTAACCAATAAAGTACCAAGAAGAAGTTAAAAAATTAAAAACAAACCTTTGAAGACATTTTCCGTCATAATTGCATCGAATTTTATTCCATCAAAAGCGACAAAATCCACTTTTATTTTAGCGATCTCAGTTAAATTTCATATGCAGTACGACGCTTTCTTTCCTCTTTCCGTGCCAGTGTCGTGAACTCGTAAATTTGCATATTTGTGTTTCCGGTTCCTGTCTGGTCACGTGATCATAACTTTAGGCGAAACATCACTAAAATCATCAATATTATATATAAAATCAGTGTAAATTTAAATACTTTTAAAGAAATCAAAACAAAAATGTTGAGGAAATATTATTATTTTCACTCAAATGCCCATAAATTGAATGAACTACAAGTACAAGGAATCCGGGTCAGCTCGGCCCTAAAACGTACTCGGCCCCCGAGTCAGCTCGGCCCTATTCCAACTCGGCACGGGTCAACTCGGCCCACTTTAATAATATTTAGGTTTGTGTTATCACTATTTATTGTAATTATTGTAATTATTTATAATACATGGATTGACAGTTTCCGAACTAGCAGCAGACAGGCTTTCTTATCAGTAGAATAGTGAGTAAAGATAACCGATTGCGTATCTCACTGTATTTCTGACTCGTGGTAGCTTTAACCGTAAATTTAAATACCTTCAGTGTCCAACTAACTCATTCATTCAAATTTGATTAGTGACCACCTGCAATTAATTAGAAGCTTATGATATTAAGTAAACACGTTTTTGTTTCTTATTTTTTGAATAGTACTTTAAATACAAACAAAATGCATCTAAGGAAACACATTTTCATTAGATCTATCGAATCTGCAAGACAAATAAATAACTTTTTTTTCTAAATATACTTTATTTCCGTAGAAGTAGATCTACAATGTAAAATTATATAATAATAAGATATTTCTCATTATTCATTTACCTTAACAACATGCAAAGCAAAGTTAATACGTTATATATATTTTTGTAAAGTGGGCCGAGTTGACCCGTGCCGAGTTGACCCGTGCCGAGTTGGTATAGGGCCGAGTTGACTCTTTTCCAGTACAAGTACCCACTAGTGATATCCAAGGCTGTGCCGGCAGCGGCCACCGTAACCGGAGAGGTTTGGGTTGAAGAGGCGAAATATAGCTGGCCATACTTTTTGTCTATATCTCTACCTTTGTACTATCCAACCTCTTCTAACTTTCTATCATTTCTTGTATATTTCTTTTTCTTGACCTAGCACCACCCGTCGCGTCATAATCAAGTGTGATTGCGCTGACGTACAATGTAGATGTAGATGTAGAACTAATAAACAGTAAAGATCATGTTAAATTAACAAAATTAATTATATTCAACATCACTAATTCCGCGTCATTATTTATTTCACGGCAAACATATTAAATTTTTCATGTCACCAGTTTTAAAAATCGTCAGAATTGACATATTTTATTCAAACACCTAAACAACAAAGTTTTTGTGCAAAATATTTTAAATCTATAGATTTTTACGTAAAACAGAACAACATTTTACAAACTTCTGCAAAAAGCAACAATAGTCTGTTAAATTTGTGCATATGTCTCAAACAGTCATTATTTTCTAAATGTTCTTGTTTGTTGAAAAAATTAATTTTGAGTTACAATGTAAAGATACTCCCTGAAAAGAGACAATTTACATGGCATTCAAATGGAAAACCAGTTATATATTGCCGATTAGATTATTTTTTGGTATCTGACGTGCTATGTAACGTCATTTCAAAAAGTAATATTTCACACGGATATAAAACAGATCACTCTTTAGTAACTTTAACAATAAATGATAATGCAATGACAAAAGGGCCTGGCTATTTTAAATTGAACAATTCTTTATTACTAGATGAAAAGTACCAAAGTCAAATAAAAGCAACTATAATCTCAATAGCAGAAATAAATATAGCATGCAATCCAAATACTCTATGGGAGGTTATAAAGGGGAGCAATAAGAAATGAAACAATTCGATATGCAAGTCAAAAGAAAAAGAAAGAAAAAGAAAATGAGTTAAATTTGATGAAAGAAATAAAACAATTAGAAGAAAAAATACTAACTACTAGCAATAATGAACAAAACAATGAAAATGAATTACATAAAGAAATGATATCTAAAAAGCAAGAACTTGAACAAATTTATGAATACCGTGTAAATGGCTCGATTTTGAGAGCACGTGCTATTCACATAGAACAAAATGAAAAAAATAGTAAATACTTTTCTAACTTAGAAAAGAAGCATGCAGAGAAAAAAATTGTACACAAGTTAAAAATACAAAATAATGAAATTACAGACGCAAAACAAATATTAAAAGAAGAAAAATCATTTTTTGAAAATTTATACAAATACAGAGCTCCACAAAAATCAAATCTAAATTTTTTTAATACAGACATTAAATCATTAAATGAAGAAGAAAAGTGCATATGTGAAGGAATATTAAATGAATATGAATGTAAAATAGCTTTATCAGAAATGAAAAACAACAAAAGTCCAGGATCTGATGGCTTAACCGTCGAGTTTTATAAGACATTTTGGAATAGCATCAAAAAATATTTTCTTGATTCGATTAATTACTCTTTTCAAATATCAAAACTAACAACTCTTCAAAGACAAGGAATTATATCCCTTATACCAAAGCCAGAAAAAGATCTTACAGATATATCAAACTGGAGACCAATAAGTTTGCTTAACGTGGATTATAAATTAGCAACAAAAACTATTTCTAATCGCATCAAAAAAGTTTTGCCAACTATAATTAGTTTCAATCAAACAGGTTTCATGAAAAACCGTTACATTGGTGAAAACGTAAGGATGATTTTTTGAATAATTGAATATCTTCAAAAAGAAAACAAACCAGGTTTATTATTCTTTGCCGATTATGAAAAAAGCATTTGATAGTTTAAATCATCAGTTTATCTTTAATACTCTTCAAAAGTTCAATTTTGGTAAAGATTTTATACAATGGGTCAAACTTTTTTACACTGATATTTCAAGTATTATTGTAAATAATGGTCATTTCTCAGAACCTTTTACCATAGAAAGGGGTGTTCGACAAGGATGTCCTTTATCATCATCATTATTCATCGTCTGTTTAGAAATTTTATCAAATTACATAGAAAAAGATAGTGAAATAAAAGGAATAAAAGTTGAGGACAAAGAAATAAAACAATCATTCTTTGCAGATGATGCAACTTTCGTAAACGATGGTTCAGTTAAGTCTTTCGAAAAACTTGTCTATGTGATAACAGAATTTAGTAAAATTTCCGGTTTAAACCTTAATTCAAAGAAATCAACAATATTACGAGTCGGGTCATTTAAAGATACTAATATAGAATATTGTATAAATAGAAAATTTAAGTGGACATCTGATTCAGCAAAACATTAGCCTTTTTTTCGTCAGATTATAAGAAATATACAAACATAAATTTAGAACCTAAACTTCAAGAGTTTTTTCAATTGCTTAAAGCAGTGGCAACACAGAAAGCTTACTTTGATTGGAAAGTAATAGTGATAAAAACTTTTACATTGCCAAAATTAATATATTCTTTTTCAGTTTTAGCAAACCCATCCATTGATAAGATGAAAGAAATAACTAAAGCGATCTTTCACTTTCTATGGGCAGGAAAACCAGAAAAAATAAAACGCAAAACTTTAAAACTTAATATAAAAATGGTGGACTAAAAATGATAGACATTACATTTTATCTTAATGCAGTAAAAGCAAGCTGGGTAAAAAGGTATATAAACAAAGATAATGAGAGTTTCATGGAAACTTTTTGTAAAACACAAGATAAAGCAAAATGGAAATGATTTTATCTTCCAATGTAATCTTTCAAAAAATGATATCAATAATTTATATCCACATAATTCGTTCATGAATAATGTTCTTTCGTCTTGGTTTCACATTCAGCATGAGCACAATAAAAACAAAGATAATGTTAAAGACATAGTATGGAATAATTCTAGCATTAAAATTGACAACAAACTGGTTTATTATAAAACATGGCATGATAAAGGCATATTTTATATAGAACATCTTTATGATTATAGGAGAAAAGCCTTTTATAAATATGATGATTTTAAAGAAATTTACGGAATAGAAAATGCTGATTATTTAAGATACTTTATGCTAATAAACAATATACCAAAACAATACCTTGAGAAACTAAAAAATAACACAACTTATATGGAAGAACAAGATACGCTTCTCAATAAAATTCAAAAATCCAAAACAATAAATAAACTTTTATATAATATCCAACTTGAAAATGATGAGAAGGTAAAAAATAAAAATGAAGAGCAATGGGAAAAGAAATAAATATAGAATTGAATTGGATTAAGATATATACTATACCACTACAATTACTATAGATGTGACATTAAGAAATTTTCAGTATAAGTTCATCCATAGACTTACTGCAACAAACACTATGCTTTTCAAATATAATCTATGCAATTCAAATTTGTGTGATTTTTGCTGCAGTAGTTTAGAAACACTTCATCATCTATTTTGGGAATGTAATATTGTGCAAAATTTATGGTCAAACTTGCATTCTTTTCTCTTATCCATTAATCTTCATTTTTCATACAGTAAAGAAACAGTGTTTTTTGGAGAGCTTACAACCAATATAAATAAGTAATGTAGTAAATTATATCATTATTCTAATGAAATATTACATTTTAAAAATGAAATATCAAGGAAGAAAGCCCACTTTTGATATTTTTTAAAAACTTTTGCTGTTAAGGATACAGATTGAAGAAGCAATTGCACTGTCAAATGATAAAATTGAATCGTACAAACAAAATGGAGTAAATTATCTAACACTTTAACAAACAATACTGATGATTAAAACAATAATATTATGTAAATTAAACGTATAAACCATAAAACGTTAAAAATTAAATGAAACTGATTCACTTGTCTTTTTTTCCCCTGTCTTGTGTGTGTGTGTGTGAGTGTGTGTGTGTGTGTGTGTTTTTGTTTAGTGTAAGAATGATAGTTTTTTTTAAGTAGATTTATCTTTTTCTTTCTGAATTTTTTTGAAAGTTTTGTTTTACTTTTTTTTCTGTGTGGAGTTTCTATGTAAATGTGAATGATTGTGTTTATATGTTTTTGAAAAATAAAAAATGAAAAAAAAAAAAAAAAAAAAAAAAAAAAAAAAAAAAAAAAAAAAAGATACTTTTAATATTTAAAATTATGCAAAATAACATCTAGAAATTTTAACTAAAACATGAAAAAACTTAAATAAAACACAATTACCGCGATTTTAATGATGACATACTGTTTTCAAAATGGCCGACATCTGGTCTACGTCTGGCCTATTAAAACTAATTTTGACTAAAAATATTGTTGTTTCCTTGTGCCATACAGCAAAAAATACCTATTGATAATGTTTCTACCATAAGTTTCATTTGTTGTTTTCTATCATGTTTCAAAGCGTTATAAGTACCGTGAACTAAGAGGAGCACAGTATAGCTTTACTTTGTAAGAAAATCCTATTAGTTGTTAAATGAGATCTTTTTTGGTAACTTGTCATTCTCTTATTTCGTTATTTTCTATTTTTCAATGGTATAACAACAATTGCATATAGCATTATTCAATATAAGTGTTGAAATTATGTCAATCTTGTAATTGTACTTGTAATTGTTTATTACCTATATATGTTTGATGTAGTTTTTGTTGTTTTCTTAGCTATTTATATTCATATGGAAATGTGTTTTCAATTAATAAAAGAATTGAAATTGAACAAAAGAATCCCGTGAAGGGTAACATTATAATATATGTTCATACGGCGGTGATCATGGAATCATAAAAAAGAAAAAAAAAAGAAAGAAAATTATTTGTTAATGTCAATAAACAACAAAACCAGCGAATATTTCATTTTCTATATTTATAATCGTTTATGTGAATGGCTCGCTTGATTGTTCGGAACGGAACCGGTCAAACTGTACGGCTGTCGACGGTTGAACGACTGTCTGCCCATTTGATTGTACGGGGTGAAGCCTGCAATTCATACAAATAATCAACTTTAAAAGTGGTCACAGGAAACAGTTTTTATGAACAGAGAGACTGACGGACACTCTAAAGTTCATTTGTTAAACATCCCTGTTACCAAAATACATTTTTAAAAGCAAAATTCTTAAAGAGGAGATAACTCTTGAAATAAAGAGCCAAGATGTGAAACAATTAGTAATGAAGCTGTTCATAATGAATGTTTATTTTGAATTTGAAGTAAAAGAAAGTTAAAAGAATGAATAAGAAAAATTCAAAGTTTAAGGAGGGTACAATTCTGGAAATAAGGATGCTAGATTTATAAACCTTGTCATATTATTATGATGTGGGAGTTTGAAGTAAATCCTTTAAGTAATGAAGAAGTTGGAGTAAAATATACCAATTTCTCGAAAAACTAAGTTCAAGGGGGACATAATTCTGAAAATAGTCTTGCTAGAGTATTGAACATTCTCACAAATGATTTGAGAGATAAAAAGAAACACATAGATGAAGTTTGAAGAAGATACATTAAAAAATAAAGATAAAATGTAAGTTATTAAAAAAAATATTTAAATTATTTTTCATGTAAGTTCAAGGGAGGCAATTCTGATAATATTTGTGCTAGAGTTAAAACCTTGTCGCATATAATGTGGTTGATGACCAGAAACTTATGTTTGAAGTTTGTAATAAATACCTTAAGAAATAAAGAACTTATAGTGAATCAAAGTGCTGCAGCACTGAATGCGACGGACATGCAACCGGAGAGACATTAAGGCTTTTTTAGAAAACAAAAAAAACAAAACAAAAACAAAACACAAAATATATAACAGAGAAAATTTGTTCCATACAAGTTCGAGATTTGTAGAGCAATATATTTTGGGTCCCAATCTGATATAATTCAGATTTTCTACTTTCAAGCATTTAATTACAGAATGAAATTTATGCCTAAAAGCTCTGGTCAAACTTGTAAATCAGTGTCCTTATCGATTTATTCCAAGAAATGATATGTAAATAGAAAAAAAAACTGTCAACGAAATATTTCTAAAATAAAACCATGCAAATAAACTTCAAGCATAATACATTATACATGTGAGATTGCTATTTAGAATTGCTTCGTGTTATATCATAGTGGGCATATAGACAATAAAATATAAGTCATTTGTATTTTTATTTCTCTTGGATATGTCTCATTAAAAATATTTTTGGTTAAAATCATCAGCAATTAATAGTGTATTTTTTAGATTTTTGTATTTTCTGATCGCAAGATCAGTAAATACATAGCTAACATCCATGGTCTAACACAAAAATTTCCTAACAGACCTAACAACGCAAAGTAGTTCTCACTCAAAACTGCTTAAAACCAGCAATTTAAAAGACAGATTGAGAATAATTTTTAATGTAGGCATTTAACGAATTACAGTGCATTGAAAGTTCAGATAAGTCAATAGAAATATGAGGTTACAATCACAAATTTCGCGGATGAATATCATTTTAATCAATGAAAATGCTATTTTTAGCTATGTCGATTACTGAATACTCCAGGGCGTAGTACACAAATAAATCTTACTGCCGAGTAGTGGAATATATACATGTCGGACTGTTTTGGCGAGAAGATTTTCGCTAAATTATTTTTATCAGTGTTAAACAGGTTTATCGTGAACAAAATACCTCGAAATTGATAAGGATTACAAACACGAAATGGAAATTCTCAATTTAGAATTACAATGTATTTGTTTTTATTCAGGCTACATATTACGTATTACTTCACCGTGGTGCAGGGGTATCGCGCTCGTATCGCGCTCGTTTAGGGTGTGAGAGGCCTAAGGTTCAAATCCTAGTCGAGGCAACTTTTTTTTTTGAAGTGTCTTTTTTAAGGAAGTAGCCACGATATGCAAGGATAAAGTGTGGCTGTCATAAAAAATGATTTTTGATGCAACTCTAGTCATGCAAAATTCCATATGTATCAATCTCAAACTGTTATAGAAAAAAATCTTAACGCAGTCGCTGCGTAAGATGAATTATAGTATATAAAAATAAACTTATATAGGAAAATACATACAGATAGTCAGTATGATTTAGATTGCAAAGATCAGAAAATACCACAGAGCTTGCAGCCCTTTGATTTTTATTTACAAGGTCCAGAGCACATCGTTTTTATTTTAATTTAAATGTCACTTAAGCACTACAGTGTTTAGTTGTCCTTTTCAATTTCATACTAAATTCCATTTTCAACTTGTTGCTTCTTACAATTGTATAGAATTTTTATTACATGTATATCCTAATCGCCTGTCCGAAAATCAGCACAGGTGAAACAGAATCTATTTTTAGAATAGCGAAGGTTAACTCATATCGTGACCTAGAAAAATATGTAAACAAACCACTAGAATCGGAAGTAGAAGTGATATTATAACTTCCTTCAATAAAGATTACCATGAAAGACTACGTGGTGGTAAAGTGTTGAAAAACTCTCTTGTTACATGCATTTTCAAAAATAGATATTTATACTAACCATTGTACTGTATCTTATTTATTAATAACTGCAGGGGGTCGAACGTATAGCGGTGCGATACTCCTTTAAGCGAGGTGAACTCATGCGATACGCCCTAATGGCGGACGGGAGCGAAAACGAAAGTGAGTACGAGCGTGTTTTTCCCCAAATATTTGTTGTCTATTGTACTTTTTTGAATAATAGCATTGTGCATGCTGATCAGAACTTATAATTGTGCATGCTTGTCAAAATAAAATACTAATACTTATAGAATTGAGGAAGTTATTGAGGTATTTGTTGCTGCAAATTTAACCGTCAACCTGATATGCACATGCAAACGAATCATGTATCAGTCGTTTTAAAACGAGATATTAGATTAGTTTAAGTCCTAACATGTTTATTTTTGAAAATAAAACGATATTCAAGAGTAGTTTTCGATATCTATTTGAAAATATATAAAATATTTCCATTTTTCTTACTGTACGCCTAATATTTGGTCCGATAAATCAACTGTACGCACAAATGTTGGTATGTGTTTCTGTAACAATTTCCTCATTACAGTACATTCTTATTCAATATTGATGAAATATCAAGTTTTGAGTTTGTATGTTAATCATATGTAAATCACAGTGTCAATCAAAATAACAGTGTCAATTAATGTATTATACTATGATATAGTTAATTTAAATACTTCCCACAAAGGTTAATCATTCAAATGAGATAAGTTATTGCACAGAAATTTGAAATTCTATCAAATAATCAATAGTCACGATAATATTCGTTTTGTTTCTTCCATTTATTCAGTAAAGGTTTTTCTATTATTAATTACTTATTTATGTTGTCAGAGAAAATAACTTTAATTAAAAAAGCAACATATGAGAAATGGATCTGCTATTGTATTACGTGCACTGGTCGAAAAACGCTCCCATCCATTCTTATGTTCATTCAATACCTTGAAAACTACATGTAATAATTTTTTTTTGCAATGGAACTTGAAATTTATATGGAAAAAATACTGGTTTGATTTCCTCTATGGATTGGATCTTATATATATTATATACAGAGCACATCATTGTATTTCAGTAATTCTAATGTTTGCCATTAGCTCTGACGCTTTGAATATATAACTATACTACTCCATAACCAGTGTATACCAAACAGCTTTGCGTATTTGCTTATGAAAGAATTCATACTTTTAGTGATTTAACATATCTGCCAGTAGTTTTACTTTTAAAACTAGGCTTTCTCTGCAAAATTTAATGTATAGCATTACCCCTCACTTTTTTGTAAATATTCATTTCCACTGGGAGTTACTCTTACTGTTAAAGCAAGTGTACCATGTGACTAAGAGATTTATACTGTTACAGGCCAACAGTACTTTTAAACAGTATAAAATCTGGGCAAGTGTTTTTTATGTAAATAAAAGTATTATAGATTACAGTATCTGTTCGGGAAGTAAAATAAATAACACACAAGCACACATCAGTAAAAATACCAACCCTCCTAACACCTTGGCTAACAGTATTTTCCTTGGGATGATATTTTAACTGTAACCCACAAACCAATGTGTTATTTATATACTACTTCATAACCTGTGTGACTCAATCTAATATTATATACTCAATAGCTTTTTGTTTATTTGCACATGTGTCAGCATTTGTACTTGTGGTACTTTACCTATCTGGTAGTAGTTTTGTCTGTTAATCAAGTTGTTATGTTTTAATTGCTCTGCAAAATTTACAACTATGTTTTTGCACATGTGAGCATCAGCTGTTCCTAAGAAAGACACTGAGCTGTTTGGTGTCCAATGTCTGACTGAAGTTTGAAATTGAAGTTTTGTGTTTTTTCCTGACATGCCACAATTAAATAGCCTGTTCTAAGCAACATTTTAGAAAAGTATTTTACCACCTTAAGATTTTTACCACCATGTTCTCAGTCTCTATCTCTAGAACAGCAGATAAATGTACTTTCACTGTATTTTATAGGTTGTTTGAAATGTTCAATTCTATTTATAATTTGAAAAATATCAGTTTGACAGCAGCATGTACAAAGATCTTAGAACCCCATGAAGTAAAACAGCCCTTATATCACACATTAACTGCTATTTTTCTGAAATGTTCGCTTTGAAAGTGAGTTAATTTATACAAGATTTCTTAATTGGTTTCTTAAATTCATTCTTACATATTTTTGTCAAATTCCTACTTTTTTATCTAAGATCTTAGAGTAAAGGTTACTTTTATCCAACTCCTTATTATCACACGATAATTATTATCAATATTCAAATTAAGTTCAAACACTTATATAGATGGTTATACAAAACTTTTATTTCAAGTAAATCTCTAAGGAAAGAAGAAGATTTCAGAATTCCGGAAACGGGCACATATATGGTAGATATCTTAGTATAATCATAGGAAAACATGTTCAACAGATGTGATAATGAAAAATATCGAACCTTTAACAGCGTACAGTTATTTTATCGCACCAAAATCCAGCGTACACTTAAATATTTTGACTAGTAAGCGTCTATGTATATCGGAGCACAAAGGCACTTGCTATGCAACTCAATTATGATTACTCTTAAAGCATAAAGAAGAAATAGAAATTAACTATATTAATATAAGCTTGCATTAAGCAATTTTATTCACCGACCCAAAATTAGTTGCCGTCAGTTTACCTTCAATAACTTTTTTAATTATGAATTTAGGCCTCTGTAATTTTGATGAAATGTGTGTCGGTCCTATCTTCACATCCTCCATACAAAATATGCAATTGTAATCGAAGATTTATGAAATACTTAATAAAAAACCCTCACTCTGACGTGTGTTTACACGGGTAAATCCGCCATTAGGGCGTATCGCATGAAATCACCTCGCTTAAAGGAGTATCGCACCGCTATACGTTCGACCCCCTGAACTGCTGAATATTCAGCTAAACCCGCGGTATGAGTCACGAAAATAGTTCTTATTTTATTAATGCGCGAGTTATTCTAGAGTCACGAAAATCTTTTGATTTGTTAATAATAATGTTTTGTATAATGTAGAAATATTTATTTCCTACTAATAATTTCTTGGAACTCAGAGCTTACACCTTTATTATAGTATAATTTGCTGTCTTACTTTTTTACTTTTTCGACAGCGGTAAATCGTTTCGGCAGTAATTTGCATAATTGCGCAATAATACTACGGGACTACAACGTTTTTATCAATCATATACGTTCATACATGTATTTTAACTTGGATAACTTAATTTGAAATTGAAAAGGCTAAATATGGAAGATTTTAAGATATCCCGACAAAGTATGGGAGTTTTAAAGGATCAAATTCATGTACTATTTCTTGTGCAGTTAATCGGTTGTGGACACTTTGCGCGATTGTAGCCGACGAAATCCCATGTGTAGATGACTTAGCTCTGAACGCGCCTGAGGGCGCGTCCGTCGCAAAAAGCCTAAAAACTAGAATCAGAAATCTTGAGGAGGTTGCCGACGTTTGTTAAGTATGACAGCTCTCAATATACTCCCTCTAGTCAAGATTAAAATGATGTGCATAATTTCCATACTAAAATCTATCCATATTTTAAGTTTCATAAACATTTTCAGCTTTTTTTGACAAATCACAAATATTGTAATATTTGCCATGTTTTAAGCCTATTTGTTGCCATGTCAACCATTTCTTTTTCAAAATAGGTGAAAAGAAAAAGACATGCATAATTTCCATACTGCCATCTATCCATATTTCAAGTTTCATAAAAATATTTTCAGTACTTTTTGCATTATCACTAGATCCAGTTTATGTGTTAAATTTGCCATATTTTCAGTCTATTTGTTGTCATAGCAACCAGAATTTTTAACATACGGACGGACGGACAGACAGACAGACAGACAGACAGACAGACAGACGGACAGACCCGTAAAAACCAATTCTCTTGAAATGTTTCAAGATCTGAAATGGTCATCTTTTTCATCTAGATGTAAATACTTTTCTGGAATTATGCTGTATAAAGCGATGAATAAATTAACACCAGCATAATTATATTTCTGATCTAATTCCGTTATCTTAGAATTAAACGTACTTAAAAAGATCAACACAGAAAAAAGACATTATGCATAAACAAATTGTTTGAAACATACTTTTTATTATTCTAGTATGGAGTTATGGAACACTATTCCTTTAGAAATAAGAAGTTTTTCAAGTCTTAAATTGTTTATATCACATTTCAAACATTTATTATTATCTAAAGATGAATTATAGACAACATACCTATATACCTATACTATAATATAATATTATGTATGTCTTCTTTGTTGGTTAAGATGTACTGAATGTTGTTTTCTTTATAATTGCTTTAAATATATGTCCATTTTTATGTTTACTGGTATTGAAGGCCTTGTTCAAAATAAGATTTTGCATTATATGTGTTATCTCTACTACTTTGATATATTGTCTTAATAAGCCACTTTCGTTAAATAAAGAGTTTATTATTATTATTATTTATTATTATTATTATTATTATTATTATTAGGCATAACTAGTTGTACATTATGTAAAAATCACTTCATCTAATAGTTTGTTTCTTTTTCACATTGTAAGCCATATGCAGCATCACAGGCCCCAATCATTTAACTTGTCTTATTTCTCTTGCAGAGCTCCCTTAAATTAATTGATACATAATATTTGTATTTGTTTTTACTATCTAAACAAACAGTTAGTAAATTGCATTAATTGCAGTTATTTAATTATGATCATATTTGCTTTATATATTCTTAAACTGGGCTCAAGTTTATTTGAAAACTTGAATGCGATTATTGATTTGTAATTTGTGAAATGTTCAACACAAATATGGATAATACATTTCTGAAATCGAAAGTTGAACAAATCTATAATATACAATGTAATCTATTATAGGTTCTTATGGAAAGGCTAACAAGTTCATCAGACTACACCAGGTAGGCGAGATATTTTAATGATAAAATTCTGAAACCAATGCTTGACGAGTAACTGCATATGTGCAATAGAAATACCTAAACATTATCACCATACCGGAAGACGATATTATTTTTGCAAAGTGTCATGTACACATGTTTAACATTTGGCGGATACAGCGGTGTGTGTGTGGGGGGGGGGGGGGGGGGCAGGGGGGCAGGGGAGGGCTGACATGTCGGTTTTGAAAAAAAGCAATGCGACAGTTTTGGCCAGCATCTTGTACATATGTGACAATTTTAAATGTAATATTTCTAATTGTCTTTTATATCTCATCTTATGAGTGGTAATGTACTTGCATGTATATTATATATATGACGCACGACGCGAGAAAACCGGTCTTAATGACACTACAATAATTTTAATGTGCACTACTGCGATTTAGATGACGTCACTCTTATTGCGTATACAGTTTACAGTACTGTACTGTATATATATAGAATCTACAGTACTTTAAGTATGCTTTGAAATACAGAAGAATAAATTAATCTGCAACATACATCAGTGCCTTTATATAGAATAAATTTACGTTGCTTTGATCTTGGACTTAGTCTAGGCCCTATTGTAGGGGTTTACCAATTGCAGGCAGATCTAAATTTACATGTATGTTGATTTAAGAATAATCTAATCACACGCAAGTTAAATTAATATTCTTTATCATAATTCATTTAGAATATGTTTCTATAATTCATTTAGAATATGTAAGCAATAAAATAATATATGTCCAAAATATGCTACGTCATCATGGAATAAAAAAAGTTTTTTAGATTTAATATTGTCTTTTATTGATTAATTAGCACGATTTATAAGTAGTGCTGAGAGAAAAGCTCAGTGGCCACACATTCAAACAAATCGAGTTCGTATCCTGTTGATACCAAATTTTTTATATCCGCTTTTTATTCATTTTTTTGTCATTCATAGGATCTGAAATCCCTCTACTCGGATTATTTTGGGAGAACAGCTATCAACTCCCAAAACAGATTTGTCGAGAGATACTGAATATGATTATTCAAAATGTGACACTAGCAACGGCGGCATTGCGGGACCACGTACGTCTCGCACAAAAGGTTATAATAGGAAAATAACAATAATGTAACGATACACTTTTAAATAATTTAAACAAATATCTGCCATGCTTGATTTTTTTCCAAGCTAATATTAATAAGATTCAATACACTAAAAAATTGAACAGAATGCATGATTTCTATTCGGACGATATCATGATTCCTATGACCGTGATTACAAAAATCGTGGTTTTAAAAACTTCAAATTTATGTTTTACTTAGGATACCTTTTTTGTAATTTTATTGGAACGTGATCTATAAATGAGTGCATAAGGCGTAGTGTTGCCACACGTAACTCGGAGGAAAAGTTTGTCCATCTTACGTTTATCCTGGTATTTTTTTTTATTTTGTAGCAAAATATTTACAATGATTTACGGGACAAGATGTTTAATATATACAATGTACTCTTAACTACCATCTTACACCATCAGATATACATCAGTTCTAGGGATATACTACTAAAATACTACAACCACTACTTGTCAACTCATAAAGTATCAGTACAAATACCAGTACTGCTGCACCAGTATGTTTGGTTTGAAAGCAAATAAATACCAGTTCTTTAACATTTTAGGGATTTTACTATCATTTTACCAAGTCTGTACACAGTTAAAATATCAGTCTTTTAACTTGGTCTAAGTTAAAAGACTTAATTTGAGTATAGATTGTGTAAAGAATTACTTATTGGACTATATTTTAAAAAGAATGCGTTATATAGGGCAAAATAAACAGTTACACTGGTTACGTTATTTATTATTTTATGTGGGGCGATAAGACAGGACATAATGAAAAGATCGAGTACCATATGCAAGTACCAGGTACTGATTCAAGAAATCTTCATTACTAAGATTTTACTTATTCTAGTTATTAGGCAATCTGAACTGATTTTGAAACTCTTATCTGTTTTCCAAAAGACAAAATATATGTATCATGAACACTGTAGTATTGTTAAAAAGCACTTCAAATCGCAGCAGGTAATTAATGCTTTTGAATATAACAAATAATTTAAATTTTCTTTTGCGCGGTGTTAAGTTGATGCGGGATTTGCACATCTAAAGATTAAATTCCGGTGGCATGATTTAGAAACACTTCAACAGCTTGCCCATGTTACAGAGTTACATCTACAACCAACAGCCTGTATGTTACCCCAAGTTGTCATGGCGACAATGGAAATCCGTTCTAGAGGGATATTTGTATAAGGTAACCTATGTTTATCTTATTTAAATGAAAATGTTGAAACTCAGAACTCCAGACTCAGAAAATATCTTAAACATGAAAATTTAAGGGTAATTTTTTCTAATCGTTTACACGTAGCTTTATTTTCTTCTTTGATTTACTTTAACTTTATATCATGAAGAAAATGTAGATACTGTATAAATGGTCCTTAAAGAGTAATAAGCTATATATACTGTATAAAATTAGGAAAAAAACATAAGGAAATAGTTCTGTAATCACATATTAATAGCAATTGTTGTTACATAGAATGTCTCCACATGTATATTGTTCGTGATCAGCATAAAATGTTCCGGAACAAAATATTATGCCGAGGGAATTCGCAACATATATCCAGCTAATACACTTTAATGTGAGATAAATTCTGTAACATTTTTTACTGGTTTAAGGTTTAAAATATGTACGGATGGTCTTATTTTACAAAAAAATATTTTACACACATTTACCGTTTATGAAAATCAGTCATGTGACCAAGTTTACTGTAATGCTCTAAAAACAGTCCAAGCTCTTCCGTTTTTTAAACTCAACGAGATGTAAATGTGGCGCTCTAAATAATGTTGTTTTTTTATTCATTAAAGCATATAAAGAAATCAGTTTGCGGCATTTTTCATTACGGATATTTATCATTTTTCTATTGATAGAAAATTCCTGCACTTCCGGTTCCAGTCGAACACACCGGGTGTGGTTATGGCCAAAATAAAACATGAAGGCGAGGAATATTAGATTCAAGTCTTGAAAGAACACGGATTCCGGTTCAGTTCATGTGTCCATCCAAGCGTTATTACGCCCGTGGGAATGTCAGCAGTGTCGCGAAGTGTGCATGTGTTCGTCAGTCACGACAGTTAATCATATTATCAGTGATTAAGATGTACTGTTATAACAGCTAAGTGCTGATTTGAAGTATCCAGAACTGTTGTTTGTTGTTAAAAAAGAAAGCCATTGTGTCTGTCATAAAGAAAAATAGAACTTTTTATTTAACTGTCTATGTTTTTTTCCATAAGTATTATACTGTTGTTTATTTATTTCTTTTGGTATATACCTAAAAATTTGTCTGATTTCAATCTATGCGACCCGGGCATATTAAAACCCACCAACACACCTGTGCCTTCTGATCTTAGTCTGCAATATTGTTTTTCAAGCAGTATATAGTCTGAAAATTTCCCGTAAAGATAATGAATAATTTTGTCCAAATTAAAGGTATATAGTGTTGTAATAGTTGAAAAAACAACAATTATTTGCGCCATGTATGACTCGCTTATGGGTGTTGTTACAACATTGCTAAGCAACGCTTAAAATCGCAATGAGCGGGAAGTCTATAGTTTACATAACTTAATTACTATTTTTTTTACGGCTTAAACATACTTAGTCTAATGTTATGAAGTTAAGATTTAATTGCCATTTTAATTTTCCAATTAACAACGTTAATTGGAAATTGAAAGTTAAACGTCAATTCAATTTTTCGACGTCATTTGTTAACAAAGTGATCAAATATATGACGTTCTTTAAATTGGTATATCTCAATGACTAACCCTTTGATTTGAAAACAATTTTCACCGTCATATTCAAAAAGAAATTCTCACAATAATAAGTAAAAAACAAAGTTTCGAAAAAATCATATTAAGACCGGTTTTCTCGCGTCGTGCCTCATATATATATTGCTTATACTACCATCTGAATGCGTGTGTGTTAGATGTATGTACATAGGTGAAATTGAAATAAAAAATAAATGTATGTGTATGGGGTGGGTGTGGGAGGGGTGTCCTTTTCAGTACACTGAGAAAATTTTAAATCTGGAGTTGAAAATAGTGTTACTTCAGACTGTTTATGGTACCTTTTGGACGATTTAACATCCCGTTGCATTATGTTTATTTAGGTAAGTGTTTGCTAGTAAGCATTTACAAAATGAAATTGGTCAAGAACGACAGACACACCATTGTAGTGTTTGAACCGGTCAATTTACTTGACTGATAAATAATTAGCTGATTAACCAAAGTAAAAGTGTTATTGAAATACTGCTTTTTATTATTATAGAAAACAATAAATAAAATTTAAACAATAATACACTAATATTCAGTTAACATCTTTTCCACCAATGAATCTATTTTAGCACTGAAGCCAGGGTCTGAATCCGCCACTGTATAATTTGTAAGATATTGTTTTTTAAATGTTTAATTACTAACAACCCAAGACGTAACTTTTATATTTACAGTTTTATTTGATAATTTACTAGATAACTCTAATTTTACAAAAGATAAAGATCCTTATTGCAGAAATTTGGTAGATGCAACATTTTAAATAAATAAAAGTATTAGACAGACATTCTTATTTATTAAAATAACATTGAAAAATGTGTCTAATGGCATATATTATCTTGATGGAGTATTTCATGCTTTTAACATATCATATATACACTAAGCAAAAGAAATAAGTACTCCGATGATTTGTTTTTTTTTCTCTCAGAAATTATGTAAATTGCCGACTTGATTTACAATATTAAGAGTCACCATTTTCTTTTGCGTCATGATACCTACATGATATTATGCACTTTATTCAAAGAAATAATGACAATTGAAATTCGCAAAATCTTTGAGAAATTTAGAGATTTGGTGTTTTACGTAGAATATCTATACCAAATAGTTAATAATTTGTATGACGTGTGGACGTTAAGAACGCCTCACAGCCCGATATATTAACTGTTTGGGTAAAATGATTTTTCTGAAGGAAATCTGTGACAATTTGTTCCAGTTTGGGACAATTTTGTTACATAACAGTAACAATATTCATATTCATGTTTAGCTACACTCTTACAGTGAGTAGCGCCCCTTTAGATTGGGGAAATTGAATTAATCGGGTGTTGCAACGAGCATCTTAGACGCCTGCATGACGATGGAACAAATCTGTATTAAGACAATTAGTCCATGCACCAGAATACCACATCCAAGAAAACATTCACGTGCTTTATTTACGGGTCGTTCCTGGCGTCCAAGCGGTTTTTCTGCTTGGCGCCATACCGTCTCAGACTTGACGGCTAATCTCTTGAGTATGTTAAAATTCTTGCTTCCTGGAAGAAAACTACCTTCAGTCCACTTAAGCAACAAATGGCACAGGATTCCGTGCGTTTTATATAAAAAGGCTTTATTACAAAGAAAAAATGCACGAACTACGACATTCCCCGGATTCAGACCAACACTAAATACCCTTTTTCAATAGACACAAAGGAATCTTGTGTTTTTTCTTAATGTCAACACGTCATACAAATAATTTATAACTTGGTATAGATATTCTGCAAACAAATCTGTACTGCACGTTTTAATAACCTGTATTAAGCGATCATACTTGGGGACGCAGCACAGCCCATTTTTTTATTATTTAAACACCAAAACAATAAAGAAGACAAAGACTTCATGTACAAAACACCATGCATTTCATGTTTTAGTTCAGGAGTGTACTTAGAACATCTGTTAAGTGTATATGAAACTTTGGTTACTTTTTAACCCAGATGCAAGTAATATTTCTGAAATTCTTTCAAATTAACTTTATTTCCAATATAATTTATATATACTGTTCATTACATAGTTTAACAATGGAAGTGACAGGAAGAACATCAAGAGAGAACGACATCAGTTATAAGGATTCGGAGAGAACCAATGTTACTTTTAACTGTGATCCATGCGAAAACGAAGGGGACGAACAACCGGCCGAGGGCTTCTGTGAAAATTGCCAAGAATACTTATGTTCATCTTGCTTCAAGATTCATCGCCGTCCCGCTCTTTGGCGTCATCATGTTCTCCTTGATAAAGAAAATATGCCATCATCAAAGACAACAAAAGAACAGTTGAATTATGAATGTACCGAACCTTGCTCTGAGCATTCCACAAAATTACTTGAATATTTTTGTCAGACACATTCTCAGCTAGGTTGTCCAGTATGTATTACTACAAAACATCGAATGTGCAACGACGTTGATTATATACCAGACATAGCAGGCCACTTCAGAGAAAGTGCAGAAGTAAAGGAGACATTTAAAACTCTTCAAAGTTTAAAAGAAGATATAAATACATATTCTGCCACACTTAGTGTAGACAAAATGAAAGTTAAGACTTATGAAAAGAATGCAAAAGAACACATATTGCAATTAAGAGATGAATTCGAAAGCATATGCAACAGACTGGTTGAAAATGTCGAACATGTTAGGTCAAGTGACGAAAGTAATATACAGGGTTATCTCGAAGCATGTGAAGATATATTAAACAAGATAAAAATACGCCAGTCTGTTCTTGAGAAAAAACAAGCAGATATGAATGTATCTCAAGTATTCACCGAAGCTAAGCTTTCAAAATTGTCTGCAATAGACTGTAGAAGAGAGTTCGAGACGATTAGAGAATGCACAAAAAGTCGACACTACGAGATAAAGTTTGATATCGAAGCCTTGCGTGAAATGATGAAATTGACTTTCCGTGACCAGATAAATGAAAACGCAAAGGATTCAAGTGAATGTGAATACCCGCAGACAAATACAGTAAGAGGACAATACCATGACGTAAGTCAAGATTATCGCAGAGATTCTATGTAACACGTCAAAACTATTTTTATAAAAATGCAGATTTCTAACGTCTCCTTTTATTGGATAATCGTGACGTTTATATAATTTATATACACGGCTGCTGTCAAGAAATGAATTATTTTTTGTTTTTTTTAGTTCTCAAATACAGTTATTATGCTGTATTATAAATTTGTTAAAAAGATGTCTGGCATGTTATATTGTAATATATAAACGTTTTTCTGCGATAAAACACTCGTTTATGCTGAGCCATATAACGTGCCAGACCGTTTTGGACACATAGGAATCGCTTCTCCTGTCTGTCCGTCTGTCTTTCCGTCCGTAACAAAACTTGTCCGGACTACTCTTCATAAACTACAGGTGCAATTTCATCCAAACTTTACAGGAATGCTCAGTACCAAGTCTAGTTGTGCATTTCGTCAGCATTTTTGGTTCAATAATTTTTGTCAGAGTTATGTCCCTTTGATATTTTTTATTTTTAATAAACATTTTCCTACTACTCTTCTTATACCAATAATGTCCAAACTTTACAGGAATGATCAGTGCCGAGTCTAGTTGTGCATATCATCGGCTGTTTATGGTTCAATGAATTTTTTTGGATTATTGGCCCTTTAATTAATTTTATTTTTTTAAGTTTTTCCGGACTACTCCTCATATACCTAATAAGTTACTCGTTCATAAAATTTCAGATTCAAATTAAGAAATATATTTTGCTACAATTCTGAAATCAATACTATATCCCAACTATAAGATAACACCTTGGTTTCAACATTTTCTTTTGCTTATCTTTAGAAATATCCTATCGACTAAATTCACCAGGTTATTTGAAAAAATACAATCTTCATTCATAATTTGACTTTCAATGTTAAATGCCTAAATTGTGCTTGATTTTTGTTGACTTTTCCTATAACTTTATTATTTTTGAATGAATTGTCTTCAAACTTGAATATTATTATAACAACCGTCTAGGGTAAACATTGAAGGGAATTTAGACGTTGACCTAATCTTATAAATGACCTTGATAATAAAGGTAAAATTATAGAAAATTTCAATTTTAGCTACTGACTATTTATTTTTTTTTTTTTAAATAGTTTGAGTTCATTAAGACAAAACATTCTTTAGGATAAAACCTTCATGCATGTTAAATTGGCATTTACTCATTCATCACATTGACCTTTAAGGTTAAAATATTGAACTTTCAGTGATTATGCTGTAATTGACTCTTACTTGGTAATTAATCAATGGGTTATCTTCATACAACAACCTTGTGAGCAAGACTTAATGAAAAGTTGAACTGACCTTTGTCATGACATTTAAATGTCCTAGATATTCAAGGTTAAATTATTGAATTTTGGTAAAATTATCATAATTTTGTTATTTACGTACGGATTTCATTTATTGCGTAAACAAAACAAAGACTTGCTACCAAACAATCATATTGAATAATTTAGATGTGAACTTGACCTTTAATTGACCATGGCTGTGCAGGTCAAAATAACGAAATTATCTTGTTTTTGTTTGCTTATCTGGCTATAATTTTGTTATTTCTAAATGGATTAATTTCATATTTAGAAACAACATCTTTCAAGTCATAACCTTCATTTATATTAAACTCAAATTGACATTGACCCATGGATGATATTGACTTTGGAGGTCAAGTGATTGAATTTTCACTGATATTTAAATAATTGGCTGAAACTTTGTAATCAATCAATGGGTTATTTCATACATTGACAAAACAACCTTTTTGACAAGACCTATAGACCTTGACCATTAAGGTCAAATTATTAAATTTCGGTTAATTTGTCATAATTTTTTTATGTAGATGAACAAAGGAAATCTTGTGACCAAACGGACATGTTGAATAATTCAGATATGACCTTGGCATTGAAATGACATTGACGGTCAAATGATTGTATTTTGCATATATTTTCTTAACTTTGTCTTTATTTATGAAAATGATTCATACCTTACATCTGTAAATATGAACATGTTTTATATGTTAGGAATGTATGCTTAATTTAAAGCTCACACTTTAAAGGTAAACGCTACTCATATAATATATGTTTATTTAGTGTTTCATTTTTCAAATATTATTAAATGTTTTCACTAAATAAATGGGAAGCGTTTACCTTTCAAGTGTAAGCTTTAAATTACGAATACATTTCTAACATTTGTAGAGAAACGCAGAATATATGCAGAGTGACATATCTGAGCAGCACGTCTTCAAAATTAACTTTTTTAAGATTGACCTTAGAGAATTTTCACTCGAGCAGCGGAACATGTGTTTTTATCGTTTTGCATATTAATCTTTTCTATATGCAGTGTTTATGTGATTAATGTAAAAAAAATTACATGGCATAATATCTCTTTCTATGTGCTATGTAAATCTTATTTAAAAGACGTAATATTTCTTACTTTGTGCTATTGAAAGGTTAATTCAAAGACTGATAATGAAGAAGGAAATGTATTCGGGAGTGGAGTTGCATGGAAACAATCGATATCTATGGTATATATGAACATGTTTTATATGTTAGGAATGTATGCTTAATTTAAAGCTCACACTTTAAAGGGAAACGCTACCCATTTATTTAGTAAAAACATTAAATAATATTTGAAATTGGCTGTTTATCACCAATCTTAAAACAAAAGATCAAAATAAAAAAAACGGGTTTATTGAATCTCTTTCATTTGTAAAGAAACACAGAATGCATGCAGAGTGACATATCTGAGCAGCACGTCTTCAAAATCACTTTCTTAGACTGGCCTTTGAGAAATTTTATTCGAGCAGCGGAACATGTGTTTTTAACATTTTATCTTCTTGAATATAGTTTTTTCTATATGCAATGTTTATGTGATTAATGTAAAAAGAATTGACATTGCATAATATTTCTTTCTATGTGCTATGTATAGCTTATTCAAAGATGTAATATTTCTTTCTTTGTGTTATTGAAAGGTTAATTCAAAGACTGATTATAAAGGAGGAAATATATTCAAGAGTGGAGGTGCATGGGGACAATCGAAATATCAGGTATAAATGAACATGTTTTGTATGTTAGGAATGTATGCTTAATTTAAAGATAACACTTTAAAGGTAAACGCTACTCATTTATTTAGTAAAAACATTAAATAATATTTGAAATTGGCTGTTTATCAGCAATGTTAAAACAAAAGATCAAAATACAAAAAAAGGGTTATTGAATCTCTTTCATTTGTAAAGAAACACAGAATGCATGCAGAGTGACATATCTGAGCAGCACGTCTTCAAAATCAGTTTCTAAGATTGACCTTTGAGAAATTTTACTCGAGCAGCGGAACATGTTTTTTTAACTTTTTATCTTCTTGTATATAGTTTCTTTCTATATGCAATGTTTATGTGATTAATGTAAAAAAATACATGGCATAATATCTCTTTCTATGTGCTATATGTAAATCTTATTTGAAAGACGTAATATTTCTTACTTTGTGCTATTGAAAGGTTAATTAAGACTGATAATGAAGAAATAAAAGTATTCGGGAGTGGAGGTGGATGGGGAGTACCGATATCTATGGTATATATGAACATGTTTTATATGTTAGGAATGTATGCTTAATTTAAAGCTAATACTTGAAAGGTAAACGCTACTCATTTATTTAGTGAAAACATTAAATAATATTTGAAATTGGCTGTTTATCAGCAATGTTAAAACAAAAGATCAAAATACAAAAAAGAGGGTTATTGAATCTCTTTCATTTGTAAAGAAACACAGAATGCATGCAAAGTGACATATCTGAGCAGCACGTCTTCAAAATCACTTTTTAAGATTGATATTTGAGAATTTTCACTTGAGCAGCGGAATATGTGTTTTTAACTTTTTATTTTCTTCTATATTAATCTTTTCTATATGCAGTGTTTATATGATTAATGTAAAAAAATACATGGCATAATATCTCTTTCTATGTGCTATGTAAATCTTATTTCAAAGACGTAATATTTCTTACTTTGTGCTATTGAGTGCTATTGAAAGGTTAATTCAAAGACTGATAATGAAGAAAAAAAAGTATTCGGGAGTGGAGGTGGATGGGGAGTACCGATATCTATGGTATATATGAACATGTTTTATATGTTAGGAATGTATGCTTAATTTAAAGCTAATACTTGAAAGGTAAACGCTACTCATTTATTTAGTGAAAACATTAAATAATATTTGAAATTGGCTGTTTATCAGCAATGTTAAAACAAAAGATCAAAATACAAAAAAGAGGGTTATTGAATCTCTTTCATTTGTAAAGAAACACAGAATGCATGCAGAGTGACATATCTGAGCAGCACGTCTTCAAAATCACTTTCTAAGATTGACCTTTGAGAAATTTTACTCGAGCAGCGGAATATGTGTTTTTAACTTTTTATCTTCTTGTATATAGTTTTTTTCTATATGCAATGTTTATGTGATTAATGTAAAAAAATTATACATGGCATAATATCTCTTTCTATGTGCTATGTAAATCTTATTTGAAAGACGTAATATTTCTTACTTTGTGCTATTGAAAGGTTAATTCAAAGACTGATAATGAAGAAAAAAAAGTATTCGGGAGTGGAGGTGGATGGGGAGTACCGATATCTATGGTATATATGAACATGTTTTATATGTTAGGAATGTATGCTTAATTTAAAGCTAATACTTTTAGACATTGCATACTATTTCTTTCTATGTGCTATTTAAAGCTTATTCAAAGACGTAATATTTCTTACTTTGTGTTATTTGAAAGGTTAATTCAAAGACTGATTATAAAGAAGGAAATGTATTCAAGAGTGGAGGTGCATGGGGACAATCGATATCTATGGTATAAATGAACATGTTTTGTATGTTAGGAATGTATGCTTAATTTAAAGCTCACCACTGAAAGGTAAAAGCTACACATTTATTTAATGAAAAAAAATTGATTTGGACTGTTTATCAACAATTTTAAAACAACAGTTACAAATGCAATAAAAGGACGTTATTAAATCACTCTCGTTTTTAAAGAAACACAGAATATATGCAGAGTGACATATCTTAGCAGCACGTGTTCAAAATTAACGTATTCAAAATGCAATAAAAAGTTGTTTAATCACCGTCATTTATAGAGAAACATAGAATATATGCAGAGTGACAAACGGACCAGCACGTCTTCAAAATTTGTTAATTTAGGAGTGGGCTTTGAGGTATATCACTCCAGCAGCTCAACATTTGTTCTTTCTTTTTCATATTTACCTTTCTTTAAATGTTTATATGATTTATTAAAAAGAGTTACATAATGCAATAATATTTCTCTGTGCTATTTATCTTGAATCAAAGACTGACGAGTGCTGATTCATGGGAACATGCTACACGTGAAAGCTAAACGCTACTCGTTTAATTAATGAAAACATTTAATAATGTTTATTAACTTTCTTTATCAATGTAAATATTGCTTGCTTGGAATAAATAAACCAACCGTATCTATGAATTCACATAACGGTATATTTACTTGAAGCATGGGAAATCATTTGTGTCATATCGAGGATCATTGAAAAAAATGTTAATATAAGAAGACATTTTGCGTGTTTTGAAAAATATATATGAACAGATTTGTAACCCTTGCAAAATGTTTTCATGCCACTGACAATGGGTAAAAAACTACAATTTATAGACTCTTAGCCATTATTTATTTATTTATTTGTATGAAAGAAAATATCTAAATGAATTACTTTGAAAGTTGTCAATCAATTCACTATAACAGTTATATTTTAAGATACAGTTTCGTTTCTCATGAAACAATTTATAGGAAGTCTCTTCCTTAAGTGCACGTGCTACAAATAATGGTTCCAAATCTATTGGCATTATTTATTTTAACGATTTAATTTCATTATAATAAAAATCATTTTGACAATCGATGCTGTATATAAGTTATTCTGATGTTTTCATTTTCCATCAATGTTTTGAAATCGATCTGTATCTTTGTTACTTTTTAAAGCAATTTTATTGTTGAACTGAGTTAATTCCACAAAAATCCAACAATTGTAATGTTAAAACAAATATAAAACATCAATAAAAGAAAATTATCTAATCACCTTATTCATAAAGAAACATAGTAAATATATAGAGTGACATATCTGACCAGCACGTCCATAAGATATACTCGTACATTAAATTTCTAATTAAAATTACGAAAATTGATGTATTTTTTACAATTCTGAAATCATTACTGTAACGTAACTATATTAGAACACAATTTTTTACAACTTGGTTTTTTCCTTACCTTCAGAAATGTCTAAACGATTTAATTTCACCATGACAAATAATAATAATAATAATAATAATAATAATAATAATAATAATAAAATAAAAATCTAAAAAAATATATAAATGAATTTAAAATTTCATTTCAATCGATACTGAGATTTAATTTTTACGCTTGACTAATTTATCATTTTACTGTGTTTGTTTTACTTTACGTTTGTTTTCTATAGACCTGAATAAGCAAATACAAGTTTTTATTTCAACAAATGTATTTGTTAACTCATTTATAAAACAAATTAAAATATGTTCAGAGTGACATGTCTGACCAGCACATCTTTTTAAATCAGTTAATGAGGCATTTCATTTTAGAAGTGAGGCATTTATTTTATGTTCACATGTTAATATTCATTATTTGAAATACAATGTGTATGTAATTTATAAAAAAAGAAGTTACATCACATAATATTTCTTCCGTTGTTACAGCTTGATTCAGATGTTGGTTATAAGGAAGAGAAAAGAAACAAAAAGAGTGGAAAGGTGTGGGAACAATCAGGAAATGTGGTATACAATGTATATATATTTTTTCATACCGATTTAGCCAAATAAACTGTAAAATGTAAATTAAAATGTTTTATAGGTATGAATGTATACCTAATTGACATAACAAAGCTCAGTATCTATTGCTACACGTGAAAGGTGAGCAATGAACGGTTATGTGTGAAAACATTTGATAACATTTATAATGAGTTGTTCATTAATTTCCTGAAACAATGTAAATATCAGAACAGAAAGAACAGAACAGAAAATCTATTCAGTGTTATGCATATACAGCACATCGACATCAACCAATACATAAATACATTTGTGACAACAATGACATAGTTAAAACACATGAATATATACAATTACACAATCTAAGAGAGTGTTTCAAAAGTTTAAATATTATTATTAAATGAATCGATTAACAAAAGTTTTACTGATGTTTTCTGAATATTAGTAAATGCAATTACATGTATAGTTCTCACTCTACGCGGCATTTAAAAATTCTTATCGTTTATGGAAAGCATGTTTAATATACACTGAACTTTTATAAAGCAATGGTGTACTCTCAGTTTTCATTAGTTCAACAGAGTTTACCATACTTGGTCTAACACGGAAATATCTTGGGTTATACCTTATACCTAATGAATTATAAAAATTCCTTAGAATTTGTAATCGTCTCTATAAATTCACATATCGGGTATCACTTCAAGCAAGGGATGAATAATTTGTCAGATCAAATAACAATGAAACACTTTATATTGTGCAAAGGCAATATACGGGCTTTCAAGAAAGAATGGATTTGTTGCACTTGCAAAATGGTTGTATGCCACTGACAATGGCTAAATTTAGGTGCTGGTTGGTTAAATAAAGCTACAATGATATTGAACGCCTAGCCCTTACTCGTTATATGAAAGAAAATGTATGTGAATGAAACACTTTGAAATGTTAAAATCAGTTATCACTATCATAACAGTCCTTTTTTCTTCCTCTCATACACTATATTACCAAATGTCTCTTCTTTAAGGTATTAGCACCCTAATGCATTACCTCCGCGTTGAAGAGTATTCAAATAGGCTAGAATTACTGTTAACTACATTAAAAATGAGGGCCATGGGTTCAATCCCCAGAAGGGCCAACTTTTTTTTTCTTTCTTTTTTTCTTTTAACATTATTTATGTATCTCTCATGTCCCATATTGAAAGAAAAAAGTGTTTAATTTTGAATTTTTAATTTATATAGGTATTTATTGGCTAAATTATGCTAAATCTAGTAATAAATATGGTACCTGATATTTTCAAAGTGTAATATAATCAAAACTAGACGGTAAAAGTATTTCATATTTTACAAGATCAACCAATATACTTTTAAAAAATTTAGGGAAACTTTGAAAACAGGCACTCATTTGGGTAAATTTTAAGAATTTTTTTAATTAGGCTCCCTTAGTAGAAAAATGGTCAGACATGTGGTAAAAATGGGTGGGGTAGGGTTACATTTTTATACAGATTTCATAAATTTTAAGTAGAAACCATAATTTGGCTTATGTGGATTGTTAGCTGAATGGTACTATTTGTTTCTTACCAAAAATACAGGCGTACTTTAAGGTATACATCTGACATATGATGTCATTTCTTTAGTTCCTGATAGTGCCCATTAGGGTCCTAATACCTTAATTCTATATGGTATAGATGTGTTTTTGAAATCCTTGAGCGTTATGTGTTGAAGTGTTGAACGATTAAACTTCATGATAAAAACAATACCAAAGTGTTATTTTGAAATTTCTTAGAATCAAGGCTGTATATATGTATATTTTGATAACGTTTTCATTTTCCATCCGCATAATGGAATCTTTCCAATTATATATTCGTTTTAAGTCAATAAGTCACATTTATTATAGAACTTAGTTGATTCTTACATTAAAGTATAGCTTTTATTTCAATAAAAGCAATGTAAAAACAAATATTAAAAATGCAATTAAATAACCCTTATTCACAAGGAAACATAAATATATGTACAGTGGCGTATCTGACCAGCACGTCTTCAAATCAGGTTTTATGGAGGAGTGGGATTTGATGTATTTCACTCCAGGATTGGATTCTTTGCTTTACTTTTTTATTTTCCTTTAGCTTTAATTTAAAGTGCATGTTATGCGATTTAAATAAAAAAAGTTTCATAACGTAATAGTTCTTTCTATGTGCTATTTAAAGGTTATTTCAAAGACTGACTATGTGCAAAAAAAAAAAAGATAGATTAAAGTTTTGTCACTAGGGCTTTGTTACTGATACGTTTTATATAAATGTTTTCTATTACAAACCTTCAAAGTACCCCTTTTCCACAAAAATGCATTTTTGTTATCTCTCTGTCCAGTTTCAAAATTTTAAAAATAATCTTCTTCATGACATTGGTAAATGTTTTCAACGACAAATCCATCAATCATTTATACCGGTATATGTACATAGAAAAACACCACTTAAAATTGCGGCACCATCGCTTTAATTTTTAACCTTTACAACTTTACTGAGTTAGTCGTTGTACATTTTGTATAAATATCATCGTTAAAAACAAGAATCGGTATCAAAATCAAATAAATTTGATTTACATTTTACACTATATTTGCTATTTGTCAATCTTATTCTAGAACTTATTTGATTTCTATGAAAAAGAAGTTTTAATTTCAAAAACTGTGATATCAATACAGTCCTTTTAAAATAATACAAAATGAAACTATTCAATATCCTTGATTTATAAAGCAATATGGAACATTTGCTTAGAGACATATCTGACCGTCAAATCTTTTTACATATTAAGTTTCTAAAGGAGTAACTTTGTTGCATTTCACTCCAGCCGTGGGGAATTCCTTTTATCTTTTTATGTTTATTTAAATGCAAAGAGTATGTAATTGATACCAAAACATTATATAACATAACATTTCTTTCTATATGCTATTTGAAGACTGAAAGGACACCTCAAAAGCAGGAACATAGAGGTTACGGAAATAAAGGTTTAGCATATTGTGAAGATTCAACATTTGAGGTAGTCTTCTTTAAAACTATGTGACATATATAACAGTTTTATTTAATTTGACTCATTATTAAAGTACAGTAAGAGTTGCCTCTCTTTCTATTATGCTCTCGTGAAAATTGGCTCCACCTTTTAATCTCCGTCTATTTTCGTGATAATGCCATATATGGAAGTTGTAAAATCATTTACAAATGTTAATCGCGTTAGAATGTTAAAGGAAAGTGTGATGTTGTCAACTACGCTCTCAACGTCATGATGCACAGCATTAAACGTGTTGTGTACGTTCCTACATGTCGCAAATTTGAAAATACAGTTTGCAATTTATCTAAGTTGTTGCTTTTTAACAGCTTCCATTTTTATCAGATCGAGATAAACAAAACGCTTAATACCAGTGCAGTATGTAACTCTCAGATCGACAATTAGATTTTTACTTATCTGTTTAGTAGAACCGAAGTATGCATTGTCAAGTTTCCAAGGCTGGATTTTTGGCAAAGAATAGTCTCCATACCCTTCGAGGTCATTTCTAAATATTTACTAAAATTTTCGGGTCTAACGGAAGAAGATTCTGTCAGATCTGAAAGAGATATAAGCTCTTAACAACATCCCAATTACCGGATAAAAATTGACGAATATTGTCCAACAATATTGACCTAACACTCTATTATCTTTCATAAAGGTCATTTGAATAAACAGTATCTAGACCAGTATCTATCGAATATATCTATGTATTTGCTAACTTCAATCGTCAGTGAGGTGTGGTTAATTGATAAAGATGTCGGACTACCGATCTGAAGGTCTCTGGTTCGATTCCTTACCAACACCACGTTATGATTCTTTTTAAATTTACTTGCAAGAATTAATTCTAAATCGTTTTACCAAACCTGGTTTTAGAATACCTTTTAAGTAGTGTTTTTAATACAATTTTTTTCTTTCATTACCGTATTTTTAAACGGTTCTCTTTGTGGCATTTTGCAATCGGTTATGCTTTAGCGCATACACGCGTTAAGTTACATAACATAATATTTCTTCCGTTGTTACAGCTTGATTCAGAGGTCAGTTATAAGGCAGAGAAAGGAAACAAGAAGAGTGGAAAGGTGTGGGAACAATCAGGAAATGTGGTATACAATATATATATATTTTTTTCATACCGATTTAGCCAAATTAACTGTAAATGTAAATTAAAATGTTTTATAGGTAGGAATGTATACCTGATTGACATAACAAAGCTCAGTATCTATTGCTACACGTGAAAGGTGAGCAATGAACGGTTATGTGTGAAAACATTTGATAACATTTATAATGAGTTGTTCATTAATTTCCTGAAACAATGTCAATATCAGAACAGAAAGAACAGAACAGAAAATCTATTCAGTGTTATGCATATTACAGCACATCGACATCAAACCAATACATAAATACATTTGTGACACAATGACATAGTTAAAACACATGAATATATACAATTACACAATCTAAGAACGTGTTTTCAACAGTTTAAAATATTACTATTAAATGAATCGATTTAAAAAAGTGTTACTGGTATTTTCCCGAATATTAGTAATGCAATTACATGTATAGTTCTCACTCTACGCGGGCATTTTAAAAATTCTTGTCGTTCAGGAAAGCATGTTTTTATATACACTGAAATTTTAATAAAGCAATGGTGTACTCTCAGTTTTCATTAGTTCAACATATTTACCATACTTGGTCTAACACGGAAATATCTTGGGATATACCTTATACGTAATGAATAATAAAAATTCCTTAGAATTTGTAATCGTCTCTATAAATTCACATATTTGTGTCACTTCAAGCAAAGGATTAATAATTTGTCAGATCAAGTAACAATGAAACACTTTATATTGTACAAAGGCAATTTACGGGTTTTCAAGAAAGAATGGATTTGTTGCACTTGCAAAATGTTTGTATGCCACTTATAGTGGCTAAAATAGGGTGCTGGTTGGTAAAGTAAAGCTACTAGGTTACTGTACGCCTTTCCCTTACTCGTTGTATGAAAGAAAATGTATGTGAATGAAACGCTTTGAAATGTTAAAATCAGTTATCACTATCATAACAGTCCTTTTTTTTCTCCCTCTCATAAAGCATATTACCAAATGTCTCTTCTTTAATTCTATATGGTATAGATGTGTTTTTGAAATCCTTGAGCGTTATGTGTTAAAGTGTTGAACGATTAAACTTCATGATAAAAACAATACCAAAGTGTTATTTTGAAATTTCTTAGAATCGATGCTGTATATATGTATATTTTTGATTACGTTTTCATTTTCCATCCGCATAATGGAATCTTTCCAATTATATATTCGTTTTAAGTCAATAAGTCACATTTATTATAGAAACTTAGTTGATTCTTACATTAAAGTATAGCTTTTATTTCAATAAAAGCAATGTAAAAACAAATATTAAAAATGCAATTAAAATAACCCTCATTCACAAGGAAACATAAATATATGTACAGTGGCGTATCTGACCAGCACGTCTTTCAAATCAGGTTTTATGGAGGAGTGGGATTTGACGTATTTCACTCCAGGATTGGATTTTTGCTTTACTTTTTTATTTTCCTTTAGCTTTAATTTAAAGTGCATGTTATGTGATTTAAAATAAAAAAAGTTTCATAACGTAATAATTCTTTCTATGTGCTATTTAAAGGTTAATTCAAAGACTGACTATGTGCAAAAGAATAAATATAGATTAAAGTTATGTCACTAGAGTTTTGTTACTGATACGTTTTATATAAATGTTGTCTATTGCAAACATTCAAAGTACCCCTTTTTCCACAAAAAATGAATTTTCGTTATTTCTCTGTCCAGTTTCGAAAATTTAAAATAATCGTGTTTTGGAATCTGTCGATGACACCGGTAAATATTTTCAACGACAAATCCACCAATCATTTACCGGTATATGTTCATTGAAAAGCACCACATAAAATTGCGGCACCACCACTTTAACTTTTAACATTTACAACTTTACTGTCTTGCTCACTTAGTCGTTGTATATTTTGTATAAATATCATCGTTAAAAACAAGAATCGGTATCAAAATCAAATAAATTTGATTTACATTTTACACTTTATTTGCTTTTTGTCAATCTTATTCTAGAACCCTTTTGGTTTCCAAAGAAAAAAAAGTTTTAATTTAAAAAACTGTGATATCAATACAGTCCTTTTAAAATAATACAAAATGAAACTATTCAATATCCTTTATTTATAAAACAATATGGAACATTTGCTTAGAGACATATCTGACCGTCAATCTTTTTACATAAGTTTCTAAAGGAGTAACTTTGTTGCATTTCACTCCAGCCGTGGGGAATTCCTTTTATCTTTTTATGTTTATTTAAATGCAAAGAGTATGTAATTGATACCAAAACATTATATAACATAACATTTCTTTCTATATGCTATTTGAAGACTGAAAGGACACCTCAAAAGCAGGAACATAGAGGTTACGGAAAGGAACGTGTAGCATATTGTGAAGATTCAAAATATGAGGTAGTCTTCTTTAAAACTATGTGACATTTATAACAGTTTTATTTAATTTGACTCATTATTAAAGTACAGTAAGAGTTGCCTCTCTTTATATTATGCTCTCGTGAAAATTGGCTCCACCTTTTAATCTCCGTCTATTTTTGTGATAATGCCATATATGGAAAGTACAAATGTTAATCGCGTTAGAATGTAAAAGGAAAGTGCGATGTTGTCAATTACGCTCTCAACGTCATGATGCACAGTATTAAACGTGTTGTGTACGTTCCTACATTTCGCAAATTTGAAGTTATACATTTCTAAATACAGTTTGCAATTTATCTAAGTTGCATTTTAACAGCTTCCATTTTATCAAATCGAGATAATCAAAACGCTTAATACCAGTGCAGTATGTAACTCTCATATCGACAATTTGATTTTTACTTATCTGTTTAGTAGAACCGAAGTATGCATTGTCAAGTTTCAAAGGCTGGACTTTTGGCAAAGAATAGTCTCCATACCCTTCGAGGTCATTTCTAAATATTTACTAAAATTTTCGGGTCTAAGGGAAGAAGATTCTGTCAGATCTGAAAAAGTTTTCAAAATGTTTTCATGCCACTGACAATGGGTAAAAAACTACAATTTATAGACTCTTAGCCATTATTTATTTATTTATTTGTATGAAAGAAAATATCTAAATGAATTACTTTGAAAGTTGTCAATCAATTCACTATAACAGTTATATTTTAAGATACAGTTTCGTTTCTCATGAAACAATTTATAGGAAGTCTCTTCCTTAAGTGCACGTGCTACAAATAATGGTTCCAAATCTATTGGCATTATTTATTTTAACGATTTAATTTCATTATAATAAAAATCATTTTGACAATCGATGCTGTATATAAGTTATTCTGATGTTTTCATTTTCCATCAATGTTTTGAAATCGATCTGTATCTTTGTTACTTTTTAAAGCAATTTTATTGTTGAACTGAGTTAATTCCACAAAAATCCAACAATTGTAATGTTAAAACAAATATAAAACATCAATAAAAGAAAATTATCTAATCACCTTATTCATAAAGAAACATAGTAAATATATAGAGTGACATATCTGACCAGCACGTCCATAAGATATACTCGTACATTAAATTTCTAATTAAAATTACGAAAATTGATGTATTTTTTACAATTCTGAAATCATTACTGTAACGTAACTATATTAGAACACAATTTTTTACAACTTGGTTTTTTCCTTACCTTCAGAAATGTCTAAACGATTTTAATTTCACCATGACAAATAATAATAATAATAATAATAATAATAATAATAATAATAATAAAATAAAAATCTAAAAAAATATATAAATGAATTTAAAATTTCATTTCAATCGATACTGAGATTTAATTTTTACGCTTGACTAATTTATCATTTTACTGTGTTTGTTTTACTTTACGTTTGTTTTCTATAGACCTGAATAAGCAAATACAAGTTTTTATTTCAACAAATGTATTTGTTAACTCATTTATAAAACAAATTAAAATATGTTCAGAGTGACATGTCTGACCAGCACATCTTTTTAAATCAGTTAATGAGGCATTTCATTTTAGAAGTGAGGCATTTATTTTATGTTCACATGTTAATATTCATTATTTGAAAATTAATTTCCTGAAACAATGTCAATATCAGAACAGAAAGAACAGAACAGAAAATCTATTCAGTGTTATGCATATACAGCACATCGACATCAACCAATACATAAATACATTTGTGACAACAATGACATAGTTAAAACACATGAATATATACAATTACACAATCTAAGAACGTGTTTCAACAGTTTAAATATTACTATTAAATGAATCGATTAACAAAAGTGTTACTGGTATTTCCCGAATATTAGTAATGCAATTACATGTATAGTTCTCACTCTACGCGGCATTTAAAAATTCTTGTCGTTCAGGAAAGCATGTTTTATATACACTGAAATTTTATAAAGCAATGGTGTACTCTCAGTTTTCATTAGTTCAACATATTTTACCATACTTGGTCTAACACGGAAATATCTTGGGATATACCTTATACGTAATGAATAATAAAAATTCCTTAGAATTTGTAATCGTCTCTATAAATTCACATATTTGTGTCACTTCAAGCAAAGGATTAATAATTTGTCAGATCAAGTAACAATGAAACACTTTATATTGTACAAAGGCAATTTACGGGTTTTCAAGAAAGAATGGATTTGTTGCACTTGCAAAATGTTTGTATGCCACTTATAGTGGCTAAAATAGGGTGCTGGTTGGTAAAGTAAAGCTACTAGGTTACTGTACGCCTTTCCCTTACTCGTTGTATGAAAGAAAATGTATGTGAATGAAACGCTTTGAAATGTTAAAATCAGTTATCACTATCATAACAGTCCTTTTTTCTCCCTCTCATAAAGCATATTACCAAATGTCTCTTCTTTAATTCTATATGGTATAGATGTGTTTTTGAAATCCTTGAGCGTTATGTGTTAAAGTGTTGAACGATTAAACTTCATGATAAAAACAATACCAAAGTGTTATTTTGAAATTTCTTAGAATCGATGCTGTATATATGTATATTTTGATTACGTTTTCATTTTCCATCCGCATAATGGAATCTTTCCAATTATATATTCGTTTTAAGACAATAAGTCACATTTATTATAGAACTAAGTTGATTCTTACATTAAAGTATAGCTTTTATTTCAATAAAAGCAATGTAAAAACAAATATTAAAAATGCAATTAAATCACCCTTATTCACAAGGAAACATAAATATATGTACAGTGGCGTATCTGACCAGCCAGTCTTCAAATCAGGTTTTATGGAGGAGTGGGATTTGACGTATTTCACTCCACTTCATTGCATTATTTGCTTTACTTTTTTATTTTCCTTTAGCTTTAATTTAAAGTGCATGTTATGCGATTTAAATAAAAAAAGTTTCATAACGTAATAATTCTTTCTATGTGCTATTTAAAGGTTATTTCAAAGACTGACTATGTGCAAAAGAATAAAGATAGATTAAAGTTTTGTCACTAGAGTTTTGTTACTGATACGTTTTATATAAATGTTTTCTATTACAAACCTTCAAAGTACCCCTTTTCCACAAAAATGCATTTTTATTATCTCTCTGTCCAGTTTCGAAAATTTTAAAATAATCTTCTTCATGACACTGGTAAATATTTTCAACGACAAATCCAACAATCATTTACCGGTATATGTACATAGAAAAGCACCACATAAAATTGCGGCACCATCGCTTTAACTTTTAACCTTTACAACTTTACTGAGTTAGTCGTTGTATAAATATCATCGTTAAAAACAAGAATCGGTATCAAAATCAAATAAATTTGATTTACATTTTACACTATATTTGCTATTTGTCAATCTTATTCTAGAACCCTTTTGGTTTCCAAGAAAAAAAGTTTTAATTTAAAAAACTGTGATATCAATACAGTCCTTTTAAAATAATACAAAATGAAACTATTCAATATCCTTTATTTATAAAACAATATGGAACATTTGCTTAGAGACATATCTGACCGTCAAATCTTTTTACATAAGTTTCTAAAGGAGTAACTTTGTTGCATTTCACTCCAGCCGTGGGGAATTCCTTTTATCTTTTTATGTTTATTTAAATGCAAAGAGTATGTAATTGATACCAAAACATTATATAACATAACATTTCTTTCTATATGCTATTTGAAGACTGAAAGGACACCTCAAAAGCAGGAACATAGAGGTTACGGAAAGGAACGTGTAGCATATTGTGAAGATTCAAAATATGAGGTAGTCTTCTTTAAAACTATGTGACATTTATAACAGTTTTATTTAATTTGACTCATTATTAAAGTACAGTAAGAGTTGCCTCTCTTTATATTATGCTCTCGTGAAAATTGGCTCCACCTTTTAATCTCCGTCTATTTTTGTGATAATGCCATATATGGAAGTACAAATGTTAATCGCGTTAGAATGTTAAAAGAAAGTGCGATGTTGTCAATTACGCTCTCAACGTCATGATGCACAGTATTAAACGTGTTGTGTACGTTCCTACATTTCGCAAATTTGAAGTTATACATTTCTAAATACAGTTTGCAATTTATCTAAGTTGCATTTTAACAGCTTCCATTTTATCAAATCGAGATAATCAAAACGCTTAATACCAGTGCAGTATGTAACTCTCAGATCGACAATTAGATTTTTACTTATCTGTTTAGTAGAACCGAAGTATGCATTGTCAAGTTTCAAAGGCTGGACTTTTGGCAAAGAATAGTCTCCATACCCTTCGAGGTCATTTCTAAATATTTACTAAAATTTTCGGGTCTAAGGGAAGAAGATTCTGTCAGATCTGAAAAAGATAAAAGCTCTAAACAACATCCCAATTACCGGATAAAAATTGACGAATATTGTCCAACAATATTGACCTAGCACTATATTATCTTTCATAAAGGTCATTTGAATAAACAGTATCTAGACCAGTATCTATCGAATATATCTATGTATTTGCTAACTTCACTCGTCAGTGAGGTGTGGTTAATTGGTAAAGATGTCGCACTACCGATCTGAAGGTCTCTGGTTCGATTCCTTACCAACACCACGTTATGATTTTTTTTTAATTTACTTGCAAGAATTAATTCTAAATCGTTTTACCGAATACCTTTTAAGTAGTGTTTTTAAATACAATTTTTTTTCTTTCATTACCGTATTTTTAACGGTTCTCTTTGTGACATTATGCAATCGTTTATGCTTTAGCGCATACACACGATAAAGGCAGTTATTAAATATTAACAGATAGTACACACAACAAAGGTTTGCAATAGTTTAACCCATTACTTCATGAGCATTTATTGAAAAATGGCTGTTTTCATTGAAAAGTCTCCCGTTACAAGTTCAAATTGTTATAAAACTATAAAAACTGCTTCAATACTTATCAAACTTGGCACTAATGTTGACTGGACCATTGCCTTTGTAACAACATGCTCGGGCTTAAATTTTCTGTTACCATGGCAACGAGGGGACATCTCAAAATTGCCAAAAATCACTATTTTGCGTTGATTTTTTTCCATCAAAATTGATTTCAAAGTGCTGCAACTTCTCAATAGAGTCAAATGCTTTTCAGCGTTGGTTACACGTTACCTTATGATCGATCAGGGGTCATTTTTAGCCTCTCACAAGTCCAAAATTTTCTTGGCGATGAGGGGGACTGCCGCCCCCTTCAAACCCCCCAAACAGAAGGGGCACATCCCCCTTCTGGCAACCCCTGATGTATCTTTTGGTTGGGGGCCGCGCCGAAAAAGTGGTCACTTTTTATCAACATTTCTCAAACAAAAACATGTGTTTGGGGCCCAAGCAGGACATTTTTGTGTCGCCTTGAAAAGGCGACATATAGGGGTTACTTTTGTCGGCGGCGTCGGTGGCGTCTGTGTCGGCGCTGTTGTCGGCGTCGTTGTCGGCGTCCCCTAAAGCTTGTCCGGAGCATAACTCAGTCACTATAAGTCTGATTGACTTTAAACTTGGTATGCATGCTTCTTTCAATAACCCGAAGTGCAGTGCACAAGGACCGGTACTCTGCAGTTCTTAATTTTTGAGTTATTGCCCTTTGTTAATTTTCATACTTTAATTTTGTCCGGGCCATTTCTCTTCAACCAAAAAACTTATGGACTTGAAACTTCATAGGATGATAGATCTCATTAAGAAGAAGTGCATTGCACAAGAACCGGTACTTTGCACTTCCTAATTTTTGAGTTATTGCCCTTTGTTAATTTTCATACTTTATTTTTGTCCGGGCCATTTCTCCTAATGTATAAAAGCCATGGGCTTAAAACTTTATAGGATGATAGATCTCATTAAGAAGAAGTGCAGTGCACAAGAACAGGTACTCTGCATTTCTTATTTTTTGAGTTATTGCCCTTTGTTTATTTTCATACTTTAATTTTGTCCGGGCCATTTCTCCTTAAGTATGAAAGATATGGACTTGAAACTTCATAGGATGATAGCTCTCATTAAGAAGAAGTGCAGTGCACAAGAGTCGGTACTCTGCATTTCTTATTTTTTGAGTCATGGCCCTTTGTTAATTTTCATACTTAATTTTTGTCTAGGCCATTTCTCCGAAAGTATAAAAGTTATGGACTTGAGACTTCGTAGGATGATAGATCTCATTAAGAAAAGGTGCAGTGCATAAGAATTGATACTCTGCATTCCTTTTTTTTGAGTTATTGCCCTTTGTTGATTTTCTTACTTTATTTTTGTCCTGGTAAGTATGAAAGCTACGGACAAGGATGATAGATCTCATTAAGAAAAAGTGCAGTGTACAAGAACCGGTACTCTGCACTTCTTATTTGTGAGTGATTACCCTTTATTAATTTTCATACTTTATTTTTGTCCATGCTATTTCTCATAAATTATAAAAGATATGGACTTGAAACATCATAGAATGATAGATCTTATTGATAAGAAGCGCAGTGCACAGAAACTGCTGCTCTGCACTTATTAATTTATTAGTTATTGCCCTTTGTTATTTTTCATATTTCATTTTTGTCCTGGCCATTTCTCCTAAACTATATTGTTCACAAGGCGACACATCCGACTCGCGGAGTTCTAGTTTCACTATTTGAGGCCTAAAAGAGGGGGGGGGGGGGTCGAGAGCGCGTTGTTTCGCGTATATATGAGGTAAAGGGTTAAGAAGAATATACCGACTACAGGCTCAAATTCAAGAGTGCCAGGTAAATGTTGTTGGACAATAATCATAAGAATGTCCTCTTTAAAAGTAAAGAGGCACAGTTTGCTGAACATAAAAGCTTAAAATAGAAATAAGTTCTTTTGGATAAAGCTGAATAGGAATTAGCCTTGGGAAGAATTAAATTACAATACATTTATGTCGAAAATTTCCAATTTTCTAATCAAGATGTACATTTGTATATCAAAGCTAAATAAACTAGCTTTCAATGTCTGTCATCCTCTCTTTAATCATTCGACAAATTTTGATGAAGCTCAACAACAACAACTGTCCTTAGGTGTTACTTTTCAAAAACAAGTGTAAATGTTTCATTCCGCTAAAGCTAAGATATTTTCTTTTTGGAGTGGTTAATCTTAAGCTGGCGATTTAGGGCTACTAAAGGATTTATTTATTTACTATTTATATACTATTTATCAGTTATCATGTGCATCTCAACTTTTGTTTTTTTTATTTTTTATGAATTTGCTAGGAACTTCCAAAGAAGGAGAGTGTTGCGTATTCAAGGGGACGTCAGAGAAGATGCTAAAAAATAGAAACGTCGACCAGAAGAAGAAAAAACACAATGAAAAAGTTTTGGTGGTAGCTGTTTTAATTGAAATTCATACAATAATGTTATAATTTCGATCCTTACAGATCGGCCGGCAAGACATTCTTCTTGTGTTTGGTTTTATATCAAGTACTGTTTATCTTTATCTCTTTATGTGGTTCCCGTATGTATTCCCATGTAAATACTTTATAACTACTTTAAGAATGTGTTACCTGCTTTAAAAATATGATGGTAAATAGCCATTTTCATTTCTAAATGTTGAGTTCTACTAAGATGAGAAGACGGTGACATACCATTACCGCCCAGGATCAAACAACAGAAAATATGGACACTTTTACTAAAATTTCAATCAAAAAGGACAGTATAAGCCTGTATGACTAGTACAGCTAATTTACTTGATTAACGAACAGTGCAATGTAAATAAAGAATTATCACCATGTAAATTATGACTTGTTACAGTTGACAATTCAAGTATTAAACATTCGTTGAAAGAGACAAAGCAACATTATATTATATTTGTCTTAAGTCAACGTACTATTATCTGTATAAAATGAGGAGAATCAAATGTTCTGTTCAATGTTATACTTACCAAAACTAAAAAAATTTACCAAGGATTTTTGTAATTATCCATGAATTAGTACGTTCAAAAAAAATTAGGATTTATTACATTAATAACATATTTAATTCTAAAATTATTTTTCTACATTATTCCTTAACATCACTTTTGAATACAAAGATGACAAAGATGTATATTGATGTTCCTTTTAATCAAAACAACTATATTTGACGTGATGTGTTACCAATAAAATTGAAGATAATATTAGAATTTTTAATCTTGAAAGTATAGATGTCATGTAGATGGCTGACAAAGCCATATGTTTTTATGAATTGCTTGTTCAGTCTGTTTCCCTTTTGTTTTACTAAGTCATTTTAGTTCCTTGATAGTTGTGGGTGTCGTTTTGGCAACAATTCCATGCAGATTTTATACATATCCCGATGTGACCTGCACAGTTGTAATTCGTACAGTAAAGTTCCAAGGATAATTTAGTGTAAATAAAAGAAGGAAATCAATTATAAGTTGTGTCAAATTTCCAGTCGAGTTTTTTAAACTGACTTTGCGTATGAACACGACAAATAACTCGTTGACAATCAGGAAATTTCTGATATGTCACATCGGAATTTACCTTACGATTCAATTGGTTAAAAAGATTGGGAGCTTTATTATATATAAGACATATTTATATTCTATCCAAAATATTTTTCAATACCAGCTGTTGGCCAATTACCATTATAACAGTCAATCTTTTGAAATACATGTATGGACAAAGAAGAAAAATGAGCAGCATGTCACTTTATTTTCATTTTAATGAATCACGCTTTTACACCCTATATAAACGAATGATGATATAGAAATACCCATAATTAACCCATATATTGAGTAATACATAATACACATCCTTAATAAAACCACTTTATGTTTGATTTTAATTATATAATACTTAATACATAAGGTATTTATTGGCAATTAAATGCTAAATTTAATAACATATATAGTGTCTGACATTTACAAAAACTAATAAAGTCAAAACTGCATGGTAAAACTATTTAATATTTGACCAACCGATATACTTTTACACAAATTTAGGCAAATGTTGAAATCATCCCCTTCATTTTGGTTAATTTTAGGGATATTTTGAATAAGGTTAAAATAATAAAACATGTGTTTGAAATGGGTGGGACAGGGACAATTATTATACATATTTCAGACATTTATTGGAAACAATATTTGCTTGGTGATTTGTTAGCTGAATGTATTCATTTGTGTTTTACAATAATCAATGGGAAAACTTTTTTTCATAATAATGATATTATATTTGAGGTCATACCTTAAAGTTATTTTAATGTGATGCCTTTGATCACGTTGGGTATGTTCTTGTACCATCAATAGTGGACTTCAACTGATATTTGATTGAAAAGAAAATCGACTTACAAATCTTAAAATTGAAGGCATAAACCATTTATTAGAATTATTTTATATCATTTATTGAAATTATAGATGTAATCATAGAACTAGATGTGTGACAAAAACAAACATATGTATTTGTATGAAAATAAACTTTCTTAACTGTAGTACTTAGTCTGTTTACCTTTTCCTAGATTTGTAAGCTAAGTACATTGACGTTTCCCTTGAAGTAGTTGTGATGGTGATGCTCGTAGTTAACCCTCCGGAACAGACAATTCCGTATACAGGATTTTAATATCAATCACAACGAATGCGACCTGCACGGTCTGGTAATCGTACCCGGGTAACCCGATTCGCACAAAGTGATAATTGTGTGTTAAACTTAAAAGATATGATTATTTTCATCAATTGATAGTCGTGTCAATATTTCTTTCATTCTTGGTTGGGTTTTAAACTGATTTGGTAGAAACATTCTTGACATGATAACGACGTGTCGCGAACAATTCAGGTATCTAGCTCATATGTCGAGATCACGTTCAACTTCACGACATGCATTAGGGTTGATTGTCGTGTCTGATCAATTAATCTGTCATTTCTGGATGAGATGAATTTTGAATAACTTGCCACAGATACATGTATTTTGGACATCATAGCAACGTGTTGCATGCATGAGTTGGGTTTCTAGCTCAAATTTCAAAGTGATACTTGTGCGATCAAAATCAAATGAATTTTTCATAAAAGCACAGTACATAAACGTTCGCGTCTGGTCTATGACTCTGTCATTTCAGGATGGATTTTGAAATAATTTATCATAAATATGTTATACATGATGACAAAGAATAACGTGCAATAATCAGGTTTCGAGGTTGAAGGTCAATGTCATACTCATACATCCAACGTCATAATGTGATTTTGAATAGATGTCCGCCCATGGATTTGGAAATAATAAAATTTGGCATATTGAGTCGGCTTGTCTTACGCTAAGTTCAAAAGTCATTTGCATCAATGTATTGCATTTTAAGTCGACGTGTTGCAAAAATTATATGTATTCGGCTCAAAGACCCAGAACAAAACAGTTTAGAAGTTTTGATTGAGAATAGTTGGCCGCGTGATGTTTATAAGAATAATTCTGAAATATGTATACATGCATAAACTGCTTATTTATATTCTATGTCGTGAACAAGGCCCAGTAAAGCAGCTCAAAGTGTGACACTTCGTGGTTCCTTGGGCAAGGATAACTTAACCAAAGAAATAATAAACTCTCCAGTGTATTCGAAATGTATTATTCCCATCAAATATCAGTATTACAAGTATTCCATATGCATGTAATTACAATACAAATAACCAAAGAGCATCTAAACTGACTGACTTGAAACACCCACTAACACTACTCATAGCAACCCTACATATAGCTAAAACTAGACCTCTGAGTCGAGTTAAACCTTTACATCCAGTAAATCTATAAAGTCCAAAATGCGGTATGGTGGAATGAAGCAATATTAAGCTAATAATTTAGTTATAGACAAAGTCTGTGATAGGATCGAAGAGATAAACGGCACATAATTTTATGCTCCTGTCCGTCAACTATTTAAAATTGCATGCATCCAGATGAGCCAAAAAAAAAATCTTCAAGGAAATCAACCTTTAGAAAAATATTTACAATTCAAGTAAACATTTTTTATATGTTACATGCAATAAATGAGTGGCATGCAATTAGTTACTGACTTTGAAGTATTACCATATTTCTACTGCGTGAATAACTTTCTTTGTTCACTTGAAAAAATGTTACTTTTAAATACATTTTTAAAAATGTTATAAAAATTAGCATAAATCTTGAGGCATGCTGCTTTAAAAAAATCATGACCACCCTGTATCTTCTGAACCGATCGAAAAAAGTGGCACTACCTGGCAGAAATGTTTACAATAAGTAAACGATGGACAAAGCGTAGGTTTAGACTGCCTCGGTTAAAGGTTAAGAGCAAACAGAAATTACATATGGTTTTCAAAATTGTTGTGTCCACGCAATATCTTTTTAAGGAAATTAAAACTGTTCATAATTTCTCGGTCAAACATTTATATACATGAGCGGAAAATGAATTGAAGAGTACAAATCAAATTATATGTTCACTATTTGTGGTGCCTCCTTCGATAGAATGAGAACGAGAATATTGTCAATAGCAAACAAGCGATGAGCTAACATTTCATGTATTCAAAAAATGGATAAAGTTATGGGAAATCACCTTTATTCTGTTATTCCAAGGTGTTACAGTAGACAATCTCGCGAACCTATGTTGGATAAAGTAAAGCAAAATTACAAAGCAGTTACTTCGCTCGAGTATCTTAAAGATACTTTTTGTTTCTACTAGATTACTCTTATGAAATATATGTAGATAATATAACACTTTTTCAATGATAATATACAGTCATAACATAAATCGGATGCTTTCAAATATAAATCACAGACCGATATTAAAAACGGAAACGGCGTATTTATACTATGTATGTATAGTATTCGGAGGCGAATATTGGTTTGTGTTTTCATTTTTGTTCTTGAAAAATAGTAAAGGTGACGAACACCATGACAGAGGTTTGTAACATACTTAGCTAACACTTATCGGACACGTCAGAAAGATAAACTAGAAAAACTTCATGACAATTGCTATTTCGGGAATACATATGTTTTCCCATTTTGTAAAATAAAATATAAGTCACAAACTATACTGCAAGGCAGCAAACAATCTGTACTGTTATTGCACGCGGCGTCTAGTTGATATGCATTTGTTCATACAGCAATAGGATAAATTTTGAACTTTATTTTGTGTTTTTTCCCTTCTTTTAACAAAATCACACTATTTTCAAATTTCTTCTTCTTCTTTTAACAAAATCACACTGTTTTCAAATTTTCTAATAATAAAAAGCTTTTTTGATGTACAACATGTCATTTTGCTCCCCCTGCAAACATTCCATATAGGACCGATGTCGGCCCGATATCATCTACAATGTCGGCCCGATATCGGCATCCGAGGTCGGCTCGACGTCGGATGTGCAACCCGGCTCAAAGTCGGGCCGTTATCGGATGCCGATTTCGGTTTACCGACTTACGGCCGATTATTTACCTACATTCATTATAAGCTTTTTATCTTTCTTACAGCATATTGGTTTGCTTTCCTTAACATATAACAGAACATTTATTTATTTAGCAAAACCTTTTATTACATCAGCAAAATTAAACCTTCACATACATAATATATTTACACAAACAAAATATATTTACACATACATAATATATTTACACATACATGTACATACTTCAATGTTTAAAAACCATGTATGTTTCACTTACTATTTTTGCTTGCTAACACACATAAAAATTTAAACATTAATGTTTACTTGTTTCCTATAAAGGTCAGTGAAAATGAAAATGTTTGAACAAAAATATTTCAGTCATGTGACTGGCAAATACAACCTTACTATATTAATACTATTTTTTGTTTAAATAAAATAAGCTCAATGGCATTTCTTACTTATTCCTTTTTTTACATCCTGTAGACCTGTCATCTGTCTAGGAAGTGTCAAGCTGTTATCTCTGATATATTTTGTAACTGTATTTTAGATCTTACACATTGATTCAGACTCCAGTGATCACAAGCTTGAGTAAAACTTTAAAAGACTATAGCTGACTTCACATTATTATGTTGAATAGAGTTAAACAGCATTTATAGTTTGTAAATGAGTTAATAAGATCAGTGTCAATTGTGATTCCTCCTGATATATATGAAAACTTCTTGAATTGTTTACTTTTCTAGACGTTCTTTATTTCCACCATGTCTTGATCATTTGCCAGATGACACTATTTCCTGCTATTGATTTTCACCTCGGCAATATTGCTCTCTTTTTTTTCATCACTACATTCTGTGCAAAAATTGAAAAGAAACATTATAAGAACACGCACAGGCACAGGCACACGCACGCGCGCGCGCACGCACACATACACACACACACACACACACACACACACACACTATCTCGGCAGTATGGTGGCTGATTTGTGCCATTCGCGTTATCGCCCCGCGACCCCGCCAAGCGAAAAATCGAGAATTAACAAGTTAAAACGGCGGGGTCGCGGGACGAAAACACGCTAATTAGCGGGGGGCGCGAGGCGAAGTTTAATAATTAAAACTTCGCCCCTCGGGGTCGCAGGACGAAATTTAAGAAATAAAACGGCGGGGGCGCTGAGCGAAAACACGCTTATTAGTTTTATTTATTAAACTTTGGTTTAAACATATTTATTCAACAAAACATTAAACAAGTGAACAATATTTACAAAGTACATTTTGGGATTGGGAAGAAAGCTATAAAGCTTATGAATGTCCTCTCCCAGTTATAATAATTTACAATAACACAGTTCATGGCATTATCATACACAACGGTTAGTTGAAGTATTCAAAGACATTCACATAATAGTTAAGAGTTAAGTATTTAACAATGTAACATATGTAAGAGCAAACAGTAAAAAGGAGAAAAAAAAGAGAAAAAAATGATTAAAGAATAAAGCAACTCACAAAAAAGTACAAATAGACAAACACCTATTTTAGTATTTTTGTTTTGTTTTAGAATTTAGTAAGAAGAAGAAAAATTATATCTTATTTGATTGCTTACAGCTGTATATAAGCAGATACGCACAATAGATAAACACTGAATATTTAAAGAAAAAAAGATATTAGAAAAAGGAAGGAAGAAATGAATGAACAATTATGGAACAATAACGAGGAACTAAGATGCATTATCTAGTAAATGTCAAATATGTTAAGACATCTCTGGTTTTTAAGTACGCTAAAATCGTTTTGTATCTCGGATATATTTTTGAACTGATTTAAAGATTGATACATTAGAATCATAAGGTAAAGTAGTGGAACCAGTAAGAATGACATTGATGGAAGGATTACAAAATTGAGATATAGTACTTATTAATTCAGGTCGTAGGTTAGTATATTTAGGGAATTCAAGAAAGTAGTGATAAGCATTTTCTCTCGCACCACATTCATACAAAGGAGAGTCGGTAATGTTCTTATCAAATAAATCGGCAGAAAGAGAGCTGCAGTTAGTACGTAATCTTGTGTGAAAAATTTGTAATTTACGCTCACCGCATAGAAAATGGGCAGGTACTTTTGGCATATCAATATTAAGAAGTCGCTTAAATGATGTTAATGTTGTAGCAGTTTGTGTTTGAGGTGGAAGAGAGTTGAAATCCCTAATAACAGAAGGTAAGAATGATTTATAGTAAAATTCTGTATTTGTACGGATATATTGTATGTCGTCCGCGTTCCTGAGAGGGTAACGGTGCTCACTGCCAATCGACGGAGGGACAATATCAGAAAGATAATGTGGTGTAAGGTTGTTTTTCATTAAAAAAAAATAGAATAAGTTTATGTTTGTGTCTCCTTTTTTCTAGGGATTCCCAGCCAATTTCATTCATAAGTTTATCGATTGATACGAGCTTAGTTGGTTGTCTAGCGCTTCTTGTTGAATTTGTTCGAGGTCCTTTTTATCACTTTGCGTACAATTATCAAAAAGCACATCTCCATATTCTAAAATCGGTCTTATGAAAGATTGATAAATTATTTCTAATGTTTTCCTATCAAGTTGGAATTTTAATTTTTTCATAACATTTATTCTTTTCCAAGCTTTATTTGTGATATATTCAATATGAGTGGACCATCTTAAATCATGAGCGAAAGTAATTCCCAAGTGTTTATGAATGCGTACTTCTTTTATTTGTGTGCCATGCATAAAGATAGGTGGATGGATTGCATTTTGGTTTGTTTTCGTGTTATTATTAGTGATTCTGTTTTAATGGGATTAAATTTTACCAACCATTGTTCGGCCCAAGAAGTTATCTTATCAAGATCTGAATTAAGGATAGTTGAAGCAGTCACGGGGTCTTCGACCACAATAAAAAGGTGTCGTCGGCGAAAAGTCTTATATTGGCATTGATGTCGATAACAATATCGTTTATATAAACAAGAAACAACAAAGGCCCAAGAATTGACCCTTGTGGCACACCAGCGGCAATAAAGTTAAGAGAAGATCTACAACCTGGTAAAATAACTCTTTGTCTTCTGTCCTTAAGATAAGAAGAAAACCAAGAGGAAAGACGGCCAGAAATACCGATACAGTTTAATTTATAAATAAGTCCCTTGTGCCAGAACCGATCAAACGCTTTACTGATGTAACAAAACACAGCCCTGACTTCTTTACCAGAATCAATGGCCTGTGCAAACAGATTATATCAATATGTTAATTGGTTGACAGTGGAGTCTCCGGGAACAAAACCAGATTGAAGAGATGTAATGATATTATTATCACGCAGAAAATTAAATGTGTGTTTAAATACGATTCTTTCAAAGACTTTGTTGACAGTACTTATGAGAGATATTGGTCGGTAATTATTAACAAGAGAAGGATCATATTAAACTTTGCCCCGCCCCCTCGCTAATAAGCGTGTTTTCGTCCGCGACCCCGCCGTTTTAACTGGTTTATTCTCGCTCCGCATCCCCGCGGGACGAAGTTTTTTTTTATTAAACTGCGCCCTCGCTAATTAGCGTGCTTTCGCTCCGCGCCCCCACTATTTTATCCCCCGCCATTTTAACTTGATAACTATCGACTTTTCGCTTGGCGGGGTCGCGGAACGAAAACACGCTTATTAGTTTTATTTATTAAACTTTGCCCCGCGCCCTCGCTAATTAGCGTGTTTTCGTCCCGCGACTCCGCCGTTTTAACTCAACTCAACTCAAATATTTTTTATTTAAGTCTCATCTATGTGCATCTTTACATATATTTAAGAAGTAAAACACAGCATTTTTACACAACACAAAGCCACTCCTACATAAGGAGTTATAAGAGACTGTAAAACTATTAAAATAATCTCTAAAATATCTACTTTTTAAGAATAAAAAGTCAATATTTTGACACAATCTAACATGAATTACATATGTATATGATCAAAGAGGTCAAGTTTGTGCCTGTCTGTCTATTAATAATATTACTATGACAATAATTGTTGTTTGAGCTAACCTTGTGTATTAATACTTTTTAATTCATAAAATCGTTTAGCTAATACCCTTAAAAGTTAAATATAAAATTCATGATAATAAATTCCTTTATTACAATACTTTGAAGGAGTCTGTATACCTGGGAATTCCAGGCTGCTTTTTAAATTGGCAAGATCAATATTATACCACATAGGCATTAAAACCATACAATTTCATTCATGTTTTCTATATCAATAGCAATATTCCTATTTTAACCTATTCATAAAAAATATCTTGATAAAAGAACTTTAAAAGCACCATACTCATACTTGTTGTACTTATATACATGTATTTACAACAATTTGTATTGTTAAAAACATGTAAAAAAAAAAAACCATATAAAATTCAGTAAAAATACCACTAATGACTAGATTAGTTAAAGTAAAAAATTTATCTCCTATACAGCCTTAAACGTCGAAGTTGCAGTATTTGGTAGCAGGCTTTGGCAGAATATTTAACAATTTCAAAGTTGTTTAGTACATAACATAACTTTTCCATGTCAGACAGAGTATCAAATACAGTATTAATTTGACGTATTTTTACCAACAAATCTTCTCTGATATCATTATATACTGGGCAGTGTAAAATTACATGAATCTCATCCTCAACATTTGTGGTACAATTGAAACATGTTCTATCATTTACATGTAAATTCTCATAACGGCCTGTCTCTAACCGGATAGGCGCAACACCACAACGAAATTTTGTCAAAGAACTTCTATGATGGAAGGGTAAATTGTACTTGAGGTATTTTTCAACAACCGGAGTATCTTTAAACAAACTATATGTTCTAAGTTTATTACCACCAGTATTTCTATTGGTATCATTCCTATTTAGTGACTGTTTCCACTTATCTAATTCAACTGACCGTAACTTGTTCTCGACCATTTCAACTATTCTCTTAGCACTAAAAACATGTACATCATTAATATTTATCTCAATACTTCTAAACATCTTACATATTCTAAAATACTGGTTCTTACATCTGGAAGAAGCACTCCGTCTTGCCCAATCAAAGATTTTTTGGTTAATTCTACCACTATCCATTTTTGACATTCTGCAGAAGTGCCTGACTACAGAACCCCACTGTTTAACTGATGATGGTTTCCAGCCCATTTCCCCAATAACCGCTGCATTAGGTGTATATTTCCCAACTCCTAAAAAATATCTCATTGCTCGATTTTGGATAGCATTTATGCATGAAAATGAGCGGTCACCCCAGATTGCAGCACCGTAGTTAAGAACAGACCAAACAGTAGTATCATATAACCTCGTGAATGTTGTATACTGAAAACCCCCCACCAATTTACTCTTTGCTATGAGAAGACCCAGTGCTCTTCCAGCTGACGATGCAATAGACTTAGCCATTTCAGCATAATCTAAAAATTCATTGAGAACAACGCCCAAATATCTGTAACTATGAACAACATCAATATGACTGTCCCCAATTTTGAAATTAAAAGATGTTAAAGCTGTGCTTCCCGTTCTAAAATGTATGACATTAGATTTTTCACAATTTACAGTCATATTGTTTGTGTCGCACCACATATTAAGATTATCTAATAGAATCTGTAAATCATTGGCCGATTCCGCTAAGAGAACAACATTAACTTGTTAATTCTAGCTCCGCACCCCCGCGGGACAAAGTTTTATTTATTAAACTGAGCTCTCGCTAACTAGCGTGTTTTCGCTCCGCGCCTCCGCTATTTTAACTTGTTAATTATCGACTTTTTGTTTGGCGGGGACGCGGGACGAAAACACGCTTATAAGCGTAGGCGCACGCGAAGTTTTATTTATCAAACTTCGCCCCGCGCCATCGCTAATTAGCGTGTTTGTGTCCCGCGACCCCGCCGTTTTATTTCTTAAATCTCGCTCTGCCCCCCCCCCCCCTTGGGACGAAGTTTTATGTATAAGCGGGGGCGCGCGGCGGAGTTTTATTTTTTAAACTTCGCCCCGCGCCCTCGCTTATTAGCGAGTTTTCGCTCCGCGCTCCCGCCATTTTGACCGCGGGACAAAAACACGAATGGAACAAATCAGCCACCATACGGCAATTCTTATCTGAAGTTTGACGGATTCAATGGCCGAGAAGATGCGATTGTCCTTTATCGAGTTATCATGTGACGAAAATATGCGATAGTGTTAATATTTCGATTTTCTGTTTATGTTTACATTTAGAATATCGATAAAATATAAATAATGAATAGGTTACTCTAGCTCAAGTTTATTTGAAAACTTGAATGCGATTATTGATTTGTAATTTGTGAAATGTTCAATAGAAATATGGAAAATCTATAATTATTGTTACGTTGTTATTTACACATGTACAAATGTTCTAAATAAAATATGTTTAAACCAAATATGGAAAATACATTTCTGAAATAGAAAGTTGAACAAATCTATATACAATGTAATCTATGGAAAGGCTAACAAGTTCATCAGACTACACCAGGTAGGCGACATATTTTAAATGATATAAATTCGGAATCCATGATTTAAATTTGTTGTGCTAGACGAGTAACTGAATGCCCTAAACATGTTCAATAGAAATACCTAAACATATTGATATTGTTTTTGTTATCACCATACCGGAAGACGATATTTTTGTTATAAGTGTCAAGAGATTATGTACACATGTTTAACATTTGACGTAGAATATCTATACCAAATAGGTAATTTTTATGACGTGTGGACGTTAAGAACGCGTCACAGCTCGTATATCGAGCTGTGACGCGTTCCTAACGTCCACACGTCATAAAAAATACCTATTTGGTATAGATATTCTACGTAAAATGTTAAACATGTCTTCCTGCTCGGCGTCATACCGTCTCAAACTTGACGGCTAATCTCTTGAGTATTTTAAAATTCTTGCTTCCTTAAAGAAAACTGCCTGCAGTACACTTAAGCAACAAATGGCAGAGGATTCCATGCGTTTTATATAAAAAGACTTTATTACAAAGAAATGCGCGAACTACGACATTCTCCGGATTCAGACCAACACTTAATACCCTTTTTGTAATAGACACAAGGGAATCTTGTGTTTTTTTTCTTAACGTCCACACGTCATACATATAATTTACTATTTGGTATACATACTCTGCGAAAAAATCTGTATTGCACGTTTTAATAACCTGTATTAAGCGATCATACTCGGGGACGCAGCAAACGCCATTTTTCATTATTTAAACACCAAAACAATAAAGAAGACAAAGTCTCTATGTATAAAACACCATGTATTTTATGTTTTAGTTCAGGGGAGTACTCAGAACATATGTTAAGTGTATATGAAATAACCCAGATGCAAGTAATATTTCTGAAATTCTTTCAAATTTAATAACTTTATTTCCAATATATACTGTTCATTACAAATAGTTTAACAATGGAAGTGACAGGAAGAACATCAAGAGAGAACGACATCAGTTATAAGGATTCGGAGAGAACCAATGCTATTATCAACTGTGATCCATGCGGAAACGAAGGAGGCGAACAACTGGCCGAGGGCTTCTGTGAAAATTGCCAAGAATATTTATGTGCATCTTGCTACAAGATTCATCGCCGTCCCGCTGTTTGGCGTCATCATGTTCTCCTTGATAAAGAAAATATGCCATCATCAAAGACAACGAAAGAACAGTTGAACTATGAATGTACCGAACCTTGCTCTGAGCATTCCACAAAAGTACTTGAATATTTTTGCCAGACACATTCTCAGCTAGGTTGTCCAGTATGTATTACTACAAAACATCGATTGTGCAACGACGTTGATTATATACCAGGCATAGCCAACCAATTCAGAGAAAGTACAGAAGTAAAAGAGACATATGAAACACTTCAAAGCTTGAAAGAAGATATAAATACATATTCTGCCACACTTAGTGTAGACAAGATGAAAATTAAAACTTATGAAAAGAATGCAAAAGAACACATATTGCAATTAAGAGATGAATTCGATAGCATATGCAATAGGTTGGTTGATAATGTCGAACATGTTAGTAAATGTGACGAAAATAATATAGAGGATTCTCTCAAAACATGTGAAGAAATATTAAAAAACATAAAATTACGCCAGTCTGTTCTTGAGAAAAAACAAGCAGAAATGAAGATATCACAACTATTCACTGAAGCTAAGCTTTCAGAACTGTCTGCAGAAGAGTATAGAAGAGAGTTGGAGACGATTAAAGAATGTACAAAAAGTCGACATTACGAAATAAAGTGTGATATTGAAGCCTTGCGCGAAATGATTAAATTGACTTTTCGTGACAAGCAAAATGAAAACGATCCTTTATGTGCAAAGGTTACAAGTGAATATGAATATCCACAGAAGAATACAATAAAACATGGGCATATCCATAATGTAAGTAAAGTTTAACTGCAAATATTCTATGTAACGCGTCAAACTATATTTTATTATAATGCACATTTGTAACTTCGCCTTTTATTTAATAATCGTGACGTTGATCTCGGATATTCTATATATACACAGCTGATGTCAAGTAAAAGAGTAATTTTTAATTTTGTTCTTAAAAAGCGATTCTGCTGCATTATTAATTTGTTATAGAGATGTCTGACATATTATATGGTAGTATAAACGGTTGACTTTGTCTGCGATAAAACCCTAGCCTAGCTCTCTGGTTATATAAAATAACACCCGTAGTTAGTCGTTTATGCCGAGCCATATAATACGTCAGCCATTTTTTATAACTAATGATAACTCGAACATTAAATTTCTGATTAAGATTAAGAAATATATTTTTCTACAATTCTGAAATCAATACTATAACGTAACTATAAAATAACACTTTTTGTTACAGCTTGGTTGCAAGATTTTCTTTTGCTGATCTTTAGAAATGTCTTATCGATTTAATTCACCAGGTTATTTTAAAATTTCTTTACAATCGATAGTGTAGAATTAGACATTAAATTTTTACATTTTTATTTACTTGTATCATAGTCTGGGGACCTTTCTGTTGAAAATGGAAAATGTGTCAGAGTCAAATTGTATACATATACATGCACAGTGCGTTAACTGTTGTGCAGGTATTAGTTACCCGCACTCCAGAGCATGCCCATTTATTGGCTCATTTTTTCTGGGGTTTACATATTGTGACGGCAGAAAAACGGAAAGCGACAGAAATATCATATTCAGATCCTCGTTCATTGGTTGATTTTTTCTGGGGTTTCATATTATGACATCAGGGAACGTGTTTTTATGTTTGACTATGATACAAAAGAGAAAGAACATCAAAACACTCGGCTACGCCCCTCGTACAAATCAGATAGCCTCGTGTTTCGATGCTCTTTCTTTTACTTATTTATCATTTGATTATTAGCTCGACTAAAAAAATTGATAGAGGTATTGTTACAATCATGTCGGCGTTGTCGTTGCCGTAGCCGTTGTTGTCCGCAAACGTGTGCCTTGATATCACTTTTTAAGTTCTTGGTACTTAACCACAACAAGACCTTCAAGTAGACCAGGCTAACCTAGACCTTTTTTTCATAAAAGACCTAGACTTTCAAGGTCAAATGTCTAAATTTTTCTTGTTTTTTTATTGCTTATTTTTGCTTTTGCTATAACTTTGTTATTTTTGAATGGAGTGTCTTCAAACTTATGGAGTATCTTCAAACTTGAACATAACAACCTTCTAGGATAAACCTTGAAGGGAACCAGACATACATTCACTTATAAATGACAATTTAATGACCTTAATGATAAAGGTCAAATTCATGAAAATTTAAAAGTTGAATTTAAATTAACATTGATTTATTTATGACATTGAACTAAAAGGTTAAATTATTGAATTTCCAGTGATATTTGCTATAATTGACTCTATGTTGGAAGGTAATTAATCAATAGTTATCTTCATACTTGGACAAAACAACCTTTAAAGCAAGACTTAATAAAAAGTTGAACTTACCTTGACCATGACAATTTATAGACCTAGGTCAAATTATTGAATTTGGTAAAATTGTCATAATTTTGTTATTTATGTACGGATTTCATTTATATTTAGACAAAACTAGACTTGTCACGAAAAAACATATTGAATAATTTAGATGTGAACTTGACCTTTAATTGACATTAACTGTCAAGGTCAAATTAGGGACTTATCTTTTTGTTTGCCTAACTAGCTATAATTTTGTTATTTAATGGATTAACTTCATTTAGATACAACATCTTTTAGGTCAGTACCTTAATGTATATCAAACTCAAATTGACATTGACCCATGTATGACATTGACCTTGGAGGCCAAGTGATTGTATTTCACTGATTTATGCTATAATTGGCTGCACTTTGTTATCAATCCATGGAATTTATTTCATACTTGGACAAAACAGCCTTTTTGACAAGACCTTTTAAATGTTGAACTGACCTTGACCTACAGCTTTAAATGACCCTGACCATCAAGGTCAAATTATTGAATTTTAGTTATTTTGTCATAATTTTGTAATTTATGTACATATTTGATTCATAGGTGGACAAAGCAACTCTGATGACCATACGGGCAAGTTGAATAATTCAAATGTGACACTGACTTTAAAATGACCTTGACGGTCAAATGATAAAATTTTACTTATATTTTCTCAAATTTGTCTTTATCAATGGAAATGATACATACCTTACATCTTTAATTTTCTTTTTAAAGATTGTTTAAACCGGTAAGTTGTTTGCTTAAAGAAAAAGTAAAACAAAAAGGACGAGCGTTGCCCCCGCCCGGATATGGCTCTTGTTTTTTTTTACTTTTACTTTGCATTAGCTTTTGTAGACCTGAATATACCATAATTGGTTCATGAGCAAAACATTTTTTTCAGCAACTGTGATGTTAAAAGAAAGATTCAAACTGCATAAAGGAAAATAACCGATATCCTTTAATAACTGTATAAAGATAAATAAAATATGTTCAGAGCGACATATCTGATCAGCACATCTTTTAAAGTCAGTTAATAAGGAGTAAACTTTAAGACATTTCATTTTGGAAGTGAGGCATTTCTTTTATGTTCTTATGTTAATATTTCTAAGTTAAGATGCAATGTTTTTATGAAAAAGAACTAACGTATTGTAATTTTCTTTCTGTGTTCTATTTAAAGCTTGATTCAATGGCTGGTAATAAGGAAGAGAATGAAGAAAAGAAGAGTGGAGGTGCATGGGGACATTCGATATATCCGGTATATATGAACATATGTATAGTTTTATATGTAAGGAATGTGTGCTTGTTAATGCTCACACGCTACACATTTATTTAGTGAAAAAAAAAATTAATTGGGCTTTTTATCATTGCAATAAAAGGAGGTTATTGAATCACCTTCATTTGTAAAGAAACACAGAATATATGCGGAGTTATATATCTGAGCAGCACGTCATCAAAATTAACTTTTAGGTATATATTTCACTCCAGCACCGGAACATGTATTTTTATCTTATCATATAGTAATCTTTTCTATATGTAACGATTATGTGATTAATATAAAAAGAATTTACACTGCATAATATTTCTTTCTAAGCATTATCTAAAGCTTATTTCAAAGACGTAATATTTCTTACAATGTGCTATTGAAAGCGTATTCCAAAGACTGATTATAAGAAAGAGAATGTAAACAAGAAGAGTGGAGATGCACAGGGACATTCAAGATATGCGGTATTTATTAAAAGGTTTTATATCTTAGGAATGTATACTTGATTAACAATTTATAGCTACACGTGAAAGGTGAGCAATAAACGGTTATTTGTGAAAACATTTAATAACATTTGTAATGAGTTGTTCATTACGTTCCTGACATAATGTAAATGTCACTGCCTTAAATTTTTTGTTATCGTTTCTATAAGTTTACAAATTGGTATATCACTTCAAGCAATGGATAAGTTATTAGTTTTAGATCGAGTAACATCGAAACACTTGATATTAAGTCAATTTACGGGGTTTCAACATAGAAGAATGGATCTGTTGCATTTAAAAATCGCAATTATTTCAACACTGTAATGTTAAAATAAACATTCAAACTGCATAAAGGTAAATCATTCATAAAGAAAATTAAAATACATATCTGATCAGCACATCTTTTAAAGTCAGTTAATAAGGAGTAAACTTTGAGGCATTTCATTTTGGTAGTGAGGCATTTCTTTTATGTTCTTATGTTAATATTTCTAAGTTAAGACATATCTGACCAGCACGTCTTTAAAATCAGTTTTAAAGAATGAATTTTGAGGTATTGCACTCCAGCAGCAGAACTTTTGTTTTTATTAGCTCACCTGTCACAAAGTGACATGGTGATATTTTGTGATCACTTTTCGTCCGGCGTCCGTTCGTCCGTCAGTCCGTAAACTTTTACTTTAAACGACATCTCCTCATAAACCGCTAAGCCAATTTCATCCAAACTTCACAGGAATGTTCCTTTCGTAGTCAAATTTAAAAGTTGTTCAAAGAATTTAATTCCAAGCAGAACTCTGGTTGCCATGGCAACTGAAAGAAAAAACTTAAAATATCTTCTTTTAGAAAACCGAAAGAGCTAGAGTTTAAATATTAAGCATGAAACATCTTCTAGTAGGTGTCTACCAAGTTTGTTCAAATAAAAGCCCCTGGTTTAAAATTGGCCTTGGTCCAGGGGTCTATTACACAGGTGAGCGATTTCAGGTCCATCATGGTCTTCTTATGTTAATCTTTTCTATATGCAATATTTATGTGATTATTAACCATTAGGCAACTGTTGACTATTTGGTCAAATACGTATTTTGAAATTTTCCTCGTGAAAAGATGTATGGTTTTGTTAGCTCGACTATTCGAAGAATATGAGAGCTATTGTAGTCGCCCAGGCGTCGGCGTCCTCGTCCGCGTCGGCTTCTGCGTTGGTTAAAGTTTTTAGTAAAATCAAATATCTCAATTATTGCTTGAGATATTCAATTGAAACTTACAATACTTATTTATAGTAACAATGTTCATCAGATTTTTGTAAAGTCAAATATCTCAATAACTATCAGAGATTATGATTTGAAACTTCTCATATGCATGAAGGGTCATCATTGTATGTCACTGACCAAGTTCCATAACTCTATCTTGCATTTAGGCTGATTTATCTCCCCTTTTCTACTTAGTCTCTTGGTTAATGTTTACATGCAAGTTTTACATATCTCAATAACTATTAAAGATATTTATTTAAAACTTCACATATGCATTTAGGGTCATAATTGTAGGTCACTGACCAAGATCCATAATTCTATCTTGCATTTAGGCTGATTTTTCTCCCCTTTTTCAACAATTAATGGAGGGTTTGTGCCTTTTTTGGGACAATTTTATGCATTCATAATAATAAAGCAGTGATTTACTTGATAAAACATCTTAATAACAAGCCTTTGTACCTTTTTGGTCAATTTATGTTTTGATAGGTAAGCATTATCATACTCAATAAAACACCCTTGTGACAACTTTTTCGAATAGTCGAGCCTTACTGGCCTCAGCAGGGATGGGTACAATTACAATTATAATTTAATTAATTACAATTAAGTATGAAAAATCATATAATTAAAAATATTTGTTAATTGAGCCAAAACTCAATTACTTTAATTGTAATTAATTAATTACTTTGTGAAATTCTTCATTTAATTGTCAATTTAATTCAATTAAATTCAATTAATCTGAATTCTGTGCACATTAACCATTGATCTGATTTAGGTAAAATGCATACTTTTTCACCTGTATTGTCTGATATAGATAATCTTCCAAGAAGTGATAATTGATAATCACCTGTCAATGATTTTAATACAGGTAGCTTTTCATGGGTATTGTCATGATTGATATAGCCTAAGACAGTTCTTGTTAAGAAACATGCATGACAAAAACCCGAAGCAATACTGGAAATTCCTTAAAAAACTTAAACCGAAATCAAAGGCTGATGACACGCCATCAACCACAGAATTTTACAATTTTTTTAAAAATATTAATAAAAACCCCTATATTGATGAGGAAGATGATCGTTTTCTATCCCATGATTTTTTAGAACATTCGAACCAATATTTAGATGCACCTATCTCTGATGCTGAAATTTTAAGATGTATAAGAAATTTAAATAACGGAAAAGCTTGCAGTCCCACGGATAATATATTAAATGAGCACATTAAATCGACCAAAGACCTGCTTTTACCTGTCTATAATAAACTCTTCAATTCAGTACTAAACTCCGGCATTATTCCAAAATCATGGCTCGAAGGGTTCATTATCCCAATTTATAAAAACAAAGGAAACTCTCTAGACACTAGTTCTTACAGACCAATTACCATTCTATCATGTCTAGGCAAACTATTTACAGCAGTCTTAAACTTAAGACTAACCAATTATATTGAAAATACACATTTACTTAATGAAAATCAAGCAGGATTCCGAAGCTCGTATTCATGTTCTGATCATATTTTCACGCTCCATGCACTTATTGAGATCTTAAGGAAAAGAAAACAAAAGGTTTATTGTGCCTATGTAGACTTCTCACAATGTTTTGATAGAATTTGGCGATTTGGACTCTGGCAGAAACTTACGCAAAACCTTATCGATGGAAAATTATTTCGAACAATTTTTAACATGTATCAAAATATTAAATCTTGTGTAAAGCATAACGGTCAACATTCTCAATTCTTCTCTTCAGAAATAGGAGTCCGACAAGGCGAGAATTTAAGTCCGATCCTCTTTTCTTTATATTTAAATGATTTACAAACATATCTGGAGGCACACGGTGCCGCTGGTATTGAGCTAGATGAACCTTGGCTTAAACTTTTAATTCTTCTCTACGCTGACGACACCGTGATAGTCTCGGATAACCCTGTCGATTTTCAACATAGTTTAAATTATTTTAACTCGTATTGTATTCAATGGAAATTAACTGTTAATCCAAATAAAACAAAAGTAATAATATTCGGAGCTAGAAATAGAAATTCATATCATTTTAATTTAGGCGAACATGAACTTGAAATAACTGACAAATACCATTATCTAGGTTTAACATTTTCTGCGTCCGGTTCATTCCTTAAAGCTAGGCAACATATAAGCCAACAGGCCAATAAAGCAATGCACCTTCTATTTACAAAAACAAATAACTCAGACCTACCCCCTGATCTAATAATAAAGTTATTTGATTACACTGTTATGCCGATCCTTACATATGGGTCAGAAATTTTTGGTTTTGAAAATCTAGATTTACTTGAAAAAATCCATAACGTCTTTATGAGACGAATAACGTCGGCTAGGAAAAGCACCCCAAAATATATGCTCAACGGTGAGCTTGGAAGACATCCGATTTATATTAATGTATATGCTAAAATGATCTCTTTTTGGTCACGTTTAGTGCTTGGAAATGAAAATAAACTATCCGTTAAAATTTACAATTACATGTTAAATCGGAATGATACTGAATTTAAATGGACAAGTAAAATTAAAGAGATTCTCGTTAATGTAGGAAGACCTGATATTTGGCAAAACCAGCAAATTTTAGTGCATAAAAATATCCACAAAATTGTAAAACAAACTTTAATTGATCAATTTAAACAAAGTTGGTATAATGATCTACAAGCGTCGAATAAAGGTAGAATTTACAGCTCATTTAAAAACACTTTAGAATACGAGACATATTTCAATATACTCCCAAAAGAAAGCTACATAACCTTATTTAGATTTCGTACATGTAATAATCGTTTACCAATTGAAACAGCGCGTTGGGGACGGGGAACCGCTTTTCTAGATAGCACGTGTGGACTCTGTAACTCCGGAGATATAGGCTCGGAACAACACTATTTACTTAAATGCCCATTCTTTAATACAGAAAGAAACTCCCTCCTACAGCAAACTTATATTTCAGATACCGTCCATTGTTTTGCAAGAATATTATCAAGTAGAAATGAAAATACTCTTTCTAATTTAAGTAAATTTACCGGCATTATTATGTCTAAATTTAACTAGCATAAGTTATGCCATAGAAGAAATAACTGCGTTCCTTTTTCTTTCTTCTTTTTATCTTTATCTAAATGAACGTGTAATCATCTTACAGCACTTAGACATTGTGTATACATTTATAATAGCTACCGTTTTCAGACAAAAGAACTTTACCTTGTAATAAATCCATGTAAATATTGCACAAAATTATGAATGACATTCTTTTTTGTTGTAAAATTACATGTATTAAGTCCATGATTTTCACGTGCATAGCCCACAAACTCTCCCTACTTAAAGAAATTACATTGTTATTTTTTTTTTCCCTAGAAATCTTTTAGTTGATCTAAACAGTTCATAGAAAATATATATTTGCGCAAAGCACTCATTGGTAGCAAATATAATTAATCATAGCATTATTGTTGTTAATTAAACGTGTTTTATTACGAACTATTTAACATTGCGAATTGTATATGTACTTAGGCTAACGATTTAAGATTACAGGGGCGTACATGTAAGATTATTATTTATGCTCCTTGATAAAGGCTGATATTGACTTATATGAATTTAAATTATCTCTATCATTAATCTTACTTAAAAAAAAACACACTTCATTTTATTTTTCTCTCTCTATAATTTTGTAAAGTACAATACATGTAGTATAATTTATGACTTAAAAGTCTCTATATAGCATGCTGATCACATGCAAAATTTTGTCTAATGTATAGAATATTATTTAATATGTGTTTATGTTTTACTGTACATTGAAATGTTTTTTGTTTTTTTTTTATGTTTTTCCAAAGGATAACTAGCATAAAAAAATGTTAATGAAAACACTCTAGTGTGCTATTGGTCATTTCTTTTCTTTTTTTTCTTTCTTTTCTTGTTTTAACATAGTAATGATTTGAACACATTAACATTAAGGTCTCTGCTCCATGATAAGTCAATTAAAAAAGTTTAGTTTTTTTGTTTTTTGTTTTTTTTTCTCTTGTTGTTTTTATTTAATACTTATATAGATAAGAACTATATCATCAGATGAATAATGTGCATATTAAATCTTTATTGAAGGATTCCCCCAAAATTAACATTTTTATCTATAAATGTTACTGAATCTTCATTCTATTTTGAATAAAACACTATTCATCAGCTGATAAAGTACTATCGGAAGTTTGTTTATAATATTATATCTGTTTATATAGTATATCCCCATGTTGTATTACCATATACCCTGGGAAAGAAATAAAGAGATATGTTCTGTTCTGTTCTGTTCTGTTTATATTTAAACTTAAAGATGGGCAAATGAATTTAAGACATTTAACAGTGGTAATAGCTTTTTTTTAAAAAGTGTGTAAGTTTGAGGTAAAATGTATGAACCCTATACCAATATTGTTATAGATGCCCCAGGTAACCAATGCTGCCCACGCCGGCACTTCCGCTAACACAAAGTACCAACAGAAAAACTATGGCTCACATGTACAATATGGAACAAATAAAAGTAAGTTCAAACATTTTTATAATTACTAGAAATAAATGCTTTTGAATATGAAAAATATGTACATAACTTAATGGTATTTACGCCTCATGATTTGGGTTCAAATTCTGCTAAGTTCTTTGAAATCCTTTATTGTGAGAAAGCTATCCAACTACTTCCCAGAAGGTTGAGGTAGAAAAGTCACCATGTGTTGGGGTGATGTAAAACCCAACCCCAAATAAAAACAACAAAAAGTAGATGGTTCAATTTCTGTCCCATCTTGTGATTTAAATGCTTACTAGTAGACGTTCAATACTACCTTCGCCATAAAACTGCAGTAACTTACATGAAATAAAGAAGGACTTATAACAGTTTTACAATCAACACTCGAATGTCGGAAGCTCAATTATTGTACACCTTGATTAATTATTGAAATTCCTTGATATTATTATTGATTCAAATTCAAGCAGGAGACGAGCTTTACAAACATTTGTCAGGTTCAGGGTAAAGCCCTGGGCCGCAAACTCATAATCGTTCACGTGACACTCATAATCAGTTGAAATCATGGGCAATTTTGTTACTATATATAGTAAAAAGTGTATTAAAAAATCATTATAAACATTTTTGAGGTTCAGGGTTTAAACGAGATGTTTGTTAATTGTTTTTAGTGTATGACAATCTGACTGGTCAGTCTAGCGGTGATTTCTCTAAAAGTCACTATGGAACGTCACAGGCACAACCCAAAGCTAACTGTAAGTATATCAGTAATCTGGAAGTATTGTTTTGAATTTCTACTGGTTGGTTGGCTTATTAATGGAGCATTTTTGTATGTATATACATTTGTACTGGTGTCAGTGATTTTTCACCTTGTATAAAATCACAGGCTTAAGTTGTACAGTTTTTGTGTCGCCTTGAAAAGGCGACATATAGGGGTTACTTTTGTGGGCTTGTCCGGAAAAGCTAAAGCTAAAGCTTGTCCGGAGCATACAGTACAGCTCGCGCGGATTGTGCATTTTTTGTGCTTCCTCCGCGATCGACGTGAGAGACAAATCTCTGTTTCTCCGCGAATCAACTTCCTAAATCGCGGAAATACAACTGCAACGCGTATCGCGGAGTTTTAGAGAGGGTAAAAGCGCTAATTCGGAGTTTCTCCGAGAAAATCAATAATATAATCGGTTAATAAGTAATGTACTTACATATTTTTTTTTACAGTTTTTCCCTTTTTTTTACTAAATTAATGTCGTATGTTACATATAGTTAACGTTACTTGTTTGCATTTTTTTTATATTTGTTTGTTAAAAAAATGACGTAAATACATCATCGATAACAAGGTACTTGTAATATGCTTATCAATTGGATTAACAAGTTTTTATTTAAAACATGTTAGCATGTCCGATTACATTATATTAGGTTATAATTTTTATTTCTATTTTCGGGTGTGTCTGCAAAGGAAAGATAAAATTGATATGGCTGTGTTGTTCTATTTATTTTAAATCTTCAACACAAACCACACTATGTTTTAATGGCATTTCTAAAGATGCAGTTACAAATTTGCGACCAAAATATTTCTTTCATTGTCTCAAGTTCAAATGCGTAATAAAATCCTGTACTTAATTCTGATTTCAATACGATAATTAATATAATTGTATTTATTAAATTGGCCAAAGGTATGTTAAGGTATGTTAAAATATGCCGATTTGCCAAATAAAAACTGAAACTGAAACTGATAATTACTAAGCAGGTGTTACAATGTACATTTTCAAAGAATATATAAAAACAAAGAAAGGTGAGCACATGTAATTTAAATACCGGTTGTCATAACTAGTTGTCTTTTTTTCTCTCGCCAATTTCACGTCTTCAGGTATGTTAATTAAAGCAAGGTGTTAAAGTTTCAAAGATAAGTTTTCATAATTAGAATTTGAGTAAGAGTAATTTGAGAACTGCGTGTCACAGACAGCTCACTTAAATATTACAACATTCTTATCTTCCTTCCTTCATTCTGCTTTAAATCTGTGACTGTATATTTCTATAATTGTGCATTTCAAAAGTTTGTTATTATTTGTCCAAAGGGAAATACTTGGATATACTAGTGTTTGTTATTTTGTTTCAAAACGATAAACTTGGATTTAAAAGTTTTTTAATAAAGTGTTTGTGCCGATAAGAGACTGGTGATTATAGGACTTTTAGCCATGTCGGCTTTGCGTCAGGTGTCAAAGAGACACTCACTATCTAGTGAGATACGATTGTGACAAGAAATTGCAAGTCAGAACAGCAGGTTTTTTTTAACACTGGCGAAAAGGTAAGCTAAAGAGAATTATGTATTACTTAAATTGACATTATGACCATATTTCATTGTCAAATTAAGATTAATAAATATTTTGAATTAATGTTATAACGGCAACTGAAAACAATTCATATTTATGTGAATCTGCCTTACATTAAAAAATCAAAGCACAGAAGGCGCTCAATTTGTTTGGGTCTAAGAGAATGTCAGAAAGGTGAAGGTTGTGAGATTATAAACCAATTTGTTTTTGTAAAGTGCCACCAATGCTGTTTCCAGCGTTATAACTGTAGTAGTTTGGCTATAAGGCTAATTTCAACACTGATATTCAATTAAATGTTTACGAGGGATGTCCGGGAAGTTCATACATGTCATATACATCTGCTGCATTTGTATTGTTAAACAATACATCCAAATTTTGTCAGCATAAATATACATATCTAGCGAACACATTTATCAAAAATTACTGAACTGTGACTTACGTTTGTATTTTAAAATTATTTACATACAACATAATTATATATACATCATCATGGAGCACTTTGACAACATCCATGCCGTCAAATTAAATTCATGTTTACCAACTATTTAATTTCTTCCGATTTCAACAGCCATGGTACCTGTCTGACGTATACTTAATACATGTTATGTTCCTTTGCTATTACTTCATGAATTTCATATTTAAAATTATTATTTAAAAATAAAGATTTTACTGGTTCCCATACTGTGTGTGAGATGTCTGCCTTTTTCAAAAAATGTACTGCAATCTACGATATTTCGGTCATGCTACCCTTGCAACACAAAATTTACGCACCTTCATTGCCTATAATCGCCTTATACAAGCTGTTTATTTACGTATGACGTTATAATTTACTTGACTTAATTTTACTTGACAAAAACTCAAAATATAATGGTTTTGATAAGGATTGCAAACATTTTATATTGAATGAATTTGACACACGAATTGTGTATTTTACAAGTAGTTTGACATTACACCCAAAGTTCGGTGACATTACACAGCTAATGACATGCAATTTAAGAAAATCTGCGCAAAGTGGCATTACACAAAACGTCAAACGTGAAAATATCCCGTTCTGCGTTTGTCACGCAATGGCATGATATTTAAGATGGCATTACACAAAACGTCAAAAATAGCCCGTTTTGCATAAGTCGCGCAGTAGAAATATGATTAATACTGCTAAATCAGTTATTAATAGCATATAATATTTTATTCTTTATTATAACTTCATTAATGTTATACAGTGATTACAACATATCATAAATAAAAATAAATAATGCACGGAATGGTACCCGAGATATAACTTGACCAGTAAAGCTGGAACGTCGCCATATGATACATACTGTGTTGATGTGACGTAAAACCCAATCAAACAAACAAACATGAAAAGACCCTTTCCCATAGGAAACTGATATAGATGATGGCACATCACATCGTCAATCTTTATTCGAATTATTAAATATAGGATTTTTTTTCTTCATTGAGTGGAAATATTTCACAAGTGGCAGTGAATGTTTCACTGCAGTTTATAATATATATGTAACAGTCCGATGAAAATCTGATACACAATTTGTTGAAAAAATCAATTTAGCTACACTGTCTGAGAATAAGCCTTTACAGCATCTATATTTTTATAAATATTTTGATATTAAACAATTGTATCTTCTTTTAACAGATTACGGTTGGGAAGACGTACAATGTACACTGTTCAATGGGACCTGTCCAAAAAAGATGCATCCACAGCAGAAGTTCTGAGTGCGGGTACCAGCGACGAGTGCAATGCTGCTATGAAAACAACGCTGGAAGATGATGGAAAACAGAAAAAAAGAAAGGTGTGTACATGACACTTACATAACGTTCTTTCTTTCTTCCATGTCTTTTAATTTTGATATCCCATAAAATTGTTCTAGGGGTGCATACAGTCGAACCTCTTGTTAAGTATATAAATGATATTGAGCGAATTAATTGGACAAGTTCAATAGAATTAAATAATGCAAGCCTCTAGCGAGCATAAGATAAATTCATTCACATAGTTACATAAAATTACACGAATTTAGTTTTAATATCTATTTATTTATTATAAAAATAAAAACAATTGTCACTGCCGCCCTATAGTATATACCTATTTCACCTCCTCATAATAAATATGCACGGCCATACAAAACCATTTTTATGGAGTCGCAAAAGCGTATGACTTTTTTTATATGCATGAATGTTAAATAGCATAGTAGCCAGATACAGCAATAGCAATAGAGATCGTAGCGCGACATAAAATGCTTATAAAAATTGCCATTATGTATAAGCAGTATTTTAAAAGTATATTTCATTTCAGGTCACTTCTACAGGGGGATGTCCAAAAAAAGATGTGTAAACCACTTCGTCTGGCTATGCCGTCAAGTGATATGTCATCAAGTGATATGACGTCCGAGTGTAGTGTGCCTTCAACAGAAGAGAACCATGTGTCTCCAAATACACAGCCAGGATAGCCTTCTTCGCCAGTGACAACAGGTGCTTTTCGCTTTGAAGAAGTAACAACGCCTACCACGCCCGTTGTTGTTTCAACGGAACCTTCATCACCATTGACGCCACGCGCTTTACGCCCGAGTGGTATTAGAATCCTCCATCAACTTCTACGGTGAATGTCCTTGTAAATCAAAACACCCAGCTTATTAAGGACAACAAGATGTTACTTCAAAGTGTTGAGAGACAGTCATTGCTGCTTAGTAAGCTTAGTTCAGAATTTCATCAACTATCAAACAAAGTGGACTCAATGTCAGATAAAGTGAATGATATTCCGAAGGATAGTGATTCTTGTGCTCCATGCCAGAGTACAGCCCAAGAAGTCGAGGATGTGATCATGTCTGACTATGCTCTGAGTGACAGTGAAGTGCATAACATTAAAAGTGACAGTAACAATGCTGATAAAAAAAATCTATTATTGAGAAAGCGTTTTCTAAAATTGAAGACATGTCCCAAAATGATGCTCTTTGTTCTGTCGTTAAAAGTACTAGTTCAATAATACCTTTTACTGTATGTTTTAATGCATCTCTGCCTAATATTGGTGAAATCTTAAATAAATATTGGGATCTATTACTTTTGTTTGATAAGGAAAGCGTTAAAAATATACATACCAAGTTCAAACCTATTTTAGCATATAGACGTCCTAAAAAACATTCGAGATTATCTTATGAGAAGTACTTTACTTGATCGTATATTTTTATCTAGCCAATGTTACGAAGTAGATGTTCACATTGTAACAATATAATTGTTGGTTCACAATTTAATAGCAGCATAACAGGTCGTTCTTTTGATTTACACAATGATGTTAACTGTACTACGCGTAATATAATTTACCTCATTACATGTAAAGGCTGTAAAAAGCAATACGAAGGTCAAACTAATCAAAATGTATCATGCAGAATGAATAAACATAGATTTGATATAAGAAATTGTGACGTAAATCCAGTTTCACATGTTGCGATCCATTTCGGATCAAACGATAAGTGTTCCTTGTCAGATTTTTCATTTTTGCCTATAGAAATTATGGATAACAACATGGACCGGTTATGTAAAGAATCTTTTTGGATCCATAAATTAAATACTATGATTCCAAATGGACTAAATAATAAAGTATTGTTTGATTTATAATGTGTAACATGAATATTAATATATTTGTGTATTATCTTATTTTTATTAACACTGTCTAATAGACATCTGTATCACTATTGACCGGGGGTCATTGATTTTCAATACGTACTGAAAATCAATGACCCCCGGGGCGGGGCCAATTTTGACCCCAGGGCTATAATTTGTACAATCTTGCTAAAGGTTCACTACGCAATGTTTCATGCAAAAATACTAACCTCTAGCCTTTGTGAATTTAGAGAAGATGATTTTTAATTTTTTACTATATACATATAAGGAAAGCCTATGGCCCCCGGGGTGGGTCTGATTTTGACACTAGAGGCAAAATTTGAACAACTTGGTAGAGTATCTTTAGATAATAACACATTCCAAATATCAAACCTCTAAGCCTAGTACCTTCAGACAAGAAGGTATTTTAAGTTTTTACTATATGTACATATAGTAAAATTCAATGACCCCAGGGGCGGGGCCGAATTGGACCCCCAGGGCTATAATTTGAACAATCTTTGTAGAGGTCTACCAGACAATGCCTTATGCAAAATATCTAAGCTCTAGGCCTTTTGGGTCTTTACAAGAAGATTTTTAAATTTATTCAACAGTAAAAACAAACAAAAAACTGAAATGAAAAAAAAAATGTAAAGTAAGGGTAGGGGGATTCCAGCTGTAATCTACTATACAAGAAATATTAGGATATTTGACAAGTGTACAGTGTAGGTACATAGCAATATATACTGAAACAAAAAAGAAACTTTCTCCAAGTTTGAATGTAGATATGTTAGTATAGTTTTTCAATCCTTTTGAAACTCGAATTTTACGTTGAATAAACATATCGGGCTTTTATACGCTGATTAGCTGACCGATTTTGCAAACAAAACGAGTTTTACAAGCTACTACATGTATATAAGTGTGCACATCTAAGTGGTACCCTTGAACAACTGGCACATACTTTGCGAAAGTTTCTTTTTTGGTTCAGTATATGTTACAACTTGAAAAAATAGATAAAATCATAATTTACTGTAGTGTTGTTTCCTTTAAATGTTAACTTTGACACATATAAAAGCTTTGTGTGTAGGTTATTCTTTATGATGATAAAAAGATTTAATACAATAAATTTCTTAAAATAACATAAAAATCTTCTTTCTGACAATTTGTTTTTGATCTTTACTCTGCTAAATATCTTAAATGGACTCGTCCATCTGTCATCATTTAGGGAATATTAAGAAATATGTCCTGACAAAATAGTGAACAGTGCAGACCATGATAAGACAGACTGAATATGCTGGCAGATCTTGGTCTGTACTGGTATCATTGGTAGATAAAGTCATAACCAGCAAGTAAATAGTTAAAAGAAAGAAAGTTTTATAATGCATGAATGACTGTGTTACAGGTATGGGTCAGCCTATCAGTGATGATAAGGGAGGGTTCAAGCCAAACAATCTTGTAGCCTCGCCACCTGAATTTCTTACCTTGGAGGAATTTCTTGCAGAGGGGAGAGATGGGAAAACATCACCCAGGCAAAAGGTAAAATATCAAACAAACGAAAAAAATCATAATAATCTTAGTCATGTAATTGTTGATAGAGGTTATTGTTAGGCCATTTTATAACATCTGTTCTATGTGTATTTATTCTACAGAAAGTATATTTAACTTTTGTATAGAAAGTGATGCCTTTTCTATTTACTTGGAACTTATATGATTTATATTGTCCAGCTCCAACCAGCAAGGATGTAACTTTTTTTCCTGAAACATGGTATTAATTTTTCATGTTATTGAAAATGTATATTGCAGAAATCTCGCAGCTTACCTCATTTAAATCTCTCAGAATTTGAATTGCACATGGAGACCTTGTTTATTTATTAGTTAGAAAAATGGCCTTCATTAAAGTCATACATCAAGATTTCTGTCTGCATATAGAATTTAGAGGATTGAGTAGGACTAACTACCTATATTGCTTTTAGGAAGAGGCCTCTGTGGCTGAGTGGTTTACGTTGTTTGGCTACTTTAAATCACTTGCTCCTCAACACTGTTGGTTCAAAGCCTTTCAGGTTATGTTAGGCTGGTGATTCTACTTGTGTGTCTGCTTGTACCTGAAGTAATGCACAGAGGGGCATCTGAGGTCTTTCCTCCACCAGTAAAGTGGCATATGACCTTTACCAACAAATACATAATTATTGTAATAAGGACACACGAAAGTTGTGATATTTTTATGCCACCGCAGAATCTGCGATGCGGTGGCATATAGCGCTTCACCTGTGTGTGTGTGTTTGTGTGTTATATAGATTTTATAGTGAACTTTAAAAATCTTCTTGGCTCTAGCGTCAAATTTAGCCCCGCCCCGGGGTCATAGGTTTTCTTTATGTATATAGTAAAAACTTAAAACTTGGCCCTGCCCCGGGGGTCATTGATTTTCAGTCGCTATGTCATATAGTAAAAAATTAAAAATCTTCTTGTCTGAAGGTGCAAGGCTTAGAGCTTTGATATTTTGTATATAATATCATCTATATGAAACTAAAACAAATGTTTTCTGAATTGGAGAAAACTACAGCTTAGAAATTTGACATGAAATGTTGTTTGGTGAACCTGTATCAAGATTGTTTGAATTAAACCCTTGGGTCAAAATTTTGCCTTGCCCAAGGGGACAGTGACCTACTTTCTAATGTCCTTTGATGTACAGCCATGAAATTTGAACTATGTGCACAGTTTTAGTTGTAAAATTGAACTTTGATATCAGGTGAATTAGATTTTGATGATGTGACCTACTTTCTTGTCCTTTAATGTGCAGCTATGAAATTTGAACCATGTGCACAGATTAAGATGTAAAGTGAAATTTGATATCAGCTGGCCTAGATTTTGACTTAGTATACTGTGTTGTCCTTTGATGTACAGTCATGGAATTTAGGCCATGTGAAATATGACTTTCACCACCAAATTCACTAGACTCAACTGCATTGATAGATTCCTACTCTGATCTTTTATTTGAGTAACAATAGATATAACCACTAATCTGATAATAACAATTAGATAGGTCAGTGATTGATGCCATTGTATAGAAACAAAAAAAAATGTGTTCCTACATTAATATTTAGTGTTCTATTAATGCTGTGGCATAGCATTTTTCACAAATGCAATCTTGTTTTTATTGAATTTTGTTAAAAATTGTATTTTTTTCATTTTTTTTGTTGAATTGGATTTAAACTTGGAGAAAGCACATTTCAATAAATTTTGGGACATACCTGAGTTTCGTGTGCTTAATTGATTTTGGTATCAGTTGAGCTGTTTTTGATATTTTTGAAACCATTGCACATACTTTCTTGTTTTTGATGTATAGATACTTGAAATTTGGAATGATGTACAGAGACTTGAAATTTGGACCAGGAATGTTATTTCTGATGCGAATTGAATTAAGATATCAACTGACTACTTTTGATATTATTATTCGATATTGTTTGACCTAGTTTGTTGTTTTTTGATGTACCTGCTGGAAATTTGGACAAGGGGTTTAATTTCTGATCCTGAATTGAATTTTGATATGAACTGGCCTACTTTTGATATATTTGATATCGCTTTACCTACTTTTTTTGTCTTTTATGTAAAGACTTAATTTGGACTAGGGGTGCAATTTGTGTAATTTTTGATGTTGAATTCAATTTTGATACTGTAGGTATTATTGACACCATTTGACCTACTTTCTTGTATTTCGACATTCAGATTTTAAATTTGGACCAGGTTTGTAAATATTTCTGATGCCGAAATGAATTTTGATATCAGCTGACCTACTTTTGATATTTTTGATGTAATTTGACCTTCATTCTTGTGCTTTTTTGACATACAGACTTGAAATTTGGACTAGGGGATGCTGAATTGAATTTGGATATCAACTGGCCTACTTTTCATATTTTTTGCAATGTCCTATTGTCTTTTTTATGGTACATTTATGTTACCATCAGAATGTATAAAAAATTTGTTGTCCCAAACTGTAAACTTCAAATATCCACACCTTACATGTTTTGAATGTGACATTTTGTGTTTTCATTCAAAAAAGTTATAAAAGTTATAAAAAAAATTGTCCAGTCAAAATTAATCCTTCTCTAGTGGTCATTTATTCTGCATTTATTATGCTCCCCGAAAAATTTCGGGGGTGCATATAGTCGTCGGGTTGTCCGTCCGTCAGTCCGTCCGTACGTACGTCCCAATTCGTGTCCGGCCCATAACTTTGTTATTTGAATTCGGATTTTAAACACCGAAACATGTATTTTTATCTTATCATATATAAATCTTTTCTATATGTAACGATTATGTGATTAATATAAAAAGAATTTACACTGCATAATATTTCTTTCTAAGCATTATCTAAAGCTTATCAAAGACGTAATATTTCTTTCAATGTGCTATTGAAAGCGTATTCCAAAGACTGATTATAAGGAAGAGAATGTAAACAAGAAGAGTGGAGATGCACAGAGAAATTCTAGATATGCGGTATTTATTAAAAGGTTTTATATCTTAGGAATGTATACTTGATTAACAATTTATAGCTTCACGTGAAAGGTGAGCAATAAACGGTTACTTGTGAAAACATTTAATAACATTTGTAATGAGTTGTTCATTACGTTCCTGACATAATGTAAATGTCACTGCCTTAAAATTTTTGTTATCGTTTCTATAAGTTTACAAATTGGTATATCACTTCAAGCAATGGATAAGTTATTAGTTTTAGATCGAGTAACATCGAAACACTTGATATTAAGTCAATTTACGGGGTTTCAACATAGAAGAATGGATCTGTTGCATTTAAAAATCGCAATTATTTCAACACTGTAATGTTAAAATAAACATTCAAACTGCATAAAGGTAAATCATTCATAAAGAAAATTAAAATATGTTCAGAGTGACATATCTGATCAGCACATCTTTTAAAGTCAGTTAATAAGGAGTAAACTTTAAGACATTTCATTTTGGTAGTGAGGCATTTCTTTTATGTTCTTATGTTAATATTTCTAAGTTAAAATGCTATGTGTATGTGTTTAATAAAAAAGAAGTTACGTATCCTAATATTTCTTTCTATGTTCTATTTAAAGCTTGATAATAAGAAAGAGAAAGAAGAAAAAAAGAGTGGAGGTGCATGGGGACATTCGATATATCCGGTATATATGAACATGTTTTGTATGTTAGGAATGTACTCACGCGTGAAAGGTAAACGCTACACATTTAATTAATGAAAACATAAAATAATATTTGAAATTGGCTGTTTATCAACAATGTTAAAACAAAAATCCAAAATGCAATGAAAGAAAATTATTTATCACACACCCGTGCCGATTTTGCGACTCCGTAAATATGGTATTGCACGGTCGTGCATATATTTTGACGTGACGTCATTAGCGTTATACAAACATAGTGTAAAGAGCGCTAAATGTTAGCGTTATACTATAGGCGCGTCAATGAAAAATGACTTTTATTTCATTTTAAACGGTCTTTATTTTGGGTATGTGATAAATAGAATATTAAATTCGTTTTAGTTCATTACTGAATTTATTGCACTCGTTAAATAAAATAATATTATGCTCGCCAGAGTCTCGCATAATATAATTTTATTCAACTCGTGCAATAAATTCAATATGGAACTTACACTCATTCAATATCCTCTATATAATCACCTTCATTTATAAAGAAACATAAAATATCTGCAGGGTGACATATCTGACCAGCACGTCTTCAAAATCAGTTTCAAAGAATGAACTTTGAGGTATTGCACTCAAGCAGCGGAACATTTGTTTTTATTAGCTTACCTGTCACAAAGTGACATGGTGAGCTTTTGTGATCACTTTTCGTCCGGCGTCCGTCCGTCCGTCCGTAAACCTTTACTTTAAACGACATCTCCTTATAAACTGCTAAGCCAATTCCATCCAAACTTCACAGGAATGTGTCTTTCGTAGTCAACTTTAAGACTTGTTCAAATAATTTAATTCCAAGCAGAACTCTGGTTGCTATGGCAACTGAAAGAAAAAAATTAAAATATCTTCTTTTAGAAAACCGAAAGAGCTAGAGATTAAATATTAAGCATGAAACATCTTCTAGTGGGTGTCTACCAAGTTTGTTCAAATAAAAGCCCCTGGTTTAAAATTGGCCTTGGCCCAGGGGTCTATATACAGGTGAGCTATTTCAGGGCTTATGTTAATCTTTTCTATATGCAATATTTATGTGATTATTAAAAAAGAAGTTATTTTAAATAATATTTCTTTCTATGTGCTATGTTAAGCTTATTTCAAAGACGTTATATTCTTTTCGTGCGCTATTGAAAGGTTAATTATAAGGAAGAGAATGTAGACAAAGAGAGTGGAGATGCATGGGGAAATTCAAGATATGTGGTATACATTAAAAAGTTTTATATTTAAGGAATGTATACTTGATTGACAGAACAAATCTCAGTATATATAGCTACACGTGAATGGCAAGCAATAACCGATTATGTGTGAAAACATTCAATAATTTGTTAATTTCCTAAAAAATGAAAATATCACTTTCTTAAAATTTGTAATCGTCTCTATAAATTGACATATTGGTATATCACTTCAAGCAAGGGATATTTATATTGGACAAAGACATTTTACCGGATTTCAAGAAAGAATGGATTTTTTGCACTTGCAAAATGTTTGAATGTCACTGACAATGGCTAAAATAGTGTACTTGTTGGTTACGTAAAGCTACTATTGCTATTGTACGCCTAGCCCTTACTCTTTATATGAAAGAAAATGTATGTGATTGAAATACTTTTAATTTTTACAATCAGTTCTCTATTGCAGTTTTTTCCCTCTCATGAAACAAATTTTCGGATGTCTCTGCTTTATGTGCTATAAATGTGATTTCGAAATCTTTAAGCGTTATTTGTTGAAACGAGTTAACTTCATGATAAAAACATCACCAACTTGTTCATTCAAAAAATTATTAATATGTATTTTCTGACGTGTATCATCAATATTTTGAAATCGATCTGTAGTTTTATTACCTTTCAATAAGTCAATACGTCAAATTATTCTCAATCTCATATTAAAATCATATCTTAATTGTCGCTCCACTACCCTTCGCCAATTAGACGAAGAGTTACGGAGGGAATACGATGATCTGATTTGATGATGAGATTGATTTATTCTAGACTTGATAGGTTCATAAGCAAAATATAAGTTTTTACTTCAACAATTGTAAGGTAAAAGAAACACTGAAAATGCATACAGGTTAAAGAAAAATAAAATGTGTTCAGAGTGACATATCTGGCCAGCGCATCCTTTTGAGCCAGTAAATAACAGAATAAAGCTCAGTATCTATTGCTACACATCACATTACACGCTACATATTCATTAATCTGCGGATAAGGGATTATAAGAATGACATCCGTGTGTCAGTCCGTCCGTCCGTCCTAATGTCCGTCTGTAACACTTTCGTCTCTGGCACAAGTGATCACCATAACGAGACAATTTGCAGAGTGCAATAATTTGGCTGCTATCCTAAGGTCAAGGTCACGCTTAACGGTCATGTGTTAAAATGTCTACATTTTGTGTCTACTCCACTGATTATTTTTTTTAAATAACTTAGCAAAAGTGATCACCAATATGAGAAGATGTTCAGAGCGCAATGATTGGGTTGCTACCCCAAGGCCAAGGTCACACTCAAAGATCCAATGTTAAAACATCTAGTTTTCATGTCCGCTCTATAACTTATTGATAATTCAAAGATCTTTTTAATTACTTGACACAAATGATCCCCACCATGACACAAGCACAACATCCAGTTTGCTACCCCCAAGCTACATCCAGGTTGCTACCTCCATGATCAAGGTTATATTTTCTCCATATAACGGTTTTGACTTTATGGAAGATTTTAGATTTTGGCACAAATAAACACCATCATGAGACTATGTGCTTAAGACATGCATGGTACAGCATCACGGTCATGGTTGGTTAAAGGTCAATTAGTACACATTCATGTCCGCTGCAGAGGTGGATTTAGCTGTCCTTCAGACTGCCTTGTTTAATTAGTGAAATTTCAAAACATTTAATAATGTTTGACGAACTTCCTTTATCAATGTAAAAATCACTTGCTTATTAATAAACTAAACGTATCTATAAATTCATATATCGGTATATTTACTTAAAGCAAATGGTACATATTTTTATGAGATCGAGGATCATCGATACAGTTTATATTACACGAAGACATTTTGCGTGGTTTCTTCAACAATATAATTAAATTTATTTCACTTGCAAAATGTTTACATGTCACTGACATGTGAAAACGTTATTTGCATGTCACTGACATGGAAAACGCTACTTTGTTACTGTACTCGTAGCGTGAAAGAAAACGTATGTGAATGAAATACTTTGAAAATTTACATTCAGATCACTATTATAGTAATTTTTCATAACCCCATTTTAAGAAAAAAGAGCTATTGCTACAATCATGTTGTTGTTGTTGACGTTGCTGTTGCCATTGCTGCTGCTATCCAATAAGGCTATAACTTTGTAATTTATGAATGGTTTGTCCTCATACTGTAGCATAACTACCTTACCGACCCTTTTTAAATCATTGTAAATTCATATTTTTGTTTTCTATAATTGGTTTTAACTTAAAATATAATAAATGGATTGTCTTTAACATAGGCACAACCATCCTTTGGTCAAGACCTCAAAGAAGATACGGTTGTTGCAATTTCTTGAAACAAATTGTTGGATGCCATGCCTTTAACTGCATCTGTCATAAAAAATTCATGATAAGATAATAATCAAAATATTTATTTTAAAATGTTCTTAATCGATATTGTAAATATGTATGTTTTGACGTTTTCCTTTTCCACCAGTATTGTGAAATTAATCTGCAATGTGATTATGTTTTTAACTATTTATGTGCCATTCATCAATTTTATTATAGAACTGAAATTATTCTTTACACAAATAACAGTTTTTATTTAAACAGCTGTAAAGGTAAAACAAGCATCCGACAGGGAAGCTTTCTTCATGATATCTTTTAATGTTCATCTTTTTCATCAAAGCAATTTTGATATACTTGTTTCATATGTAAAATGTAGTTATATAACATATTTTTTCTTTCTATGTGTTCTTTGAAGGTTACTAGGAAAGCATTTGATAAGGCAGAGAATATATCCCAGATAAGTAAGATAAGTGGAGATGCATGGGGTCATTCAAAGTCTAAGGTATAATTATATCAAAAAGGTTTGTTTTATATGTAAGGAGTGCTTCATTAAAGTAAAAATTACTATCTCTTCTGTAAATCCCTTTATTAAAAAATACAAAGATTATGTAATTTTAACAAAAGAAGTTACATTACATAACATTTCTTTATTTGTGATACTTAAAGGGAAATTGGGATACTTATGAGAAGGAAACTACTGATTACAAGAAAAGTGTAGATTCATCGGAACATTCAAAATCTGAGGTATATTTAAACGGCTTTTATTTCTTAGATATTTACATTATTAACTGAATAATGCTAAATCTTTCGAGCTTCACGTTAAAGATAAGGGTTTCAGGCTAATTTATGAAGAACTATAGAATTTTTAATATCAAAGATAAGCAATAAACGTTATGTGTGAAAACATTAGATAACATTTGAAATGGGCTGTTTATTCTATTTCCTGAAACGATGTAAATATTTCTTGCTTGGTCTAAATATTTTAATCGTCTCTTTAACTTGTCACATGAGTATATTCACTTGAAGTAAATGGTACATATTTTAGGCGATCGAGGATCATTAATTAATACAGGTAATAATATACGAAGACATTTTGCGTGTTTTCTTCAACAATATGAATGATCTGTTGCACTTGCAAAATGTTTGTCACTGACAAAGAGGAAAAAGCTACTTTGTTACTGTACTCCTAGCCCTTACTTAAAACGTGTGGGAATGAAATGCTTTAAAATTTTACATACACTTCACTATTTAAGTTATTCTTTCGAACATAAAAAGGTTGTTGCTACAGTCATGTAGTCGTTGCCGTCCGAAAAACTTAACGTTGGTCATATTATTTTTATTTCCCAGTGAATAAACTTCATACTTTGACGGAACAATCCTTAAGACAAGACCCTCAAGTTGACCTGACTTAACTTGACCTTCAAGGTCAAATGTTGAATTTTGCTTGATTTTTTGCTATAATTGGCAATAACTTTGTTACTTAAGAATGGATTGTTTTCATTCTTGGACACCACAATCCTTTAAAAAAAACTTTAGGTAGACCTGTTTGATTATGATCTTCACTCATCAATGACATTGGTATTGAATGTCAAATAATTGACTTTAGCTTGATCTTTGCTATAAGGCTATTACTTTGTAATTTATGAATGGTTTGTCCTCATACTCATACTCATACTCATCTACCTTACGGACGGACAATGTTTTACAGAAGATTGAATTGGCTATAACTTTATAAGTAATGACTGGGTTGTCTTCAACCTTAGGCACCACATTCCTTGGGACAAGACATCATATACGAATACATTTTGCGTGTTTTCTACAACAATATGAATGATCTGTTGCACTTGCAAAATGTTTGTCACTGACAAAGAAGAAAAAGCTACTTTGTTACTGTACTCCTAGCCCTTACTCAAAACGTGTTGGAATGAAATGCTTTAAAAGTTTACATACACTTCACTATTTAAGTTATTCTTTCGAACAAAAAAGGTTGTTGCTACAGTCATGTAGTCGTTGTCGTTGCCATTGCCGTCCGAAAAACTTAACGTTGGTCATATTATTTTTTATTTCCCAGTGAATAAACTTCATACTTTGACGGAACAATCCTTTAGACAAGACACTCAAGTTGACCTGACTTAACTTGACCTTCAAGGTCAAATTTGAATTTTGCTTTGTTTTTTGCTATAATTGGCAATAACTTTGTTACTTAAGAATGGATTGTCTTCATTCTTGGACACCACAATCCTTTAAAAACCTTTAGGTAGATCTGTTTGATTTTTTTGAAAGATACAGTTAAACAAATTAAAGGGTGCATCGCCTTTAACTGAATATGTTATATAGGTTGATTTTACGTCATAATATTAAATAAAAGATGTTTATTTTAAAAAGTTCTTAATTGATATTGTAAATATGTATGTTCTGACGTTTTCCTTTCCCACCAGTATTTTGTAATGTATCTGCCATGTGATCATATTTTAGCTCGACTTTTTTTTTTTGAAAAAAAAGTAGACGTATTGTTATAGTCGCGGCGGCGTTGCCGTTGCCGTCCGCAAACTTGTACCTGGATCATAACTTTTTTATTTCTTAGTATATTTTCTTCATACTTGGCCACAACAACCCTTGGGACAAGACCTTTCAGTAGACCACACTAACCTTGACCTTCATCCATAAATGACCTTGACCTTCAAGGTTAAAAGTCCAAATTTTGCATGTTCATGCTGTTATTGGCTGTAACTTTGTTATTTTTGAATGGATTGTCTTCAAACTTGAACATAATAATCTTCAAGGATAACCCTTAAAAATAACCCGACAGACCTTGACCTTCACTCATTAATGACCTTGACTTTGAAGTTCAAATTATTGAAATTGTCATTGTTTTGGCTGTAACTGGCTGTAACTTTGCTATTATTGAAGGGATCAACTTCATATTATAACAGAACATACTTAAGGACAAGACCTTGTTGTTTATCGTGACTTCACCATGTGACACCACCACGTGACACCACCACGTGACTCCACCACTTGACTCCACCGCGTGACTCCACCACGTGACTTCACAACGTGACTCCACCACGTGACTCCGCCACGTGACTCAAACCACGTGATACCACCACGTGACCCCCACCACGTGACCCAAACCACGTGACTCCACCACGTGACTCCACCATGTGACTTCACCACGTGACTTCAGCACGTGACTTCACCACGCGTCTCCACCATGTGTCTCCACCACGTGTCTCCACCACGTGTATCTATTTATAGAATTTTCTATTTATAGAATTGTGTGTTTCTATTTATAGAATTTTCTATTTATAGAATTGCGTGTCTCTATTTATATATATATAAGTTAATATACATGTATCTATATATACAAAATATATAGACAAAACTAATGTGACAAAACTTGATTAATTTTATAAAAAGGAAACGTTAAGATTTTGTTCAAACATTTCTTTGTTTGCTTTTAGAGAAAGTAAAAAGTCGAGCGTTGCCCCCGCCCGGCGGTGGCTCTTGTTAACTATTTATGTGCCATTGAATCACTTTTATTATAGAACTGAAATGTTTTTACTTAAATACAACGACTGTTATGGTAAAGCACAAATCCGGCAGGGGAGCTTTAGTTTCATCTTGTAATGTTCATCTTTTTTATCAATGCAATTTGTATATACTTGTTTTATATATAAAATGAAGTTACATAACATAATTTTTCTTTCTATATGTTATTTGAAGGTTTCTTTGAAGAATGTAGGCCAGATAATCAAGATGAGTGGAGATGCATTGGGTCATTCAAGGTCTAAGGTATAATTATATCAAAAAGGTTTGTTTTATATGTTAGGAGTGTTTCAATTAAATTCAACAAAAGAAGTAACATTACTTAAAAAATCTTTTTTGTGATACTTAAAGGCATATTGGAATACTTATGAGAAGGAAACAATTGATGACAAGAAAAGTGTAGATTCATCGAATTTTTACATTCAAAGATGATTAGATATATTACATTATTAACTGAATAATGCTAAATGTTTCGAGCTTCAAGTTAAAGATAAGGGTTTCATGCTAAATAGTCCCCTACCGGTTTAACCGGAGGGGACTTTAGGTTTACCCTCCGTCCGTCTGTCCGTCCGTTTGTCAGTCCGTCAGTCCGTTCGTCCACAAAACTGGATCCCGCAATAACGCAAAAAGTACTGAGAATACTTTTATGAAACTTGATATATGGATAGATGGCTGTATGGAAATTATGCACATCTTTTTCTTTTCTTCCTATGTTGAAAATTCTGGTTGCTATGGCAACAAATAGCCTGAATTTCAAGATTTTTTATTTAAATTTTTCAGCTTTTTCACTATAAGTTCTTTATTTCTTAAGGTGTTTACTTCAAACTTTAAATATAAGTTTCTGGTCATCAACCACATCATATGTGACAAGGTTTACATCTCTAGAACAAAAATTATCAGTATTACCTCCCTTGAACTTAGATTTTTTATGAAAAAAAATGTTGTCTTTTTTAAATAACTTCTTTATTTCCTAATGTTTCTACTTCAAACCTCATATATATGTTTCTTATTATCACTCAACATTTTTGAGAAGGTTAAATACTCTAGCAAGACTATTTCCAGAATAATGTCCCCCTTGAACTTAGATTTTTTTTCGAGAAATTGGTATGTTTCACTCCAACTTCTTCATTCCTTATAGGATTTACTTTAAAATCCCACATCGTAATAATATGACAAGGTTGTATAAACATAATTTCCTTACTAGGCAAGGAAACTTAACACATTACTGTGATATAGACAAACTTAGAACTCAAAAGATTTAAGTTCATTTATGTCATTCATTCACTGGTAAAATTGAATGGCCAATGGCCCATCAGAATGTTGCTGGGGTTCTAACCGGTAGGGGAGTTATGGATTGCTTGCAATGCTATGATAATTGCTTGTTTATGAAGAACTATATAATTTTTATATCAAAGATTAGCAATAAACGTTATGTGTGAAAACATTTGATAACATTTGAAATAGGCTTGAACAGATTATATATTTTAACAAAAGAAGTTACTTTACATAGCATTTCTTTATTTGTGATACTTAAAGGGAAGTTGGGATACTTATGAGAAGGAAACTACTGATTACAAGACAAGTATAGATTCATCGGAACATTCAAAATCTGAGGTATATTTCAAAGGTTTTTATTTATTAGGAATTTACATGATTAACTGAATAATGTTCAATGTTCGAGCTTCACTTCAAAGATAAGGACTTCAGGCATATTTATGAAGAACTATATAATTTTTAACAATAAACGTTATGTGAAAAGATTTAATAATATTTGAAATAGGCTCTTTCATTTTATTTCCCGAAACAATATAAATATCACTTGATTGATCTAAACAATTGTGTCGTCCCTATTGCTTGTCAAATGAGTAAAATTGATTTGAACCAAATCTACCTTGTTACTTACTGTACTTGTAGCATGAAAGTAGACGTTGTGAAAGTTTTCAACCAGTTTACTTTAAAATTCATTTTCTTAGCTCGACTCTTTCGAAGAAAAAAAAAGAGCTATTGTTACTGTTATGTTATCGTTGATGTTTCCGTTGCCATAGCCATCCGAAAACTTTGTCGTATTTTTATATTTCAAAATGGCTGGACTTCAGACTTCGACGAAACAATCGTTTGATCAAGACCTTCAAGTTTACTAAACTAGACATAAACTCATAAATGACATTTATGTCTTTGCTATAATTGACAATAACTTTATTATTTAATTTATGAATTGAGTGTCTTCATACTTGGACACGATGATACTTTAGACAAAACCTCTAGGTAGACTTCTTTGATTTTGACATTTACTCATCAATGTCATTGACATTGAAGGTCAAATGTTGAATGGTGCTTGACTTTTGCTATAACCGCTATAATTTTTCCGCCAAAACTTAGATTGACACAACTATGTTAATTAAGATAAAGTCATTTTTAAAAGAAGTATAATACCATATTTTCTATGTGCTATTTAAAGGTTAATTGGAAGACAAATGATAAGAAAGAGAATGAAGACAAGACAGAATATTTGTATGGCAATGACAAATGGTTAAATAAGGTATTGTTGAGTTACTTTGTTATTGTACTTGTGCAGCCCTCTTGTTTGAGTTTTGTCAGTATTTGTTTTTTTTTGTAATCAAATTCTATTTTTCAAATTATATCATATTGATTTTTAATAAGTAACATTTATTGTATTTCGAATACAACATAATTTATGCACATCTTTTTACTATTATTGAGACATAGTGGGAAGGGTCAACTCTCTAATGCTAACCCTTTTGCTTTTTAAGGACAACTACAACTATGCTTTTAATGACATCAATTTTCCGAATTGCTTGTCGGTTTCCGATGTTTGTTGCCTTAAATGATCGTCAGTCATCTGTGCAGTGTTTTGTCACGCCATATTTTGCCTTTCTAACACGACCTTATGTTCAGAAAACCGGCATTTTAATTTTTAAAAAATGTTTCCTGTTCAATTGATATTTTCTTTTGGTTGAATTAATCATCTTTAGAGTTTATTCTGATTTTTTTACGACAAACTGACAAAACTAAAAGATTTTATGGACTTCCCGCCTCTAGGTTGACGACATTTTCAAGCAAAATTACTGGTTTCACCACAATATGTTGTTGTTTTAAATCGCAACATTCAGATAACTTGAAACTTTGACATGATAACAAATTAATTAAACTATTTCCAAATTTCCAGTTTGGCTGAAAAGAAAACGAGCTTTAAATATCAGTCACCATCTTGTAAACAACTCAACAAACGTTATCAAAACACAATAACAATTGTCCTTAGACGGTAATATTCACAAACAAGTAAAAATGTTTAAGTTCACATAATGTTTGAGTGGGCGATTAAGGGCCACTGTAGGATATTATATATTTTTCATATAAAAATACTTCTCAGCTGTTAATACGTATGTGTTAACTAGAAATTTTAACAGTGTAAAATGAATATTCTAGGGACCGCAACAGGAACAATATCAGACGAGAAGGACAAAAAAGAACAATATGAAAAACAAGAAAGGTCAAAAGGGCCGCCGCTATGAGGAAAGTCAAATAATAGCCGTAAATAGTTTCTATAGATATTTATCAGTGATTTTAATATTTCGATAATAGACCGTTCAGCAAAACATTCTTGTTATGTTTGTGGTATATCAAGTTTTTTGCTTATCTTTGCATGGTCCCGTATGAATTCTACTTGAATACTTTAAATTATAACTATCTTAAGAATGTATTGTCTGCTTTAAAATATATTGGTTAAGAGCCTTTTTCATTTCTAAATGTGAGTTTTTCTAAGGTGTAAACCACCACCGTTCATGAACAGATGTATTGATGATTTTGAAAAGAAACCATGGGTTTGATACCATAACAATTTGAAATATATACAAATCTTTGACGGAAACGAGCATTATGTTGATTAGTTAGAGCGTAAGTCTATTTATTCTAACTATACAGTATGGTTCGTTTACACACCGACTCGTTGCCTTGGATTTGCAAAATTGGCTTTCACATCTGGTATTCAACGGGATATTCACAGTTAATATGTGTTTCTTATAGTGACATTATGCTTATCGAGTAAACGGGGGTTAAGTTAACATACATTCCTTTCAATTTTATAATTTACTTCGCATGAACGATAAACAACTTTCGTTGCCCAAGGAAATTTATGAAAATACCGGAATATACCTGTAATGTCCAATTTATGGAGTGGGCGGTCTTTTTATATTTTGGACATATTTATAATTTATCCTAAATTTTGTTCCGTCAATCTCCATATAACAGTCAAATTTTGATAACCTGTTTGTATTGAATACTCGATTTGCTCAGAAATAGTAAAAAGAAATAGTTTTGTGCTTTTATCGATTTGAAATGTGCCTTCGACAAAGTTTAAAGGCCAGGTTTATGGTCACAATTATTATCATACGAGGGGTGTTCGGGAAGTTTAAGGACTTTTGCTGTAGTTTGATAAATAATAGGGATTAAAAAACAAGAAAAACACCATAAAATATTTAATTCTTTTACAGCCAGCTGTAAAAATTACAATGAAATACATTAAACAATAAGTAAATTACAAATAAAACAAAACATACACCGAAGCATAACCGGAGCACGCTAACGTCACGTCAGTGCTAAATATTTTAACGTCAAATTTCCCCGATCGTCATATCGACTCACTTCTCGACGTAATCTCCATTCACAGCGATACATTTTCTATGCCTCTTGACCCATTTGTCGTACGTGTCCTCGTACCAGATGTTGTCGAATGACGAAACTATTCTCCGGGTTTCAATTTGTAATTCCAACCCGGAATCAAAGTGTCTTTTACTCAAGTTTTCACCACAGATGGTCGACCGCATCGCTTGTCATCCTCTATTGACATGTCGTGCCATCTAAATACTAGCGATCTACAGCATTTCTTTGTTGCACTAGATGCTTGAATCATTTTATACGTCTCCGTTGGTGTCTTTTCTATTCCTACACAAAACTTGATGATTGCCCGGACTTCAACGTCGCCTATTGACGTCATTTTTCTCTTGATTTGTGTAAGCACCAGTGATGTTAAAACCGTTGTAATTCAAACAATTGTAACGATTTACGAGTAGAATTTTCAGGAAATGACGTTGACGTTGTATTTAACGCTCGAGCTTTTTCTTGACGTTATCCATTGTAATTTAAGAAAGTTATTCTAAATTAAATATATCGGTACCATTAACTTAAATACGATAAAATCGGAGTGCTCCGGGTATGCGTTATGCGGTTCCTATAGAAACAAGTTTCGAGAGGTATTTGTCTATTCTTGTTAGTGAGCGTTATACTACATATTGAGCACATATTTAAATTACATTTTGTGAAATATGGATAAAAACGCACCATTAAGGAAAATAATACAGCAAAAGTCCTTAAACTTCCCGAACACCCCTCGTATAATATCAATGGAAAATTTAAAAACACAATAAAAACATATATGTGTATGTGTTAATGGTAATATGTCTGATTATTTCATATGTGAAATTTGAGTACGTCAAGGTGAAAATCTTTCACCGATTATGTTTTCATTGTATTGAAATGATTTATATGAATATTTTAGTAACAATATTGTTTCCGGTGTAACATGTAACATTTACGATTTTGAAGATACCGCTTTAAACTATATAAAACTGTACTTTTTGTTTTACGCAGATGACACAGTAATTGTTGCTGTAACAGAAGATGACTTACATCATGGTTTAAATATTTATAAAAGCTATTGTGATACCTGGAAACTCACACTCAATACAACAAAAACTAAAGTTTTGGTTTTTAAAGTGGACGACACATGCCATATAATTTTACTTATGGAAATGAACTTTTCGAAATTGTAGAAGAGTATAAGTATCTGGATATTCTTTATAGTAAAAGTGGTTCCTTTTTCAAAGCAAAATCATCTATCGTGAAACAGGGGTACAAAGCTATGTATAGCCTTATAAAATTGTAGAATTACCAATTGACATGCAAAACAATTATTAAACAAAATTGTAAAACCTGTCCTACTATACGGATGTGAGATATGGGGTTTTGGTAATATTGATCGTATTTAAAGAGTACAGCTTGAATTTTAAAATATATTCTAGGTTAAAAGTCAAATACACCAACTTGTATGATGTTCGGTGAAACTGGTGTTAAACCACTATCTATTGAAATTAAATGTAGAATATGATATCGGTCTGACTTAGTCAAATCACGACAGAACAAGTTACCGTGTTTGATATATCGTATGTTATAAAATAACTTTAATAACTCCCAGACTGTATTTAGATTACGATTTTAGTGGGTAAAATTTGTTCTGAATATTTTGTATGAATGTGGACTTTAGAACATATGGAATTACAATGAATTTCATAACCATAAATTGTTAACGATGTCAGTCAAACAAAATTTATCAGAATATTTTTAAATGTGTGGTATTCTGGTACTGAGAATTCTAGTAAATGCACGTAATAAAGATTATTTAAACATAATTTTTGTTTTGAGACATATCTTGTAAAAAAGAGAAAATAAGAATCCCTAAAGAAAGCCCAATACGGCGAAATTGAAAATGTTGCAGGCTCGGTTTTATTAACTGATTGATTGTAAAACTCAATCAAAATCTTTTATAATATATGATAATATGTAGAACAAGAAATAACAATTTGCCACTAGAAACCGGATGTTGGAAAAGCATCGAACTTAACAGGCGTAACAGTACATTGTGGGATAGATCCATTGGTTATTATCCATTATTATATTTTTGAGTGTCCGTGTTTTGATAACAGCAGAAAATGTTTTTGAACTATTTAAAGAAACTCAATATGCATTCTATTGATCTTCTTATGAACACTGATGTTAACCTTCCAGATTACAAACAAATTTCTTTATTTATTAAAGAAATTATATTAAGGTTCAATTGAGCCAAAAATTGTATAAATTCTTTTTTTGTGGTGAACTGTATTGAAGTATTTGTTGCAATACTGACTTTCCCGCAACATTTATGTTAACAATTAATATCATATTATATTGATACTGTCTGATTCTGAAGCCTAATTTATTATGTAATTGTATTATTACCTCATGTTGTCATGCTTGCATTAAAATACATTTTGTAATTGAAAATTTAAAAATTCTTTTAAAATTACATACATGTATATTAGTCGATTCAGCTCAATTTTACAATGATAACAATGAGCACAATGTCAATTTAATTTCATTTTGTGCTGTACACTAGTACTCCCTATATAAAAGAATGATTATCCAGAAATACACGTAATTAAGCCACAGATTAAATAATGTTTATAACACGTCCATAAAAACACTTTATTATTGTGTTACATATTATGTAATATATCGTATTTGCAAGAAAAAATATAACAGCATATAGCGTTGATGTAGAAAAATACTTCAGGAATGATCCCTCTTATAGGCAATATCTTTGAAAAGTATTCAAATAACCTAGAACTACTGCCAACTGCATTGGAACTGAGGTACTTGGATTCAAACCTCAGAAGTGTATTTTTGAAGTGTTTCTGTCTTTCAACATTTATTTATGTACCTCTCAGATCTTTCTTGGACAGAAAAGTGTTTGGTTTTAATTCTTAATCAATATAGATATTTATTGGTGCAATACTTCTAAATATGGTACCGGACATTTTCAAAGTCTATTTAAATCAAAACTTCTCTGTAAAAGTATTTAATATTTGACAGGATAAACCCATAACATTTTACAAAAAATTAAGAAAACTTTGAAAACAGCCCCTCATTTTTGTTAAGGATGTTTTGAATAAGGCTCTCTTAGAATGGAAATATTAAATAGCTGGTGGGGGTAGGGTAACATTTTTATACATACATTGTATTTCAGACAGTTTAGTGGAAACGGTCATTTTGCTTTTGTAATTTAAATGCAATTATTTGTTTCTTTACAATGTGATAGGAAACATTTTTTTTTATAATGATGATATTACAGATTAATCAAAGTTTCCTCATTTCTAAAAAGGAAGCCTTCAAAGTTTTAGTTTAAAAAATATGCCGATAACTCGTAAATCGTATGGTTAATTTTGTTGGTTGCATACAGATGTCCGTTTAGGCATATTACTGACTTATGTTGTCAATTTTCAGTTCATTATAGCACCCATTATGGGGGGTCATACCTTAAAGTTGTATTTAATTTTATGCCTTTGATCTCGTTGGGTATGTTCTTGTTCCATCAATAGTGGACTTCAACTAATATTTGATTGAAAAGAAAATCGACTAAATCATCTGAAAATGGAAGGCATGAACCATTTTTACTATTTTAGCATTATTTTATATCATGTATTTAAATCAAAGATGTAATCATTCAACTAGATGAGTGACAAAACAAATATTTGTACGAAAATAAACTTTCTTCACTGTAGTACTTAGTCTGTTTTTACCACGTAACTTTTCCTAGATTTGTAATTATATTGATGTTTCCTTTGAAGTAGTAGTGATGGTGGTGTTCCTATTTCACCTTCCGGAATACGACAGTACCGTACACAGGATTTTAATATCAATCACAACGACTGTGACCTGCATCGTCCGAGAATCAAACCCGGTAACCCTATTCACAGACCAAAGCTCTTCTTATTGAGCTGACAAGACGGTTAAGACTAAAAGAGTATTATTCATTTCAAGCATTTGTTTTCTGTTCTAAAAACATTTTCTATCCCGCCAACGGCCTATATCTATCTATACTGCAACACCCTCCTTTTAGAGTATTATATGCAAGTACGTGTCTGAGCGAGAGTCTAAAAGAAGAAATGTTAAGGAGAATAAAAAAACTGTACATGTATTTGTGAAAGTTGAAATAACAAGTTGACAGTGTTAGTTTAAAAGAGAAAGTGTACAGCTAAAACAGATAAAAACAATATTTATATTTTAAACACGGCGGGAAAGAGTGGTCACTCCTGTTTAAATTTGTCCAAGGTCGGGACCTGCACAAGGCCATATGGAAGAGAGTTCCAGAGGACTAAAGTTGCTAAAAAAAGGAATATTTGTAGTAGTTACATGGAGTGGAATCTGCCTGAAAAAAAAAGGGTGCGATGTCGGTTGTGACGGAGGGAGGGCTGAACATGTATGGGCACTGCAACCAGTTCATGCACAATTTTGTAAAACGTTAGGAGTCTATAGCATCAGTTCTCCTTTTTTCTAGGGAACGCCAACCTTACTTATCTAACATAAGGGAGACACTGCTGTATGTAGAAAAGTCCTTAGTAACCAATTACGCAGGTCTGCGCTTGACCATTTTAACTGCGTGGATGTTCTGCTGAGTGTAAGGACACCAGTTCGAGCTGACCAGAGTTTTGTATGCATATTCCCTTACGCTTGAATCTTTAGAAGTGATATTTCTTTTAAGAAAGTTAATATCTTACTAGCCTTATAGGTAACCTGAATGGCATGTTTGTTACAGTTCAGATCAGAAAAAGAAGTAACACCCAAGTACTTCGCGTCATTGACATTTTTTTTATGACTTCACCATGACTTGAATGGGTGTTTTGACTTGGTTATATCTAGCATCGTACACTCAGAGGGGTTGAACTGCATGTTCAATTTGTTTTTTCATAGCTGGAACCTGTCACGGTCTCGATGTACATGATGTAAGATCCTTTCTTGTGAATTGTAATTGACAGCTATATAAACAGCAGTGTCATCGGCAAATAAACGGACCTGTGAAACTAAATTTTCAGGCAGGTCATTTATAGATAACAGAAAGAGAAGGGGACCTAAAACAGAGCCTTTGGGGCGCCAGATATTACAGGGACCTCATCTAACGTTTCCCCATTTATTACAACGGACTGGAATGATTTGACCCATTGCAATGTGGTGGTAAACCTTATCGAACGCTTTCGGCTTATTCGTGTCCAACTATCCAAAAATGTATGTGTCAAACTTTTTTTTTGACTTAATAGGTACATGTGTGGGGTTTCTTATACCATATAAATGTTTCTGTAGAAGACTTCCCGAACTGTTGACAAAATGCTGACAAATGTCTATAGCGCCGTTTTCCGGATGCTTTTCGAATAAACAAACATTACAACTACAAACCTTTGAAATAAGTATACACAAGTATCCAACCCAACGCTTCAATGGCGTGAAATTTGATTATGTCCCCCTTTTTTCTTCGAAAAGGCGCGGGATATAGAAATAGGCACCGTCCGTCTGTCCGTCCGTCTGCCCGTCCGTCACATTATCATGTCCGGTTCATTTATCAAAGGAATTTGAAATAACTTGGCACAAATGTTTGTTAAAATAAGACGATATGTCATGCATAACAACCAGACCCCTAACTCCAAGGTCAACGTCACACTTGGTGATTAAAGGTGAACCTAGTCTATTTGAGGGTATATGTCGTGTCCGTTCATATCTTTCTTATCTATAAAGAGATTTTAAAAATACTTCACAACAATAAGACGATATGTCATGCGCAAAAAGCAGTCACCTACCTCCAAGGTCAAGGTCACAGTTGGAGGTCAAAGATTAACATAGTCTGTTACAGGAATATTTTGTGTCAGGTCCATAACTTCTTCATAGATCAAGGGATTTTGAAATTGTATGGCACAATAATAAGATGATGTGTCATATGCCAAAACCAGCCGCTCACCTCCAAGGTCAAGGCACAGGTCAAATATACACATAGTCTGGTATAGGGTATATTTTGTTTCCAGTGCATAACTTTCTCATTCATCAAGGGAATTTGAAAATACTTGGCATATATACTACTCAAAATTTGCGAAGGATCACTTTTTCTACAGTGCGTTACTTTTGTGTATTTGTAAACAATGTGAAAATTGATTAAAAGGAATTCAATTTAATTAGTTAGGAATTGATTTTTATGAAAATAACGACAATGGAGTGTTTTTGGACGTGAGCCTGTTGTGATAAGAGTGTGCTGGACGAAAATCAACAATTTGGAGATCACATAGTGGAATAAAAAAATCATGCAAGTCAGAAAATGGTTGGAGTAGGGTGTTTAATACCGAGTATGGTGTCCGCGGGCATTAATTACGGCCTGGCATCGCCGCCGCATGCTGCTGATGAGCCTGCGGACCTTGTGATGAGGAATCTGTGTCCATTCCTCTATGTCTTCTGAACTGTTGTTGGCTGGACGACGCGTGAAGAAATGCTTTCTGCAGCATATTCCAAGCATGCTCAATTGGATTTAAATCTGGGGACCTCGCTGGCCAATCCATGCGGACTATAGTTGCCTCCGCAAGATATCGATTTGTGATGTTGGCTCTGTGTGCACGGGCATTGTATTCCATAAGATTGAAATCAGGGCCGACTGCGCCAGCGTACGTGCGAACATGGACGTTTAAGATTTCATTGACGTACCTTACTGATGTCAGTGTATCGTTTTCAATGATATGTAGGTCCGTTTTCCCCTGAGCGCTTATTCCCGCCAACACCATGACTGAACCCCCGCCAAAACGGTCGTGTTCTGCAACGCATGCTGGAGCTAAGCGTTCATTTGGACTTCTCCAAACCCTGGCCCGTCTGTACGTGAAGTGCACACAAAACCTTGACTCATCAGTGAAGAGGACAGGGGTCCAATCATTAACTTCCCATGTGACATGAGTCTGTGCCCATTGCAAACGCTCTTGAATATGGCGTTGTGTCAAAGGAATGCGAATTGCTGGCCTCCGTGACCATGCTAACCTGTTTCTAACAGTTTGTGTGCTTACACGCACATCAGTTGCATTCTGGAAGTCGTTACGTAAGGTCTTAGCGTTTGAGAACCGCTGGCGCCTGGCGTGAAGGTAAATAAATCGGTCCTGGGCTTGAGTCGTTGAACGTCCCCGGCCTCCAGCGTGGCCACGCAAGACATTTTCAGTCGGTTCCAAATCCTGGAGACAACGCTCTGGGATACCCCAAGGACATGGAAAACATGCCTATGTGAACGGCCAGCCTCCAACATTCCAATACCCCTGTTCATCTTACCTTCACTAAGACGACGTCTAACCTGTCGACTTGCCATAGTTTGTTAATTTCAAACACAGTTTTACAATGTAACACGAGAAGTCTTGCTGCTTGTACACGTTTATGAGAAAGCACATAGCCATAAAACACCAAATTTCCATGGATATGCTTTTCCACATGCTTATCGTGCTAGGTGTACATGACAAATCGATAAGTACACGATTATTAGGTCCCCGTACAGATGTATCGTCAGTGGAAATATAATTATAATATGATGATGATAGGACTGAAATATGCAATGTCAAAAGGTGATCCTTAGCAAATTTTAAATTGTATATGTTGACAATAATAATAACATGTGTCATGCACAACGCCCGGACTCTTATCTCCAAGATCAAGGCCACGCTTAGAGGTCCAAACTTAAAATGGTCTTCAATAGGGTATATTGAGTGTGCAGTTCAAAATTCTTTATATAGTTCAAGGGAATTTGAAATTACTTGGCACAAATGTTTACAATAATGGGGCTATGTGTCATATGCAACAGCCATATTCTGACATTCAACGTCAAGGTCACACTTGATTGCAAAAGCTTAACATGGTCTGTTCTAGTGTATACTTTATGTGCGGTATATAACGTTTTCATCAATCAAGGGATTTTAAAATAATTTGGCACAAATGTTAACAATGATAAGACGACATGTCATGCGCAACACCTAGATCCCTTCCTCAAAGGCCAAGGTCACACTTGGAGGTCGAAGTCTCATTGGTCAATTGCCCACATACCTTGATTGATGACTGAACGCGAAATATACCCTGTTACTGACCATATCCTGTATTGATTTTGTATTTGTCACATGTTGTGGCTTTAAAATAGTGATAACAAGTATACAAATGTATATCTATTGACACATACAAAGGAGTTATTTCATTATATTTTAATAAATTTATCGTTACTGGCATCTGCAGATCTAGCATTGATAAAAAAAAAGTTTTGAAAAATTGCAATTAAAGTCCAGATCCCTACCTCAATCTTTTGAAATAGCACAATTTTTTTGCTTCATGTAAAACTTCCCTTAGGCGGCGGATGTTAGTTACTTGTTACAAATTCTTGTCATATTTTCAAATCGTGCAAATTTTTTTTTTAAATAAAAAACCCTGCTATATGTAATTGTAGCATACGCCTTTAAAAATATTTTGACCGTAGTTCATATCATTTTCTAATAAAAACTATACTTCTTTGTGATGTGCTATTTATGTATTGATTTTTTTAAAATTAATTTTGTTTTAATATGTAGCATATTAACAAATTCATGCAAAACCCAACTGACTTCAACAGATTTTTTAAAATTTATTTCTGGATTTTAAATAAGAATGCATGCATGTGTTGTACATGACAACCTGTCGTATGGAAGAATTAGGCCACTCGCTCAAAGTGATAATTATGTGTTAAGATATAATTATTTTCATCAAGTGATAGTCGTGTCAATATTTCTTTCATAACAAGTCAGGTATCTAGCTCATAGGTCCAGATCACGTTCAACTTTACGATGTGATTTATCTTATATAAAAGGAGCATTGATGGTCGTGTCTGATCAATTATTCTGCCATTTCTGGATGAATTTTGAATAACTTGCCACAGATACATATATATTGGACATCATAGCAACGTGTTGCATGCAAGAGTTGGGTTTCTAGCTCAAAATTCAAAGTGACACTTGTGCGTTCAAAATCAAAAGAATTTTTCATAAAAGAACACGTACATGCAGGCTCGCGTCTGGTCTATGACGCTGTCGTTGCAGGATGGATTTCGCAATAATTTAGCATAAATGTACAAAACATGATATAAGATTGATATAATACAAAAAATCATACGCAATAGTCAAGTTTTGAGCATGGAGGTAAAGGTCATACCCCGTACATCCAACGTCATAATATTATTTTGAATAGATGGTTGTGTCCGTCCATGAATTTTGAAATAATTATGTACAAATAGTTGGCATATTGAGAGAATGTGTCTTACGCTAAAACAAGGTTTGTAGCTAAAAAGTCAAGGTAGCACATAACTTTAAATGAAACTTTTTATTAAAGCGTACTGAAATTCTCATCTGGTCAACAATATAAACTTTTATAGCAACAAAACTTGATTTGTTTATTTGTTCATATATCTTTGAAATTGTGTTTTAAATTAAGATATTATTTATAATAATTATATCCCCAAAAACACGTCGGGTACTTGTTTGAACTGTTGGAAATGATGTACCATTCTTGATTCTGTGAAAAGCTAAGTCTGTTTTACTGACCTGCGTTTATAATATATGCCTTCTACAATACGTGTACTTTCTACAAAAAGAACAACAAAAACAGTAAGTTTTAATTGAGTATTTTTGTAGCTTGAACATAAACCCCGGCGTCCTATGTATTCGTATTGGAATAGATACGTTACAAGATAAGTTGAACTTTAGAGGTTTAGAAATTGTAACATTATATTACAAAAAAATCTTTTGCAATATTTTTGTATAATATTTACTTTCTTTTTACTAGTACTTAAAACTTCGTAGTTGTCTTAACATTTTGATGTACAATGTAACAGTTTTGTCGTTTTGAAGCAGTTTGATGGTATCCAATATTCCAAAGCTCAATCTTGAATTTGAAATAAAAAATCACAAACACAACAACAACAAACAACGGCGCTGTTGTTATTACCGACGCGGTGGCATTGACATCAATTTTGGATTTATTTAAAACATTTTGGTTAAGCTTTCCGCTTAGCAATTTGTGAGCGACCAGACTCGAGCCACGAGCACTGTACGTGAGAATACATTGAAAGGATCGACCTGGACATACAACAAGAGATACAACAAGAGATAACACTTTAAAAACTCGATACTGTCCTTATCAGCCATATTTCCTTCACAAGATACCTTGAAAATCGCCATTAATTATGATTTATATAATAGAAGATTTTAAGATGTTATGATTTTATTGATAAAAAATAACGATTACGCCAGATTTGCACCCTTGCGTTATCAGTACTGTATGTATGTACATGAAAATATTACAAGAGCATATAATGAATTTTAAAAAAAATGTAATTATTGTTTCATAGTTATTAGTCGACTATAGTTTTCTTAGTGTGTCATCAAATCAATTCATTAGATAAAGGCTTGCAGGCATTTTTATGTACTTACACACTAAAACACGAAAACTCGAAGGAACGAAAAGGCTTAGGTCCGTATTCAGAAACGATACTTAATCTCATCTCGACTCAAACTCACGAAAGGTCGCCTCAAGTAACGCTGGAGGAGACTTACGGTAAGTAACTCACAATGTGCAAAGTGGTATTCACCTTACCTCTCGTAAGGGAGACTTCAAAAGTTGACTGAACGGTTTTATTGCATAACATCACTCGATATACATTGGAAAAGTGTAACCATGTCGTTTAAAAGAGTGTATTTCACCTAATACAAAATACAAAGAATACAAATAATTAATTATTAAAAATCTTAATGTAAAAGAAAGAAAAAACGATTTTAAGTAAATGTTCGATAAAACAATAGAATGAAAGCCTGAGGAGAAATTTAAAGAGAATTTAATAGTTTTCAAGTAGTAAATGCCAAAGTGGCAAAATAATGCTGGAAAACCTGAAAGACAGGACAAAAAAAAGAAGTTAAAGAAAGTAGTGAAAGACTTATAACAGGCATTTAGAACTGTTTCCTTTCTTTAATCATCTTATGACATTTTAAAGGCCATTATGCCTCAGAAATTCTATCAATTTTATTTCTCAAAATTTCAACTTGTGCAAAGGGTATAATCATATTGCATTATCATTTTATATGGATGTCAAAAAACTACATTGTTTACATTTTTCTACCATCATAACACATTACTGCTTGTTCAGTGCAACTTTAAATAGTTTTTAATTATTTTTCTAAAGAATTAAAATAGAAAGATTCATAACGTGCCTTTAACAAGACTGTTTTATTTCAATCTTTGTCGTTGATATTTGCAAATATATAATCCTAATCTTTTTTAATTTTTTGATTCAAATTCAATGATTTTGTACCTAACCCCCCACCCAAAAAAAAAGAAACAAACAAAACAACCCTTTATGATTGTGATGCTGGAATACCTAACGACTGAAGCGGTAAATCATTATTCAGCTGTTATTAAAGTTACAAACTGGATCTAAGTAATGAAACACCCTACTCGTTTAGTAAAGTGTATTTTACATAAATCATGCTAAACAAATGTTCAAGATATTGTTTTGCTACGTGGATTTTGATTGTTGTTTTTTAATTAAAATACTCAGACGTCAACGCTAACTTTATGCCATGGTTATTCATCACGTCATGAAGATATGTTTCTTAAAATATTTGCTTTGAAATATCTTCAAATATATAGATTAGGAATTCTATGCCAATCCAAAAATTCAAACAGTGTGATATAACTTGTATCTAACTGTAATTCATATGCCTATATTTAGACGCATACGACAAATCATCCGAGGACTTCCCAGAATCATTGATGGCCACATTGACAAACACAGGAACAGTCATTTTCATGGATAAATTGAAATTCAAGAAGTTTCCAATTTGAAATCATATAAATTAATTTCTTTTGGCATTCGTACTGTTATCCCGCGAGCTGAATACACTCTTAATAGTGTGTACTACTTGTATCACACTGGGTACACCCCTTTGAAAAATCAAAATTTTTGATAAAATTAAATTTAATGGGATCATCTCAATCCCGAAGTATCTGTTTTTCAACATTTATTTTCTAAAATACTGTCAGTTCGCGTATTTGATGCACTAAAATGTAAATGGGGCGAAATTTATTCAAAATCAATACTCAAAGGTAAGTGGTATTCAGTATTATTTTATTGAGGACACCTCAAGGTAGCCCATTCCTTATCTCACAGATTCTCAACTTTCCTGAGTTCACTCGACACTTACTTTATAACCTGAATACCACCTTACTGAAAGGTGAGGACTGTCTTGACCGTTAGGCAATTATATGGGATTTACTCATTGAGTGTGAGTGAAAGTATCGATTCTGAATACGGGCCTAAGACACGATGACGAAAACGCAATAATTATGCTTCCCCTTCAAAGAAGTGGGGGTAAAGTATGGTGGCTTATTTGGTACGCTTTTGTGCGTCTAGTTGGCGCGTTGTCGTACTGTCGTCTTGTCGTCCTGTCGCTAGCGACAACGCGTCAAAACGCCAAACGGCGCGTTGTCGCACTGTCGTCCTGTCTCTAGGGCGGCACGCCAAACGGCGCGATGTCATGCGGCGCGTTGTCGCGATGTCGCCCTGTTATAAGCGATGTCGCTTATAAGCCAATCTGAGCAAAAGTAAAAGCAGGCTCTTTCGGCCCAGTATCTTAAAGATATTTCTTGTTTCTACTTTTTATGTAGATAATAGTTTTTCAATGTTAATATGCAGTCTCAAAACACTTGTTACTATGTATAGTAACAAAATCGCCAATGATTTCGACTAATTATGAGAGTCACGTGACCGATAATGAGTTTGCTGCCCCGGGCTGAGAACTCATTATCAGCTCGCTGAACATGTGCACGTGCACAAACTGAAACAATGACGTTATATTTAACTGTAAAATTGAAAGAAGTTTTTTTTAGCACGAATCGCTTGATTTTATTATGAGAGCTTTAGCGTATTTCGTACAAACACTGTCTTTTAACTATTGAAATTTAAAGAAATAATACGACAAAGTCATTCCGGAAAAAAAAATTAAACTTGCTTCTAGATTCTAGTGTACTTTGTACATCCAAAAGTAAACAACTCTGTAGAAGCTACTGTACTGGTACCGTTGAAATACAGACAGGAATTTAACGAATGGAATATCATTTTTTTTTTTTTTTAGAAAAAATGCTTCTATTACTATTAGATCTACCCAGTGTATTAAAGACATTAATACACGTCATAGTTTTGCCAGAGGGTTATAATCGGCCCTGAATTGAATACTAGTAATGCCCTCGGGGCCATTATTCATTTTGCGGACCGATTATCACCTTCCGGCCCTACTCTGCCGTCAGTCTAATGCTTTTAACGAAAACGCTAAACAACAATTTTGCTTCAATGGGAAAACTCGAGTTTGGGTAATTCCAGTATTTTTCGTCATTTTCTGTTAATTAAATATAAATCACAGACCGATATTAGAAACAGAAACGGGATATGTATAGATCTGATTTGTGTTTCATTTTGTTCTTCAGTTAGTTGAAGGTGGCCAGTATATTGGAAGAAGAAGAAGAAAAGGAAAGGTGATGGAAACTAAACATATTACGCTTGTGTAACACTATAAAACAAAATCGGACACGTCAGAAAGATAAACTAGTTAAACTTCATGACAATTGCTATTTCAGGAATACATAGGTTTTCCCATTTTTATTAAATAAAACATTACTCATATACTATTTTTTAAGCCAGCAAATCTTAAAATACAGTTAGAGGAGGCTAATGTTTATTTTAGAATATGTATACATGTGTTATTTCGGTTGTCTCTTTGTAGAGCTACACATGACTACGATAAAGCAATCATTATTTTGATAGCTGGATATACATGTATAAAAGAACGCAGAACAATATGAAGAAACCACCAAAGACTTTTAAAACGTCCTTTATTATTCTTTAATGAAAGAGTCAGGAAAAGAAAATAAAGTAAAAAAAATCTGATTATTGTAAGTGTGCATATAATCTAGTAAAGAATCAAAGAAACATAAATATATCAATAAATATAATATACATTACATGTTTTAACAAAAACGAGATAAACGATACAAGTTTTTTATACACATGTATATGGAAAAATAACTTTTATTGCACTTCATCTATAGAAAATTGCGAACATAAAACTCACAAGCAAATAATTATGTTCCTTTTAAAAAAAATTTCGTAAAGAAACATTGTGTGAAACCAAAACGTTTTGTTTGTACATTTGTATTATATTTTTGTCAATGCTGTTTGAATTTTTACTTTCAGAAAACAGTAATTCGGTGAAACATTCTGCTGAGTGCATACATGATTTCCAGCTTTATAATGTTATTGTTATGTGCAGTTATTTCGACAGCCAGGACATAGTGCGATCTTTATCTGACATCACTTCACCTCTCCCATTTGTTGTCGCTATACTGCCATCCTTTTTCAGAAAGACCAGTGTTGGAATCCCCGAAACACCAAATTTCTGTGCCAATTCGTTCTGAAATAAAAACGAAAATAAAGTGAATATAGCCTTAAAACAACGACTGGTTTAAGGCACATAGGGCCTTAGAAACGATGTTTTCTTCATAGAAAGGACAGCCATGGTTTGATTTTAAATAACGATTTAATAATGTTTTTGGAGCATGTTATATGCTTATCACCTGAAGTAAGAAGCACTAAATGTGAAATTATTTGTCATAAAAGTAACAAAATGTAAATAAAATAGTATTTTGATTCCATATACAATTTTATAACAATAATTTTACTGAGTGCAAAATACAACAGACGCAAGAAATGGCTCAGAAAATAGGTCAATGTGTAACTTTTTGGAAACATAAACAGGACGTCAAACATAATAACGTTTCGAAAAATAAATAAAATTTCTGGGGGTATAATTGGCCTTTAAAATAGCATCAAACCACGTTAAACATTATATGAGCACTAGCTATGACGAAGCTTTGCAAACATACCATAAGGGAGCCAGGCAAGTGCGCATAATTCCTTACAGACTAACCATGACATTATTAATTTGGTCTAGCTGTTAATGTTTAGCAAGTTTTTACAATCACTTAAATTGACAAAACATAATATAAGATTTTGTGTTGGGGATGGTAGAAAGGTTTTGTTTTATTCTCAAAATTCCCTGTATATAGTCCTCATTTCTTATCAATAAATAATTCATTTTATTTCATTAAATATATTCAAATATCGTATTTACATTCACTTGAAAAACAACAACATAATCTTATCAAATAAGACTCACTTTTGTTTCTCGGTGCCTGAAATCCAAAGCTAGCCATGGCATTTCTGCAAAATATTCCTTGAAGGCAGTCTCGTCTTTGTCAGAACTGATAAAAATTATCTCTAACGTCCGGTTTTTTGCTTTAAGGTCGTTGTAGTATTTGGCAAGTTCAGGTGTGAAACCCCGACAAGGCGGACACCAATGTGCAGAAAAATACAAGCCTGTAAAATTAGAAGAAAAGCATCATCTATATTCAATAGTAGATAATAATAAGTTTTACCGCATATTTCGCTATTGAATAGAAACACAGTAGATCTAGCCGTAAATTTTAAATTCTTGTAGTGTTTTTTTTTCTTTTTTTGCCAAATAATTAAATTATTCATCTATGAACGCAGTAAGCCATTCATTAAGCTAAACTTACTGAATGATTTAGAATGGCAAAACTATAGGGTTATCTATTGATGATAGTTAGGAATGATTAAATATCGTATTATTTGGTAATAATGACCTAAGACAATTGAATATTCAATGACCTTTTGTCTTCGAAGTGAACATTACTGATTCTCATGTAGGCACAACTGTATACATACCACTTGCCTAACAGACAAGGTATAAGACTTTTAGTTCAAATTGAATGTTGTAGAAACATCTTTTATAAATATACATGTATATTATTTAATATTCTTATCATATCTTGAATAATTCAACCGTTATGCTTTTATGGATGCGAATCATTGTACGACTACACATATTTGAAGTTATGAAATGCAAAAAAAAGTATTTAGGCCTATTTATTAAAGTTACGAAAATTGAAACAAAAAATTAAACACAGGAATGTCTCAAGTAATTTTGCGTATGATTTAAAGAAAGAAAAAAATAGTCTAAGAAATAAAAAAACGAACTAGGTGATTACTATTCCGTTATATGAACCACTAGGCCATAGAACCATTATTATATTAATTTTATCGAGAATTAAAACCGTACCGTACGAAAACCCTCCCAAAAATTAATCAGTCTCAGGTTAATATTGCCAAACAATATGTTTACTGATCATAAGTTCATAACTGAATTCCTTCTGAGCAGTCGTGTGAAAAATTGTAAATAAAATCTGTAATCGTACGTACTTTATGATATTATAGTAGTGTGTATTCATTTCAGTCTCATCTTTACATGTATACATAAAAATATATATATAAATCATAAAACACAAACATAGGATACATGAAAAGCCGCTCTAACAGAATTACAAGAGACTATTTACTTTTTCCTTATATATTACGTTTTACAAAAAAAAGTAGAGCAAGTTATTTTGGTGCACTGACCAGTACATACCTAAAATAATCTTAATTGCTATGTATACTCGGACCTTTGTTATTATTATTACTATATTTCATTATCCCACGAATTGGAGAACATAACATATTTACATAGTATATAATGTAATACAACAGATGAGAATATTATACATATCCGTTGTATTGAGTATATTATAATAAAAAAGATACAATAAGTCAATAACAGATGAAATTCTTTTACAATTTTGTAAAACAATGACTTATCGGCGTATATTGTTGTCTTAAGCGAAAGCGAAAGTTAAGACCCTGTTTGAAATCATTCAATTAAAACATGAACATTGACCAGTATAGTCATCCTAGATGACAAAAAAAGCAAAGCTACTAAATCCCGAACCTATAACCGAACACCAAAGATTTGATACGTTATAAAGACCGTTACAATAGAATGATCGGACACAGTTTGTCCCATACTGTTTGATAAATACTTAAGATGTATCATTCATTAATATGTATACGTAGCATGTAAAGATGTTTAATCAATCAATTATTATTATGATCACAAGTATAGAATATATCGATCTTCAACTACGGACGCTAACATTTTTACATTATGTATTCTGTTAATAAACAGTGAAACTCACCTATTACTTCATGATCCTCCGGTTTAAATGCGACAGATTCACCGCCAGCTTTCACGACTTTACCACCGTCGAAATATGTTCCAAAGTTTAAAGCCATTTTCACTTAGTAAATGTTGCAAAGATATGCCAAGTTTCAGACGGAAGATGTTTTTATATATCATTGAACGTCAAAGCTAAAAATAGCGTACACGTGGTCAGTCTATTTATAGCTATTATACTACACTGTACCACACTAAAATCGCTGTTCGCTTTCTTGTATATTGCTATATTGTATCGAACAATATACAATAATTATATTATGTATTGTGTATTATTTGTCATCTATGATTCATTTTAACCCCGATTTATGGGAGTTTTTAATTGTATGTCAAGTTTATTTTTCAGTTTTTTAACAATCTAAAGTAAAAAACGTAATGTTTATTCTCATCATCATAGTTATCAATTGAAGCAATGTAAGAATTTTACCCCAAGATTCAAGCAATCTTGTACAAATGTAACGTTACTCTTTAAAAAACATAATACATAATCATGTTAAAGTTCTTCCCATTTAGATATTTAGATATCAGATAAAATAATGTAACTATATAATAAATCTATGTTGATATATAATGTAATGTGTATACCAAAATGCACATTATTTAAATATTGTTCATATGTATACATGATTCAAGTAATCGATGACCCAGACCTACACCTCCAATTACTGGTGACGGGGTAGATAAAACAGGGTTACCCAGTCGGGGCCTCAGAAGTATGTTATTCATATCAAGTTATTCGCCGAAACAAGAAAACAAATTATTAGTAGATTTCATCGAACGTTTAGGCATGTTAGTAAGAATTTTATTTATAGTATCGACTAATGTTCCAGAAAAGGCTTAATGATCTGTCATGGATGGCAAATAAACTAATTTCGCAAAATCGTCAGTGTTTAAAATAGAACAAATATTGGGTGATGTGTAAGCGACTTTGGGCAGTTTTTCAAGTGCGATGATTTAGTATATTTTGCCATATTTTGAGTAATAGGAAACTTTAACATCATGTATATTGTAAATATTTATACAGTCCGTAAACTATAAATATAGTACCTTTCTTAAGTTTGATCGTTTGTTCGTTTAATGCGTTTTCTATCTGGATGTCTGTATCTTTAAGACTAATATTGAAGTTGTTTGACATGTTGTCTTAAATTCGGATAAATTTGGAGTTCTTGGTGCACAAAGTTTGAATGAATTCACACATGACACGCAGATTTTACCTTGTTTTCATGCTTTTTTGTCAATTTGTTTACACATTTTAAATTCATGTATCATTATCTTAAGAATTACTTTAAATGGAAACTTTTTTTTATTCCGGGAAGACAGGCCTGTATTAAAAGACCCTGCTTGTTTCGTGTATCATTATTTTAGGCCCACATTTTTTTATTCAGGGTAGACAGGCCTGTATCACCCGAAACTGATTGCTTCGTGTATCATTATTTTAAGAATTACTTTAAATGATAAATTAACACCTATACAAAAAAGTTTATTTTCCTGGTAGACAGAGCGGTGTCACCCGTAACTGCTTGTTTTCTGTTTAAATATGTAGTTACAACCATAACCACTTAATAAATATGCTTTGATAAATTTAAAGGGAATAGAGTTTTACATGCCTAGTGAACGGGAACATATCCATATCATTCTCTCATAACAATTCATTCAAATGACAATAAATATAGCATTTTTATAGTGAAGTAAAATGTAAATTACAAGACTCATCTTACGCTTATTCATACCATCATATTCACACTGCGGTATACCGTACCCCGGATATTGCTCGATATAATGAGGACTTTCATCCAATTTCGCGACTTTGAACTGGTTTGATATAAATTGTATAGAAAAACAAATACTTCGATAATTTCTCTAGTTATTGAAAACCCAAAAATGTTGAGAAATAGCTTTGAAATGTAATAAGGAGGTAAAATTCGTCTCTTTGCTCACGTGATAAATGAGCTCGGATCAGTCGAATTTGATTTTTTTGTGCATATACTACCTTAAAAGAAAAACTTGAATCGAGTGAAATGTGATAATGATGATAATGTTTATGTTGTAAATGTTCAATCAACAAAAGAACCTCAGATGACAGTGCGTTTTGAGAATAAATACACATGTCAGTGTGCCGAGTATTGCGCTGGAGTTGCCCGCCGGTGTCACGAGTATTGCTTTTTAGTGTAACGAGTATTGGTTATAAATGCAAGTAGTAAACACAGAGTATTTCCTTCATTTAATCTTAAATATTTCTTATTGTGTATACTTATTTACACTATATGTGCAGAATAGGCAGAATTCGGGGGTACTTTACTGGAAACATCTGCGAATAATCCAGATTTTCATTCCTGCTCATGAAAAATCTCAGTCGAACGAACTCAGCAATTTTCTGTGTTTACAAAGTTCTCGTTGCTATCAAATGATCAACCTTTCCAGAATTTGTTAATAATTATTGCATATCTTACTTTAAATAGTAAAAAAATGCATCCAAAGTGCATTAATGCTGCCTCAAGATTGTCAATATTAGACGGTATTGAGCAAGTGTTTGTCACGGTTCAGAACTGTTCACTTATTCAGTTCTGAACCGTGACATGTGCCAATATCCAATATCAACCGACTTCCTACTATGCAAAAAATCCATATAAAGGTAAATTTCGGTCATTTTGCACCTGCACTCTAGCAACGGCAGGCCGTCTGCACGTGAAATTTGTTACGTCATTAGCAATGAGTTACCGTTTGACTGCCGAGCGGTACAGCTCAAAAAACCAAATAATTGATTTAAATAAGACTATGATAAAGGACAGAAGATGCAATAAAAAGGCTATGTTCCTTAAAACCTTTCACATCATAAAGGCGATTTTTGAAGGCTTTACAACCCACCCCTCTTGAGGCCTCAAATAGTGTAAAACATGCGCTATTTAGGCCCAAACACTGTTTTTTTTCGTTTGAGAAAATGTTGTTCAAAACAGTGATCAATTTTTTCAGCGCCACCCCCCATTAAAGAGGTACATCAAGGGGGTGCCACAGGGGGATGTGCCCCCTTCTGTTTGGGGGTTTGAAGTGGGACAGTAGCCCCTCTAATCGCCGAGAAGATTTGGGACTTGTGGGGGGGGGGGGCTAAAATGGCCTCAGGTCGATTTAAAGGTACCGTGTAATCAACGCCGAAAAGCCTTAGACTTTATCTCAATCAATTGAGAAGTTGAAATAGTAACTGGAAATTTAAAATTGAGCATGCTATTCCACAGGCTATGGTCCAGCCAACATTTGTGCCCAGTTTGATCAGTACTAAAGCATTTTTTTTATAGTTTCATAGCAGTTTGAACTTGTAACAGGAGGCTTAATTCAATGAAAACGGCCATTTTTCGCAATATGCTCATGCAGTAAAAGGTTAAGGCATGCTTGGACGGCTTAACCCCGCGGGCCAATAATTTATTAAGTGTGTCAATATGTTTCTTGAGGCAAACATGCCCTGTAAAAACCAATTATTAATGTCATCTAAATATGTTTTTTTATTCTTCTTCTTTTCAGAGATGGGTCTCCTTGATCACAGTTTCTTGAGACATGTATTTAAAGATTTTTATCGTCAATTTTGATGGTTCTACCCTGCTCCCGGCCCTTCTTCGGACCCTGCACACACTTTATTTCATCCATAGTGTGAATTTCAATCAAATGGGAAATTAAATTTCTGTATTTGCCCGTAGAAAAAGAACAGTAATAACACTAAAAATGCATTAATGAATCTGAAATATTTGAATAAATATCATATAAACAGTACATTATCAGCAAAATAAAATGGAATCGATAAACAGACGTAAAAAATAGACAAAAATATCGATTTTCCAAACTAATGTGCTCATTCTGTTTTGCAATACACTGTACACTTAAGTTGGGCTATTTTGCAATACTCTGTACACTTAAAATCAATACTCAGTACACTTTCTTGTATCTTTTTTGGCCTGTATCTTTTTGAACTTTCACACTTTTTGCCTGAAATTTGGACAAAGCATACTTGGATTGTGAATAAAAAAATTGCTCGATTCAATTTTTTTATATTGGTAATATAATAATTTCTAACGATTCTACAGTATCGCGGTCAGTATTTTCTAGTGAGCAGTGGATCGTTTAGGGGTAATTTAATCAATTTTACAAATACCTGTAATACTTTTATGTCTTTTAGAGCTACAAAAATACCTCTAGATATATAAAACCCGTTTAGATAAATGAAATAGCCATTAGTTTGGAAAATATCGTCGCTGAACTTACCTTCGTTCCCCGTTCAAAGTCGCGAAATGGGATGAAAGTCCTCATAATATCGAGCAATATCCGGGGTACGGTATACCGCAGTGATTCAAGTATTGAAATGATATATAAGTAGTCATTGTATTCTATTAACCGTCCGCGCATTTTTTGCGGGACATTGAAAAAAGTGATATTCGGTCGCTAAACTTAATCACATATTTTTGGACATGGTTAAAAAAATAAAAAATAAAAAAGAAGCTAGTTTAGTAGGATATGCATGTATTAATTTTCATGGGAGTGGTAATACATTCTTTTTCGTGCCTTCACATTCGCCTTCTCTACCATAAAGTAAATGTTGGCCCACATAACATTGAAAGTTACATTGTTCCTACCTCACCTTTGGCTCAACACAAAAATATTTCAAACAGCTTGGTTAAAAATAAAATATTAATATTTGTTCAAATGAGATCGAGCCATTGACACGGCGCTGGCGCCATCGGCAATGTGAAAGAGCCCTCAAAAATGTGACGGAGTCAAAACAACCATTTAACAAGTGTCGATATTGTGGAATTATTCCTATTTAAATTCATGGATAGACTATAAGACAATGAGATATCTTTTTCATGTATGTATGTATAATAGGGTTAATGAGGGTCCATCCGCCATTTCCATCACCGAGAGTACGGGTATTTAATTTAGTAATGCACTGAATGATTCTAAATATGTATGCAAGACGATATTTGTGATGATAATATCTTGATGCACAGGAGGTCAATGAGATCACCCACAGGCGCGGAGCTTTTTGTGTTTAATATTTTTTTTTGTCCATTGGGCCGATTTTTATCAATAAATCCCTTCGATTTACAGCTAAAAATAAATTCGGATTCAAGAACTCCTTCCGATTTCTATTATGTAAAGTCATATATTGGTTTCCCCTTCGGTGATTCGCAACATGTCATATTAATGAATGAGAACGGGAACAAATTGTACATGAATTCGAAAGCTATAAATAGCTAGATGGCCATAACATTGTGAAAGTCCGAAAATCTATTTATCAAAGTAGTTTTAGTCTTAACGAAATGGTCATTTGTGTCGCGCTATGGTAATAAATAACGGATTGGAGAATTTTGCAGGAAGTGAAATGAAAACATATTCAACAATAAATTGCGCTTTTTATAAATTTATCGAAAAAATTAAGAAGGCCATTTTTTACGAATTGTTGTATCACAGTATTATCATCATTATGAAATTGTCTTTTCCGTAGGTTCTTTCCGGTATATAGCTCCTTTCCTTTTGACGGCCCTGATTGCTCTTCTGACATTTTTCACTGTGAATATTTAAATCGACCCTTATTTCTCGAAATTTTTCTATAAGAAGTTGATGCTATTTGTTTGAAGGCAATCGGTTTTATGGTGGTTTTGAGTGGAATGATGATTTGCTGAACACTGACATTTTAATAACAGAAACTTTCGTCTGCAGTTTGAACGTGAGGTGTTTTTTAGGAACACAGAGGGTTTTGAAGCAACTCAACAAAATAGTATATTGATCTCTAAATAAATCAATTAACAATTGCTCTTTATATATCGCCAATGTCCAGTAGCTTTTATATCTTTGACTCTCATGAACATTATGTTAGTGAATTTCCTCATACCGGTCTAAGATTCAGATAACAGTACAATGTATTCAATTATATTGATAAATAATGTATCACCATATAACGTGTATAACAGACAAAAATTATTCCTGAATTTGGTCTTTTTGAAATTCATCCCCCAATTTATTTTTTCATTCCAGTGTGAGTTTTACTTTCAGTATTTATCTGGGACTAAATATCTTAAATCCCAGGTATTAAAAGAAACCTTTTTTTTAAATTTGACATGAAAAAAGCATGTTATATAACTATATTAGTTTATTTGTAACAATTATAACAATGAATGAAAAAAGCAGACTTTGTTCATTTTGACTATTGTTTTGTATGTTCCAAAGAAAATACATTTTATATTCTAATCTCTAGCAAACCTACCAATGTTCATGATGAACAATGTCTTTTGTCCTCACATTTATCTATGATATACAACTCTGGTAAAATCCAATTAACCACTGACCATGTCACATTACATTTACAAGTCTTGTAAGTATTGTTTGTCTGTAATAGAATTACTTTCCTTACCAGGTGGGCATCAGTGATACCATATTTTTTTTTTAAATTTTGATATCTGAGCCCTCTCTAATGGACAGTGCATACGATAAGTATAATTATGCAAAAAATGATTTATAAAACATTCGGAATAATGTACAATAGTAGGAGCAGTAGTCCAGTGGTAGGACACGCGCTTAGGGATCGAGAGGTCCCGGGTTCGAACCCCACCAGGGGCACTGCTAATTTCCTTGAGCAAGAAATTTACCTGCGATTGCTACACTTCACCCAGGTGTAAATGGGTACCTGCGAGGGTGGTATAATTCCGTTGCGCCAAAGTGTCGGCTGCACTAAGCGGAGTTAAAAGACTCCCCAGGGAGATTGATAGATAGATACCAGTAGCCCGATGACCAGGGGTAATAGCTGTAAAGTCGGTGAACGTGCGTAAGCATGAAACTTAGACTATAAAATGCAATTACTTTACTTACTTTACTTAATCTGAATAAAACATGACCTGTACGTAGGAATGATTTGGTAAGGTATCTGTAATGAGCGCATTTTTTTTTGCGTTGAGCTTCTCAATTGCTGCATTGCAGCAACATTTGTACTTGTATGCATAAGGTGTTGCTGCCAAAATAAATGGTCATATATTTCGGACGAGCTTCAACGTTTTCCGTATGGATGGCCGAAATCCACGATCATTCTATTCAGTTTTTCACAGACGAATTGGGGGTGAAACTTTAGCCAAAAAAGAGGATCCGTTTTCAATTTTGTATACTTCTAATAATGAGAATAACCAAAAAAAAACGCTGAAATATAAAATACATTATCGCACATAGTACGGTTCAGCAAATAATATAGAACAGATCATTTTATTTTGTTTTGCCTTTTCATTTAGGATAGCATAGGTTCTTCAGTATCTACTAATATATATCTGTGAAAGTATAAAAGGTGTCATTTTCAATAACTTCTTCATCACTGATTGGATAACTTTCAAGGGAAAATTCAATGCCATTTTAATGTTTTCCTGGGTGTAAAATGTTAAAGTTGCAAAGATAGTGTCTTTGATCATGCTTTTTTGATTCTCTTTTTTTAAACGTGGTTCTTTAATGTGCATTATTTTAATTGTTTTCGACGAAGGGGCAAGTCGAAGATTCATTCTTGATTTAATGTTCATTGTATTGACTGTAACTTTTAAATAGTATTGCATTGCTTTTGCGAGATTTACTTCGTGCCAAACGCCACACTTAAACATGTCATGAATGTAAGTCTTTATCAACTCATGCAATTTTGCCTATTTATGAATATTAATCGTCAGTATTCTACACTATCGACACTAATTGGATGTTTGGCTCGATCACATTTGCTAGGGATCTTTCACATTGCTGATGGCGCCAGCACACCGTGTGGATGGCTCAATCACATTTGATTAAATTTAAGTATTTCATTTTTAACCAGGCTCTTTAAAGAGGATGTTAGGATCATGTTCCATGCACGATAAATTGGGCAGATATTTACTTTACAGGACAAAAATCACTCAAGATATTTCTCAACGTAACAGAAAAAAAACACGAGTTAATATTTTTTTAAAGGTTCTTGCAACCTGGAAATTGCATTAAAAATGTTTTTTGTGACGTAGCATTCTTAAATTTTTGAAAGACAATTACGTTTTTAAAAGACGGATATTTTAACAAACTGTGTTAGTCTGTTTCTGCTTTGTTTTGGTCGATGGCTCTTCAACGGAAGTATCGAGGGCTCTCATTTAAACAGATCACCAAAATGTGAAAAAACACTGTTTAGTAGGCGTGTAATAAGTCAGTATACTTGCAAGATAAGGTACGTCAGCGCTATGCTTGCCTACATGTTTTGTAAGTTGATAATGAAATTACCGGGACCTTCATTGCAATCAACTATTCTTACATTACGCCCTGAGTCACGAATTCTAAACAACGTGCAACGCACCGGCGCTTGATCATGTGAATTTATCGTTAATGCATGTTTTTTTATTTAGTTTAATCTCTCTCAATTAATGTATATATGCATGGGCATTTGTATGCAAGAATAAACAGTAAAATGCTTTTCTTGAATAATTGTGGTATGAAACATTCTTTGCTACTAAATCCGCAATTTATAATTATAGGATATAGTTCTTGCTTGCGAAACAAACAAAACATGGACTGAGATATTTGCAATTTCTTCGCTTTGACCGCTTGCATGTATGTAATGATGACTTGTTAAAGTTAAAAGCTTTTAACCTAACATAAGTTCATAAGATCAGTATGAAAAAGAATTCAATAAAGGAAAACAGTTTGCTTTTTATTGTAGAATACAATGTGTTTATTTGGACCAAATGTAAAATATTGTTTTTCAATATTTGCATCAATTATAAAAAGATGAAAATCTGAAACAAAACACAGCATTTATCTTTTTTCTTTTTCATTCTTTCTTTTCAAACAACATTGATAAAGTTTTATTTTTACATAGATGATTAGTAATATGTGTCAAACATTTTATACAACAATCATGAGTAAAGCTAAATTTGTAATTCAAGCAAGTAACTTTGCTTAAAAATGGCATTATTAGTCGCCGGTAGAAACCGGCGACTATATTTGTAACAGTTTAATATTATATCTATGGTAGGAGAAGGCCTTAAAATCTGAAAATAAAAGCAAATCAATTACTGAACAATTAAGGACCACAATTATTTTTCAGAATCTTAAAAATTCAAAAATAAATTAACGTTGCTAAATGAAATGAAATATACAAATATTGACATCTTAAAAAGCAACTTTACAATTTTCATAAAATGAATTAATAACGTATCCCTATGGACCAGTCATTGAATTTAGGGATACTTTTACTTTTTTCTAAGTGTCAAGCGTTGCTATTTTATGATTGATAAATCACGAATGATATTTAAAATGACACATTTAAATTATCTGGTTGTTTTATATCTTATGACACCTATTATATTTCATTATTTTATCTAATTATAAACAGATTCTCCCTGTTCTATTGTAAGAATCACGTGACTACACGTTGTATGTTAGTGTTATAGAATCTATTAATAGTAACAGATTGCTGATAAGACATACTAGTTGGAAAACGGTATGGGGGCTAATTAGATGCAAATGTATAAATAATTACAAAGTTATCTTTCATTAATCAGTTTCATATTTTATATCATTAGAAAGGATTAGTAGATTTCTACATTAAAGAATTAAATAAATTTTCAAAACCTTTTCATTTTATCTTGGTAAAGGGTTAAATTTTGCCCTTTCTGTCAATGTTCAATAGTTTAGTTTAGGTTGAACATCACAAAATAGATTAATGCTAAAGAGGCACATTTATTGAAATAAATAGTGGTAACCGTCGTCTTCGTTATATTCCGTCGATTTCCGTCGCGCAGGTTACCAAAACGGTACGACACATAATAATGAAAACTAATAAAATATCTTTTTGTTAATATTTTATCGAACTGAAAGGCAATTAAACGTTAACTATATCGTATGTAACGACAGGAATATTGATTTCAACTAAACAGCTTATTTTTTTCGATAGCGCAAAAAAAAATAGTTTTATGAAAACTGCAAAAGGGATTTTCAAAGATTCGAATTTGGCCTACTAGGTCACAACTTCGTCCTATACTTACCACATATTAATTAATTTAATATCGAGATCTATACTATCAATAAAATCTTTAGCATAAATCATAATAAGTTACGTAAACTAACGTACGAAATACTTGCTTAATAATCATAGCAGTTCCTTAACAATATTGCTAAGCAAGTTTGCTTCATATATGATGTTTTATTTTGAATAAAACAGTTACTCAACATAAATTGTTCCTCTTTTCTTTATACCTGAAACCATTAATTAAACTGATTGTTTTATATTTATGATAATACAGTCATTTTCTATCCGGCGACTTGATGCTTTAGCATCAAAATCTCTACTTGTTATGATTTGTTGTTATTATTTCCTCCTGTTATAGACATTTTATTTATCATTTTTATACTGTATGTATATTTTATTTATACTTGAAGTAACGAGGTACTCTATTTGTACAAGTTGGAAATAAACTTTTCCTCTTCTTCTTCTATGTCGACGTGTCAAAAGTGTGTAAACAGACCATAAAAACACAATACATTGTACATCAAAATGTTTATAATAAAAAAGTAGTGCTTGACTGAATGTTTACTCTAAAACAGTCAATGACTGGTATTTTTTACTTCTTCTGCTTCCGGCACCATTTAACAAAGTCACCAGCTGAGTTACAACCAGACGCTCCTGACCGCCCATCTTTAGTTACTAAATCTCCATTTTTATCAAGTATCACGAGTGTTGGAATGCCTGTTACTTCAAACAAGCTTGATAATTTTGCCTGCAATACACATGTAAAACATGCTTTGATGACCATAAGAAGAAAATGGTATAAACTGTTAAGCGCATAAATAAGATTATAACTTTTCTAACAATACATGTGAAAATGGTACTGACTCTGATTTGAATAAATGTTGCTTGTTGACATCAGTGTCACCGTGTATATCAAGTAACGCCGGGATTCGCAACTAACGTATAAATCGCGCCGACTCCATGCAACTCTATGGTCAAAACGGTAGCATGGTAAGAAACCAGACCAAAATATTTCACCCTAAATCAAATAACAAGAAATGAATAAGCACATATGGCTGTTATGACATTATACTTAGATCAGCATTAATTTTTTTTCAGGAAAATAAACACTTTGATGAAATGTTTTAATGAGGTTTGAATATAATATTTCAGCAACCGCATGCGCTAATTATCTTTGAATATGATTTACGATAAATATATTGGTTCCTTTACCCTGCGGGAACAAATCGATCGTTACTTTTGTGCACATGTACTGCGTTATTTGCAGATGCGTGCGTTACTGGATATAAACGGTGAGTGTTGAGATACATTACATAATATAACTCCTAACCTGCTGTTGTTTTGTAATTGACCTCAGGAGGGTCGATTTGAATTTGGAACCGTCCATTTCAAAAGTTAAGGGATTTCAAATTACAATAACAAAAAATTAGAGCTATATAATTCCTGATCAGACTGGACAGAACCATTATATCTAAAACAATATTATTCTGATATATTACTAACACTATATCACTGATCGTATAAATAAATAGTTAAAAAATAAAACGTTTCCTACAGAAATAATGACGGTTAGTTTTGTGTTTGAAAGCGGCAAGAGTTATACCTTTCCATCTCTATCATTATATTTCAGTGCAATCCACGGCATTTCTCCAAAATATTCACTAAAGCTGGTTTCGTCCCGATCTGAGCTGATAAATACTATCTGTAGTTTTTTCCCGTCTTCATCAGACTTTGTTTCATACAGTTTCTTAAGATCAGGTGTAAAACCCCTGCAAGGTGGACACCAATGAGCGGAGAAATACAGCCCTGAAAATTGTTAACGCACCCATGCAACGTGTATATCCAGAAACGCAGGAATGTAAAAATAATGCAAAAGTAACGCCAAATCTGTTCAATACTATGGCCAAAACAAGTATCACAGTAAGTTAACGGACCGAATACTTTACAGAAAATCAAAAACGAATTGATTAAGCTAATATGGTTGCTATTGCATTTTACTTTAAAAAATATTATTCACGTAATTTTGTATGAGGTAACCAGCAATGCTTCGGTGCATCATTTACGAATTAACATATAATTTCTAACATTTCGTGTCTTCGATAAGTGAGTATATTATCGTATCTTTATATTTTCGCCTTTGACTTTTGAGGGGCGAATGCACGAAACCACTATATGGCAGAAATCGTCCACCTTATAAACATTTCATCAGCTAAATTTTTGTGTTATATTACACTAGAAATTCGACAAATGTTACGGGTATGCAACATATCTAAAAGAAAACATGTATAATGTACGCTATTGTATTTAAAAATATCGACGAAAACAAAATAAGTCACATTCAATACCTAGCCAGGTCATAATTCACTCGAATGAGCTTGAAAAGGTTTTGATAATAACATCTCAGCAACCGAATGCGCTTATTTTTTTTTATTTGATATACAATAACATGTATGAACGTCAATTTAGTAAGAAGTTGGTAGCTGGTAGTTGGTACCCATTTCGCAATAGAAAAGCACAATTCTGTGTTACTTTTGAACTATTCATTCATTCGTTATTTGCACATTCCTGTGTTACTGGATATACACGGTGACATCTTCAATGTAATTGAACAACAGTTTACCTTGATATAGACTATTCGTTTGAATTGTATCAAAATGAACTACACTTTATTTACTAACATACAAGAAAAAAAAACATATTTTATACATAGTTTGAATTTCGTTTTCCAAAACTCATATTTATACATAGATTCTGCCAAAAAAATCATACACAATTTTTCATAAGAATTTATTCACAATTGTGCAATAAAGATTCAACCTTGGTTTTTCTTTGTGTTCAAACTGGACAGTTAATCCGTTTTAATGTCATAACTAAACATGTGACTGTAAACTGTATCATAGTTTGGGGACCTTTCTGTTGAAAATGTGTCAGAGTTAAATCGTATACATATACATGCACAGTGCGTTAACTGGAGTGCAGGTATTAGTTACCCGCACTCCAGAGCATGCCTATTGATTGGCTAATATTTGCTGGGGTTTACTTATTGTGACGGAAGAGAAAGGGAAAGCGATAGAAATGTCATTTTCAGATGCTCGTTCATTGGTTCCTTTTTTTCTGGGGTTTCATATTGTGACAACAGGGAGCGTGATTTTATGTTTGACTATGATACAAAAGAGAAAGAACATCAAAACACTCGGCAATCTGATTAATACTCGGGGGCTACGCCCCCTCGTACAAATCAGATAGCCTCGTGTTTCGATGCTCTTTCTATTACTTAACAGAACAGCTAGATTTACCGCGGCCGAGTATCTTTTTTTTAATGGTATTTCTAGTTTTCCAATAAATATCATTGTTTAGCTGGTGTAACCATTGACAACTTTTAATTTGTTTCAACGAAAAAAAATGTTTAAAAATTTAACCGTGTGTATAAAAGACTGAAATATTTAGCTTTGATTTTTAATCTTTGTTAACTAAAGATACATTTCCAATTAACCGAACATAAAAACATACCATAATAAAAAATTCTATTATCAAGCAAATGGTTAATCTGTCTAATGAATCGGCTATCAACTTACACATAATAACTTTATAAAAATATAATGAAAATATAATTATTCCAATTAAAGAAATAATAAAAGAAGGAATCTTACCTATATATTCATAATTTTCAGGTTGAAGCTCACAGCCCCCATCTTTATCAATGAGTTGACCGGATGGAAAGTGGGTCCCAAAATCTACATGTGTCATTTTCACTTGTGTTCTGTTAAAGTAAAGTTGACCAACTGAACGAGTAAAAAATAAACACCGTGCTTTATGTAGTTAAAGTGTAAGGTTTAAATCAATGACTCGGGACGAGCACATTTATATGTAGTAGATATATTTTATTCATAGTTGTTTTAGCGTAACCAAGGACGCTTAGCTATTGCAATCAATAGTCAGCCATTTTCCGATACCAAGTTATTTTATCTACATAATGGTTATTGACTCCTTTGAGTTGCTTCAATGAAATGTACTCTAAACTAATATCTAAAGAAGTGATATGATTGAATAGTGAAAATTATTAAACCAAAATGAAAATGTGAAAAAGTTGAACAGTATCGGTCACGCATCAATGGTGCGTCTTTATGTTTAACAAAAAATGTAATTTTGAAATAGTTGAAAGTTGAAATAGTTTATTTTATAATTTTTCTTCAAAGTTCGGCTTTCTTTACAGAATTATTTCAGGCGTTTATAAATGGAATAGTCAATTAGCTACTGCATTAAATGTTATTCAAAACCTGAAACTACCAAGTAAAATATATGGTGTGTACTGATACCTTTTATAAAAATAAAAGAAAGAGTTTTTTTTTACTAATAAGTAGCATTGAAACTCAACCATAATTAAAAGACTAGCTGATATACAGTCTTTAGATTTTGCAATTTGCAATAAAAATAATTAAGGAACAATATTAAATTGCTAAGAATAGCTACATTTTACTATTTTTCGCTCGATTTCTATGAAAGCTTGAAACTTGTTTGAAAAAAGCTGTCGAATTTGAGGAAATATAGCCGTGACACAGAACGGCTTGACCACATGATCACGGGGTTGAGAGGTAATTATTGTCAGATACAAGGTTTTGAAGAAAATGCGACTCAGATCACCTTTATTTAGGTTTATTCAAGATGATAATGATGATGAATGTGATGATAGTTTGATTTTGATAATTATGATGGAGATGATAATAATATTGACAATGTTGAATGTTATTAAGAATTAAGTGATGATTATTGAGGTGATGATTATTATAATTTTGATGATGAGGATAATGATGATAACGATTTGGATGATGATGAAGCTGATCATAGTTTAAATAATTTGAGGTGATTTTGGTGATGATTGACGTATGATGATTTCAATAATGATGTTGATCGGTTGATGATGATGATGATGATGATAGACGTGATATTATTTTTTGTGATGATGACAATGATGATGACTTCAATGATGATAATTGTGATTTTGATGATATTGTTATTTTGATGATAATTATATTGTTTGATAATATTGATTATGAAGGATTTATGTTGATGATGGGCATAAAGGTGATAATAATAGTATAATGATTTTGATAATGATGATGATTTTGATGTTGATGGACGCGATGATGAGTTTGATGATGATGTTGATGTTGTTGACAATGGGGTCGATGATTCTTATGACTTTGATGGTGATGATAATGATGATGACGACGATGATGATGATGTTAGTTATCACTTCCTTGAATTTGTATATAACCGACTTCATGATGGGGAGCGTTATTTGTTGAAGGAAGGCACCACTTTTAAACTGATGCAGATTAAACACTATAAGTTAAGAGCTAACACAGGCAAGATAACACAAAAAGTATCTTTTTGAAGGATAGATGTAAACAGCCTTGGTAAAACAAGTTCAAATAAGTCAGTCTTGTACCATTTTAGAACAGATTGTTTATATATATACATGATCAATAACAAACAAGACACATACACATCTTTTTACACTATTTCTGTAATACGTACGGATGTTTAACCTTGAAATTAAATAATGTTTATTTAAGCCATGAATATCGACCCTGTTCTAGCTTACGATATGAATACAATATAACTTTTAATATACAATTTTGGGTATCGGTATCTATTTCTTTTACAATAATATGATCTACTCTGTGCATGTTTATTTCAAACAAAGTTTCGCCGACAAGACCTTGATTTTTTTTTCTAATCATATTTTATTGCTAATATATACAGACAAAATAATTGATTTCGAAATAACAAATAGCAAAAGGGTTGGCCCAAGTTCGACCCTCCACTGCTAAGACCTTAGATACCATACAAACCCCTAGAGTGACAAAAATAAGTGAAAATAACGTTGAATTTAACATATTTTGGATACAGTAATACATTAAACATTGTTATCAACAATAAATATATTGTGAAAGATAACCGAGAATGTAGATGATCAGATACCGATTTATATGTTCTTTTGTTGAGATATTTACCTGTCTGTGAAAGGTGACACGGATAACTCGTCCTGTCAAATATGAAAGCCATAAATGAATTACGTCCCTTCCATTAAATATGCAAGAATTATAAATAAATATGACAACACTGTCCTTTTCTAATTTAGCATTTCACATCAATATACAATATTCTTAATATAGTCAGACGTGTGTTTCTGTATTCTGTTGAGGTATTTCAAGATTTTGTTTGAATTAAAAAAAAATCCGAAATACCTGTTTGAAAGAAATGTTTGTACAAGTATATTTCTTAATGAGAAATGGCGAATGCACATAGTCATTGCTAAACGGTTAAAACCTTATTAAAATACAAATACATGGAACATTTTATTCTGTTCACATTCAATAGTCATGTGTGTTGAATAATAGAGATATTCTATTTAAAGCTGCATGCCTCCAGATGAGCGAAAATATTTCAATAAAAACAAATTTAAGAAAAATGTACTAAGATTCTAGGAAAAGTAAAATTATTCAAGATTCGAGTAATAATTTACATGTTCTGTGCGATTAATGACTGATTTTTCAGTATTTATAATTATATTTCTACTGCGTTAATTTTTGCATATTTTGTCCTCTTTTTCATAATTTACGTGGGCTGTAAGTGCCATTGATAATTTGCAAATTGCTTCCTTTTGGTTATTTCACTAAATACTACTTTTAAACACATTTTCAAAATTTTCATGAAAGTTAGCATGAATCTGGAGGCGTGTTGCTTTAATAGTTATTATAATTATATTTATCTATCACTTTTCACCCTTAACATCGTTAATGGACTTTTTAGTCTTTTAGTTTTGATGAAACAATCATCCCTTTCATGACTTAAACAAAATATGTACCAACTGAAGAATCGGTAGCCGTAAAAAGGCTGACGGTTAAACTAAGATATCAATTATGAAACGCTATCAATAAAAAGATGGTTGCTTTTAATGTTACTAAATGCAATAACGGTACATCAAATAGTAAATCTTCTTTTTGATTTGAATTTTCCGTTGTAATGTTTTATTAAAATAGTTTAGACAGGAAAGTAGGTAGCAGCGAGTGAGTTAATGATTTAATGATTTACAGGCAGTTTTGCCCGTTTATCCCCTAGCTCACTGGTGTGTTATGTACCCGAGGTTACCTTTAAATCGTTCAAATCTGAATTTGACGACTGATAAAAAATTGACATACATTTAATAAATGGTAGCTTATTTTGATTAGCTATCAGATGTGAAATAGAAAGAGAGATTAAACTGAGGAGGTTCATTATATATATGTTATATATATATGTCTAGCTTCATATATCAAACATGAATAACTTTACAAAATTTATGACATTTGTGGTGGTGTCTATATTGTCAATCTTACCATCAACATCTGGACAGTGTTGTTTTCCTGATCAATGGACTGCAAATCTTGTGGAAACTACCGGTAAATATGAATAATTTTTCATGTAACTAAGATTTATTTTATAATGTAATAAACGCTTTTCTTGATAAAAAATATCTTAACTCTGCACCATCTTTTTGACAACGCCAGTAATGTATATTAAACACGTCTCGTTAATTGATTAAAGAATATCCAGGCATTTCATTTTCACCATGCCTTAACATCTTGACGTGCTAATTTGTCAGGCGCTATAATCGGACCAGAACAGAATAGCACAAAACTAGTATTTTTGATTTGTACATAGTACATCGTCATATACATAATAAATTTCAAGTATTGCATGTACATTTCATTGCAGTCAATATAAAGAAATCAATTATATAAATAATATAAAGAAATCAATAATTAACAAAAAAAAGCAAACGATTCGGACAGAATAAGATAATTACATTATTGTTTTATTCATGTATAAACTACAGGTGAGTACAATCAAGATTTGGACTCGGCATCACTCGCCTATATTAACAGAGAGGTTTACTATGATTATACGGGGAAACAGTTTGCCTATTTGGAGGATAGAGATAACAGGACAGCTCACATAAAGACACAAACAAAAATAATCATCAAATACATAGAGGTAATGTTAGTTAATTACAAAATGATGGTTTCAATTTCAATTTTTTTATCATATTTTCACGGTAAATGCAAGAAAGCGACACTATAATGTACAGGTAGCGTACTGATGTCTGTAATCACAAGTAATCATTTAAATTAAGATGTTAAACACCGGGCTGCAATTTACATGTAATTCACTAAACAATAGAAAATACATACTGAAAATCTATCAGTTCTAACAAAGTTATCTTTATGTTGTTGCACGGTACACATTTAGGCAGTTATCTATTATATTTGTGAAAGATAATGATAATCATTGGAATTATAATAATGATATAACCTTTATATAACAATGTACATGTATATAAGTGTTACTGTTGTATGTTTTTGTATTGTCGTAAATTCATATAATATGAAACAAATACAAATGAAGTATCAAGTTATACATTCATTGCATTTTATTTCTTAACTATCTTTCGTATTTACAGGGTAAGAAGTATACAATTGTATCCAAAACATGTACAGTAGAATCCATAAGTACTAGCATGGAGTCGCCTTGTATACCAGGTACGTAATCCATCTTTGACCTGTTTGAACCCGAAGTGTAGTATTCTGTGCTACTAGTATGGAGCAAGACTTGCACATCCGAGCAGTCCGACTAGGCTCTACAAAGCTTTTGGACATGTTTAAATATTGAAATCCGTGTTAAAACTTCAAAGTCAAAGTAGGGCAAATTCATTTAATGTGAATTGTCAATTCCTTTATTTATATAAGCTATATAAACCGGAAATGTTTTATATACACGTATACATCTTTGACTTTATTTATTTTGACTAATATATTCTTTATTATAATACTACATATTTCTAAAGATGACGCCACTTCGTTCGGAACGCATTCGTACCCAGCTGGTGTCAAGGCGTCCGTTTGGTTTGTACCCGACAAGGTGAACGGTGGTTCAAAACGTATTTCTGTAACTCAAGAAGACTGTTTACCTCTCTCCGAATCTATTATCTCAGGAGGACCAGGTAAGAAGCTACAATTAGCACTGAAGGACATTTAATAAAGGGAAGCTACTCAGTATGACTTAAACAATAATTCAATAGCGAAAAACGTATCGATTCCTACCCTTGATTAGAATTGCAGAGAATCGGTTATTTACTAAATAAAAAAAATATTCTGCACACACACTAGGTAATGTAATTGTATATTTATAATAAAAGGATGAGCAAAGCATCATCTTACTAACGTTGAACACAAACATTTCAACATGTATATATTATATATATATATAATAATACAGACGTGCGTTTTCAAACATCTGGAAACAAAGTGATCCCTCGGAAGCACTTATCACAACAAAATTACATGAAAAATGCAGATTCGGTTTGATTGAGTCTGTACATGAAGGATAATGAATAAGTGCAACATCCCTCACGCTCCTAGCACCGGCTTGAGCGGTTCTCAAGAGCGGTACTCAATTCTCAACACTTAATAGTGCTGGCATCAATGATCCCAAATGACCAGAAACAGTCAAAAAGACAAACTGTTTTTCATCTTCAATGTAACTGCCTAATTCACATATTTGGCAAAGAATTCAATTCCTTAATAACATCAAAAATCACGAAGGGATCAACGTAACAGAGTAAAAGCCAGAAGTTCATTAAATACACGCAGTTAGTGATACATGTCGTACCTTTACAACAGATCTGCTAATTCAAAAGGACCCCAATGAGGTTTTTTGACATGATGGGACTGACAATATTTGTTTCCAACAATTTGATGAAGGTTTAGACCACTAATCTTTTTGCAAAATTTCAGATCTTTCGCGCACTTCTTTTTTTTCAAGAATAATTATTCAATTGTAAAAAAATGACCCAAAAAACACGTTTCACTCAAATCGGGCTAAGAAAAGCATAACAATACGATTTTCAATTTATTTCAAAGTATATTTCTTAACTATCTTTGCATGTATTTCTGTTTAAAGTGCCCCAGCTCATTTATGTTAGAAATTTGAATGTTATGTTTTTAGGCTTTTAAACCTCAGTGAAGTCCCTATAAGTGATATTAGATGTATGTATATTTTTATTCAGTAAATGTGATATACTGTAATAATGATATTAACCCTTTCGCTGCCAGAGGGTTATTGTTTTATTGTTCACCGATTTGCCAGAGGTTTTTCTAAGAAATTACTATATTATTAATTAATATAATTATTATTATTTATTATTAGTATTATAATAATTCTTTATGTTTCCAAATCTGTTAGTATAATAATAATTATTGTCGATGGTATAATTATATCTTTATATTGATTATTATTTTTATTATTATTTTTATTAATTTATAATTATTACTATTATTATTATAGAAACGGCTAAAGCCGTCCATATGTCAAATACGCCGAAAATAACAGGGACGGCTTAAGCCGTCCCAATGGCAGTGAAAGGGTTAAGAACACGTTTTTATTATAGTGGCACGAATGTCACACTCTTGTTATTTCAACATTTTTAGCTACACAGCTAGCTTTCTGGTTTTACTCATCAGCTGCATTTCGTGCCTGAAATAATGCACAGAGGAACACCTGGGGTCTTCCTCCACCAGTAAAGCTGTGTTGGTGCGACGTAAAACCCAGCCTGAAAAAGATAATAGTGTTTTTTTCATAATAAAGGAAACTTCACACATGATACTTATTGGCTTCTTATCTAGACAAAACCAACAGTACATTAATATAAGTTTTCAGAAGGTGAAACTATGTAGTATTATGTGTAAGGTAATTTATACGCCTTTTTCAATACAAATTAAGTTGACATTTAAATGATATTCGTGGCATTTGTCTATTTATATAGACACATTTTGAAATGTTTCAATAATCAGTCACATGTGTTATTTAGCGATGCTGGTGTTTTGTTCGAATTTAATATATATACCGGTATATATAGATGTATATATCAGATATATGTTTTAATTGACAAAATCAACATTTAAAGCTATATTTTAAACTTTCTTATTGAGCAGCTGTTTTATTATCCAATTTATTGTATATAAGATTTATGCATAAAATATTGTTATAATTCAAAATTTTAATGATAACATGGTTGCATGTGTACTATCATAAAATATAAATGGAATAGGGTCTACTAAACTTACAATAATAAAACAAATATTTGATAAGTTTGATATTTATTTCGTAAAATATTGTAAAACATTGTTTACATTTAGGGATTGTTTGGAGCATTATATTTTCAGATTACATATTGCGCATGAGTTTGTATCAGAATGTAACAAAAGGAATTAGTGACCCGACAGCATTTAATATACCAGCAATTTGTAACCACAAAGATACGGTTAGTCGTGTTAATGTATTTTGTAAGTCATCTTTCCCCATAATTGCCCAGATAGAAAAAACAACAATATAACTAGCAAATAAACAAACAAACACTGTTAACAAAGCAATATGAAATCAAGTTTATAATTTGGTATCACTCTGTCACACCATACCAGTCACATACACCAGTCACATACAACAGTAACACCACACCAGTCACATACAACAGTAACACCACACCAGTCACATATACCAGTCACACCACGCCAGTCACATATACCAGTCACATACACCAGTCACATACACCAGTCACATACACCAGTCACACCATATCAGTCACATACACCAGTCACATAAGCCAGTCACACCATATCAGTCACATACACCAGTCACATAAACCAGTCACACCATATCAGTCACATACACCAGTCACATACGCCAGTCACACCATACCATACCAGTCACATACACCAGTCACATACACCAGTCACATACGCCAGTCACACCATACCATATCAGTCACATACACCAGTCACATACACCAGTCACACCATATCAGTCACATACACCAGTCACATACACCAGTCACACCATATCAGTCACATACACCAGTCACATAAACCAGTCACATACACCAGTCACACCATACCAGTCACATACACAAATCACACCTCATCAGTCAAATACACCAGATATATCCCACCAGTCATATAAACCAGTCACACCATACCATTTTAGTCACACACACCAGTAACACTTCACCAGTCACATACACCAGTCCCCCTATGCCATTCACATACCCCAGTCACACCGTAGCAGTCACATACACCAGACACATACAACAGTCACACCACACCAGTCACATACACCAGTCACACCACGCAAGTCAAATATACCAGTCACATACACCAGTCACACCACGCCAGTCACATACACCAGTCACACCATACCAGTCACATACACCAACATACACCAGTCACACCATACCAGTCACATACACCAACATACACCAGTCACACCATATCAGTCACATACACCAGTCACATACACCAGTCACACCATATCAGTCACATACACCAGTCACATACACCAGTCACATACACCAGTCACATACACCAGTCACACCATACCAGTCACATACACCAGTCACACCATATCAGTCACATACACCAGTCACATACACCAGTCACACCATATCAGTCACATACACCAGTCACATACACCAGTCACATACACCAGTCACATACACCAGTCACATACACCAGTCACATACACCAGTCACACCATACCAGTCACATACACCAGTCACACCATATCAGTCACATACACCAGGCACATACACCAGTCACACCATACCAGTCACATACACCAGTCACACCAAATCAGTCACATACACCAGTCACATACACCAGTCACACCATATCAGTCACATACACCAGTCACACCATACCAGTCACACCATACCAGTCACATACACCAGTCACACCATATCAGTCACATACACCAGTCACATACACCAGTCACACCATACCAGTCACATACACCAGTCACACCATATCAGTCACATACACCAGTCACATACACCAGTCACACCATATCAGTCACATACACCAGTCACATACACCAGTCACACCATATCAGTCACATACACCAGTCACATACACCAGTCACACCATATCAGTCACATACACCAGTCACATACACCAGTCACACCATACCAGTCACATACACCAGTCACATACACCAGTCACACCATACCAGTCACATACACCAGTCACACCATACCAGTCACATGCACAAGTTACACCACACCAGTCACATACACCAGTCACACCATACCAGTCACATACACCAGTCACACCATATCAGTCACATACACCAGTCACATACACCAGTCACACCATATCAGTCACATACACCAGTCACATACACCAGTCACACCATATCAGTCACATACACCAGTCACACACACCAGTCACACCATACCAGTCACATACACCAACATACACCAGTCACACCATATCAGTCACATACACCAGTCACATACACCAGTCGCACCATGCCAGTCACATACACCAGTCACATACACCAGTCACACCATACCAGTCACATACACCAGTCACAAACACCAGTCACATACACCAGTCACATACACCTATTACAGACTGGTAAATCATATTTTCTCTCGGTCGCCCACTTTGTCCATTCATTTATTCATTCGTCTATAGGATACTCATCTATTATCCACTTTGTAAAGTTTTATGCTAATAAAGTCAACCTAAAGACTACTACAAATAAGTTGCTATGGTTAAATTTGTTGACAATGTGCGACTTTAGTCAAAGATAATATACAATGTATGTAAAATTTCTAATATATCTTTCGAGATTGGTCCAGTATATACAATGTATATGACATTCTTGGATAAAGACAGTAATCTATATAAACGACAAACCAAAAAGTTTCCTTATGGAAGATTCTGTTTTTTTTTCCAATTAGATGTTAGCATTTTAGTTAGTCATATTTTAATGATTCTGGTGATAATTGATTTACCTATTGGTCTATCGCTAACCTTTAATTTGCGGTTGAAACATTAAAAATGTACATAATTTTGTCTAATGATACACCGTTTTAAAAGAACAATCAATATTACAGTGTATTTTCGTCGATTTCGATGGACTCTCTTATTTGTAGTCTTTTATTTAGTGTTCAGTTTTGTTTTTGAACTGATAAATTTTATTATGGTTTGTCTTTTCAGTTATACTTTAGGAAACACCTGAGATAGATAGATAGAGCAAAACAGATGTGTCTGAGCGCAACTAAAACATCAAATGTTCTATAAATGAAATGCAATATTTTAACTTTGTTTTATGTTATCTATACAAAAAAAGTTTATGGCTCGAGTTTCCTCGATGACATTCAAAAATGATACAGACTTTCTTAACTATTTTACCTAGTGACATAAGAAGTCAATGCTACTTTATGTTGTATACATGTATATTGAAAAGTTAATAAAATTACAATATAAAGCTGTTTATAATACATAGCAAGGCCTGTCAAAATAATATCAACAACTTCTAATTGATAATTGTAATTTGTATCCGGCTTTATAAATAAAATTTACTTGACTTGATTTGTTACAATGTTGTATATTTTCTTCTTCTTATCCGTACTTTATTGACTAGCTAGTAATTGGGTGGCTGCTTGCATACATGAACACACTCAATCAAACCGAGCCTTAGACATTTACTGTTGTGTCATAGTTGGCGACCTTAACAGTTTCCATTTCGACTATTTCATGTTCCTCCAGCTAGCAAGATATTTAATCACAAGATTTGAATGCTGATTTATCTTTTTTTTGTTCACTTGATCCAATTATGAAACAAAGATTGCTTTGAAGGAAGTATATACAATTTAAATAACATAATGATATGTACGCACAATTAAGATTACTATTTTCTGTAAAAAAAATGTGGTTTAAGACTTTTTGTACGAATGAAAAAGACGTCCAGTTGTCAGAAACTTTCACCTTAATCAACATTTGTTCAATTTCTGTACACCGGGTGTATGCAGAATCTGGAATCCAAGTCGCATTTAACGAAAAATACTGACGATACAGGGTAGATTTATTTCAAGCCATTTGGAATATTAAAACAAGAAACATTACACTGTCAAGAAATCGGTAAACACTTGATAAGAAAACATTTCTGAAAAGAAACCTATATTTTTTGTCGTGTTTGAATTTTATATGAAACACATTTTCCCCAAAAATCTTTTGATTTTAAGATAGTTTCGTTTAGGATTATTTTACATTAGAGCGTTTACATGTAACCATATAAACTACCAAACACAGAAAAATGAAAATATTGCTGGGTCAGTTCAATTGTTCAATTGAGCCTGGTCCTGAACTGTTGTGGTAGATACAAGCTGCCGTTCATATCCTGTGGCTCGCTCTGAATTTAACATTTAAATTGATATAGAGTGTAGAAACATCCGCATGATAAAATAGAGAAAATAATAAACCTTTAACCAGGTTACAAACTGAGGTTATCTTTGTATTCAATGTTATCACTTTTTGTTTTGCCTAATGGGTTCGTTCTATCTAAATATCTAGGTCATACAAGAAGTAGTTTATGTAAACTTATTTGTCTTAACTTTTTAAATACCCTGCATGAAAACAAAGGAGAGAGAAGGGTGAGAAAAGAGAAAATAATAAACCTTTAACCAGGTTACAAACTGAAGTTATCTTTGTATTCAATGTCATCACCCATGTGTTTGCTAAATAGGTTCGTTCTTTCTAAATAGGTCATACAAAAAGTATTTTATGTAAACTTATTTGTCATAACTTTTTAAATACCCTACATGAAAACAAAGAAGTGAAAAGGGTAAGATCAATTTTGTTTGCTAAACTAAGGTATGGCAGGGAGGATCGTGAGACTCACAATTAACATGGCACAGTGTACGTTTTTTTACGCTTGTATATTTAGACATTCAAACATGATCCAGACTTTCTTAACTATTTTACCTAGTGACATACGAAGTCAATGCTTCTTTATGTTGTATACATGTTAATTGAAAAGTTAAGAACATTACAATATAAAGCTGTTTATAATACATAGTAAGAACTTTTCACCTGTCTAAATAATATCAACAACTTCTAAAGAAAAGATAACATTAAACAAATGTAACTGCATGCCACTTAATTAAGTAGTAAATTGTTAATTGTAATTTGTATCCGGATTTATCAATAAAATTTACTTGACTTCACTTGTTCAAATGTATTAATGTATATTTTGTTCTTCTTATCCGTATTTTATTGACATTCCATAGCTCGGTATTGGGCGACTGCTTGCATTAATCATTCTTACACGCGAACAGACTCGAACAAACCGAGCCTTTGACATTTTCTGTTGCGTCATAGCTGGCGACCTTAATGGTTTCCATTTCGACCGTTTAGCCAGTAACATATTTTATCACAAGATTTGAATGTTATTTTTTATCTCTTTTTGTTCGCTCGTGCAGCTGGCTTGATCCCATCATGAACAAAAGACTGCTTTGAAGAAAGGATATGAAGTTAAAACAACATAAGAATATGTACGCACACATTAGAGTAATATTTGCTGTAAAAAATTTGATTAAAGACTTTTTGTACAGATGAAAAAGACGTTCAGTTATCAGAAGTTTTCAGCCTTATCGACATTTGTTCAATTTCTGTATTTTTTCAACATCGGGTGTATGCACAATCCAGAATCAAACTTGCATTTAACGCAAAATACTAGTACTGCCGAAACAGGGTAGATTTATTTCAGGCCATTTGGAATATGAACACAAGAAGTATTACATTGTCAACAAATCGGTAAACACTAAATACGAACACATTTATGATTTAATATCACCTAACAATTTTCCTATAATTTTTTGAGTTTAAGATAGTTTGATTTTAGTTCAGGGCTATTTCATATTAAGGCGTTGTCAAACCATATTAGGCGTCAAAACACAGAAAAATGACAAAAATGCAGGTTCAGTTCAATTTAACATGGTCCTAACCGGTTGTGGTAGATACAAGCTGCCGTTTCTGTCACGTTGTTCGTGCTGAAGTGATATAGACTTTAGAAACATCCGCATAATAAAACTTTAACCAGGTTGCAAACTGAGGTTACCTTTGTCTTCAATGTCTATCATCTATGTTTTTGCTAAAAGGTTTCGTTCTTTCTAAATATCTAGGGGTCATACAAAATGTATTGTTGTTAGCAAAACTAAGTTATAACATTTGACGTTCAGCGGTGCCCAATTAACATGGCACATGTACGCTATTATTACGCATGTATATTTAGAATACTTGTTACACATTCCACAGACTCATTATTTTGAATACCTATGGATGACCTCAACATATAGATAATTTTTCTATGAAATATAAAGCTTTATTTATTGGCTCATATCCATTAAATGCTAATGCATAAAATTGTTTTCGCTAAATGTTCTTCACAGGATTCGTTTATGTTGTAGTATATAATATATTGTATGAATAATAGGAGTTGTTACTTTTAATGTATTTGATAATGATAGAGACTGGCAGTACGGTGATACAATATTAAACAATTATAGCTCGTTTTTTTTGTCATTCTACATTACAGCCCTACTGAACTATTGACAAACGTCTAGCCATGTTCTAGAAAAAAGAAGTTTATTTTGTAATCATCAAATTGTCAGTGGTAATTACCGGTTCCTTTTTTTATAGATCTATAGTATTGATAATATTGACCATCATTATGTCCGAGCGATTTTCTACGTTTAAACCTGTTTCCCTATTATTTTCAACTTTTTACGCGTAGTATATGTGTATTTTTGAATATGGTCTATGAGGTTATAACGGATAACAAGGTGTCTTGTATCAAATGTTAAAAGTCACAATAATACGTTGTAATCATAGCACAGACGTAGATTAATTTCAATCATATTGTCGCATAAGTATACGTATTATTTTGCATTTAGGATTTATTTTTGAAAACAGCAGAGTATAAATGAAATATCACATTGATTTTGCTACTTTGAGTTGCTTCTTAACAAGTTTAACCTTTAAATATAGACAATATTTAAATGACAACATTTACAATGCTTTCAGTTTACATAAAAGCATTTAATTAAGTACACCTCCAAACATGTTTTTCTTTCTGCTAATAAAAGTATTCAAAATGGAAACCTAAAAGAAACGCACAGCGCGACATAATTGAAATGTTGCAGGATCGGTTTGACCTGTCAAGTTATAAAAATTATTTCACATGTATATAAAGAAAACCATTATCCATCGCTCGATGTTACTTTATAACAAATTATTTTTTGAATATACATCGTATAAATTGACCACTTTTCACAAACTTTTGCTGCTTTTTCATGTATTTGATTTACTTTATTATAGATCAGAGATGATTATCCATTGACTTAGATATCACCTTTAAATATAATCTCATCACAAAAAAGGAAAATAAACCTTTGGATTACTCAACAACTTATTTCAGCTTTCTATTTTAATCAGTATAATTATGTTATGTAGTTTCTGTTATTATTTATCTTTAGCATCATCATCATCATCATCATCATCATCATCATCATCATTATTATTATTATTATTATTATTATTATTATTATTATTATTATATTAGATCTATTATTATCATTATTATTTTTATTTATTTTTTATCATTATTATTATTATTTTTATTTATAATGTTTGGTATTTTCTTTCGGATTTGCTTACCAATTACAATCATTTAGAATCTATAAAACTTTGTCATTTTGACAGTATTTGTATAAGTGGCATCTTGTCACTTCTAGACATCTCTATTTATAGACTATATGATGTGATGTTGTACACCTACTTATATGACGTTCTCGATTTATTCTTTTGTTTAGTTAGAATATATTCTGTTTAAGAAATAATATATCCCAAACTGTGATTTTATCGCTCAATAACATCACTGTTTGGAGTTCGGATGCGAGGACTTATATCACGAGGGCGTATGCGCATTCGAACGACAAACAGTGATGTTATCCAGAGATAAAATCACAGTTTGGGATATATTATTTCGATTCTAACACGAAATCAAAAAAATAAATGTTGCCGAACCTGATATTAAGCAAAATTGCGCCTAATTTGTTTCCGTACTTACTCTCTGTAGAGGTTACGTCACATGTATAATGATTACGTCAATGTCTAAATATAGAACGTCAAACAGTGATTTAATAGCATAATAATACACACTTTCGGTTCTTCTATGCTCAATAGGGAAAATGCGGGTCGTGTTAGAATTGGTTTTAAACAACACTTAATTTAATCTGCTGTTGTCATTATAATTTTACTCATTTTTATCGGTACAATTATTAACCAAAGTTATCGCAAAATATTTTTTTATTTGTAGACACAGCAATAATAATTGCTTTTTGTCATATCTGTATGCATAATCTATAAATTATCTAAGTTTATTTTAGAAGATATAAAGAATGATAACATGTCCATAACACACCTTAATGCCGTTTTTGAAACAATTATTCCTACATAGATAAAATCTTTCTTTCAAATATAGCTTTCTGTCTCAATAATTTATTTTTCATACATTTTTTCAGATAACGTAACTTATTTAACATTTTAAAACCAAGTTCTGCACATAAATATTGATGTGCAATATTTTACTTTTGACTTTTGACTTTGAATACACATAAATGTAAGCCAACTCTTTAATAAACGAGGTTCATTAAGCAAACCTCATATGTGTACTTGTAGGAGATATTTACAACAGAAATGCTATTTCTTTTCAACATAATTATATTAGCATATACATGTGGTATCAGCTGATACATAAGCACAAGAAATTGTTCCGTTTTGAAAATTTCCGAGAGTGTTACAGACGTCTACATGTTTTTATGAACTCAGTTTTTTTCTGCTTTTAAAACATCTCCCTTACGAAAAACTACTATTTTGGGTTTCATTTACATTAACGTCTAATCCCCATTTATTGCAATATTCAAGAAGCTATTTTAATGAACACTGGATATATAATTAATACCATATCATGATCGAACAAACGTTAACTGAGGCAAATCTATTGAAGGATGATAATTGGAAATGCAGCATATTCCACTTCACATAGGACCGGATAAAGCAGTATTCAATCTTCTCTTCGTTATAAAAATCAGTTATCCAGAAAGTCCTGATAAATGTACTAGTAGCACTATCAAAATGAGTAAATAAAATAATTAATAATATAATATAAATAATAATTATACTCTTGCTATTTAAATTTTTGTTCTAATTGCTCAAAGATATTCATTTTGATGAAAATTTGAAATTCAATGATAAACACAATTACGTTATCAAGAAATACAACCAATAAGAAAAATAATTAAAACAAGTTCGTGTGCAACCAATATTTGACATAGTTAATCTGCTGACAGATAGTTATTATCAACCATATATTTCCGTGTCTTTGAGTGCTCATAGAATGTTGTTACTGATTGCATTGAAATTTACAATTAAACCTTTGATAACCTTCAGAGTAAGATACAATGTACATTAAGGAAAAGTATCCTCTGTCATATGACGGATAATAATTGTTTGCCATATTATCTCTTACCTTCATGATTATTTTGACCTTTTAAAATCATCATTGTAGCAGGCGATAGTTAGAAAACCGGCTGTGATAATTAAGTTTACTATGAACTAAGAAATTAAAGGAAGCATGTATCGCTGTCTTTAACGTAAAAGTTATCCAGGACAGCCGGTAAGTTGTGCCGGCCGCCGAGATATGACGAAAAGATTGACGTCAAAACGAGACAAACAATAAAACACGTTGCATGCATAAAACCAGTTGCTAACCAGTTTAACCCCTATGTAAAATAGCATCATCATATTTGTTTCAGGAAAATTGTATAATGCATATTGATGTTATTAATGTTACATCATTATAGCACCTTTTATAAATTCTAACGGAATATGTCGTTAAATATAGCTTTTAAAAATCTCGAAATAAAATTACCTTTTTAAAATAAAAATTTGTTATTTCAAATATGTAAACAGCAAAACGTCGGCGGTCTTCTAAAACCTCGTAAGTGCAACTTCGCCAAAATTTGTTTTTTCGGCTTATTATAATCAATTCTAATTCCCGCTTATTTTGCAAAAGTACCCTTGGTTATAGCCAATCAGAAACGTTATTTATTCACACGTGATAAAATCACGTATATTGATTGGATCAAATTTTGTTCTTCTAAAACCACGTAACTGCACATAATTTTGCAAACCGGAGGAAGTCTCAGAAAACTCTAGAAAACTCCAAGAAACGTCTACACAAAGGCAAGTATGTTATATATTAGTCCATGTTTTTTCATATTACGTTATAAGATTACTATATATATGCAATTAAAATGAGAAAATCGACTTTAATTTTGCAAATAAAGAAACAGACTGCTTTCAAAACGTATTTTACTCTTACTAAAATAAACAACGGAATTTTCCCCTTCCAACTGTTATATTTGATAGAATAAAATACTGTTTTTAAAATTAGAAATGTGCAAACTTACTCTAAATGTTAGTTTTAATATGATTAATGCATATCCGGCATATTAGAATTTTTTTGTATAGACTATATTTTATTTGCTTTTGTCAGTTACGAGATTTTAGAACTTAACTGGAGTCGGAATGACATCAAAATTATTCTATGATATTGGTAGTTTGCGCTCAAGGTTATTTGGGTAGATAGTTTATTACGTAAATTTAACTATTTTGAATGACGTCATTTTATATTTTAAACACTACACTTATACCGTAAATAGCACAAACATAATTATACACAGTGTCTCTAAATATAGGAATATAAATGTATATTTCTTAATTGTTTAAAAGCTGGTAAGTCTTTTAAAAATTTCTCATTTCATCAGACATATAATTTAATATAACTTGAAGTAGCGCAACCAAGAAAATTTATGAAAGCAGAACCGAATTGATTAAGATTGTTTTTGTCCTTGGACATTAAGGCGAAATTATTCTAAATAATATAAAACATAATAAAAGTATTTTATATAATAGTAGATAACAAAATATTTTTCATTATTTTCAGCTATCTTAACTTGTCATGTCAGGAGATAGTGACACAGAATCAACAGAAGAAACGCAACTTCTTGAATACAAATGTCATATATGCCAATATAAGCCGGATACAAACGTCCTTATACATATGTTGCAACAGATTATTGAAGTTGGACCTTATTTGATTACTCTACCAAACGGACGATATTTTGTAAGGTGCCTTTTTGATGATTGCTCAAGATACTTTCACTTAACATGCATTCATCCAACGTTCCCAGACGAGGCACTTAGCTACTCACATCTTAACGAGTTACAAGAAAACGGCATTCACTGCAACCTTTGTGAACCTGGTCGCACTACAGCTAATCATTAAACATGGCTACTAAGCGTAGATACATGGTGCAGCTAGCTCTTGAAAAAATAATACAGAGAAAGCTGGTTAAGACAGACTGCAATGATGAAAGCTTAGAGGAAACAAACGAGTCCCCTAATGATTCTGAAAAAGATCACTTAAACTCCAGTGGGAGAAACGACAAAACTATTTCTAATAGGACAGCTGAATATAACTCCCATGGTGAAGCTGATCAAAATTCAAGCCACATTACTTTACAAATTCAAGGAACAGAAATAAAAGTAATTGACAATGCTAATGGCCCACAAAAAGTAATAACGGAAAACATAGATGAAGAAACTAATCAAGATGATGTCATAAATAAGAAATTTGGTTTTGACATTAATAACAATGAAGATTCTGATAGCCACACAAGTACTTTAGATGAAATGGAAGAAGAATTTTATGACTACGATGATGATGCTACAGACAAAGACTGGGAACCACCACAGAAAAGAAACCAACAGTATGACAGTGATGAGAATATTGATAACAGTGAAGAACAAAATATGTATCAGACTACTTCACAGGTAAACAATGAAAATACAAAAATTGTCGAGGAAGGTGAAACTGTCGTATTTGAAAATATAGATCATGAAGAGATTGTTGATACAGATTTTAACTCAAATATACGTAAAGTAAGATCGAAAAAAGGAGAAGCCAAGGTAAGTTCTTGGGAAAAAAATGTTCAAAAGAACCTTAGAATGAACGGGAAAAATTACAAAGGCTATGCAAGAAATGAACACGGGAAACATGTGTTTTGCAAGGAAAGAAATGAACGAATAATGTCTGAAAGAACATGTTCTAAACGATGTGAAAAATCACTCCGTTGTACCACTATAAGTGGAAATCAAAGACAAGAGATATTCAATAGTTTCTGGAAAAATATGAATTGGCAAGAAAAAAAGATGTATGTAGTAGGTTTGGTGGATGTGTGTATCCCCAAGAGGCGTACAGGAGAAGCTGGTGGACGCAGAAAACATACTTTTAAATACAACCTAAAGTTTGGAGAGACACGGGTTCCAGTCTGCAAGAACATGTTTATATCAACTCTGGGTATTGGCGAATATATGGTATATGATTGGGTGAATCGGGTTAATATAACCGGGATACCAGATGAAAGCCGTGATGAAATTCCAAGGAAAAAAGATTCGCCAGCTAGAGAACACGTAGAGACGTTTTTAGCTAATTTACCAAAGATGCCATCACATTATTGTCGGTCCAGTTCTATGAAACAATATATCGAACCAGTCTTCAATACGGTGATGGATCTATATAGAGTTTACCAACAGGATTGTCGTAACAATGATAAAAATATCGTAGGTATTAAAACCTTCAAGGAAGTATTCAATTGTTTGAATCTTTCAATTTTTAAGCCGCGTAAAGATCAATGCGACACTTGTTGTTCTTATGAAACTAAAAATCTCTCAGAAGAGGAATACAGATTGCACATTGAAAGAAAAGATGAAGCTAGGAAAGAGAAAGAGAAGGATAAAGAAATAGCATTAGTGGACAATAAACTTAGTCATCACAATTGATACGCAGGCAGTCTTGCTCTGCCCACGTCTGGAGGCCAGTGCCCTATACTATAAAACGAAGTTGGCGTGCCATAACTACACAGTTTACGATGTAGCAACTAAACACGTCACGTGCTATTTTTGGCACGAGGGAGAGTATGGGCTAACAGCCGACGCTTTTGCAAGCTGTATTTATGACTATCTAAGCAACTTGTTAAAACCTGGTTTAGAACAAATTGTAGTTTACAGTGACGGATGTGGGTACCAAAACCGAAATGTTACACTAGCTAATACATTGCTGTTATTTGCAATCAAACATAAAATCGTTATTACGCAGAAATTTCTTGAAAAGGGCCACACCAAGATGGAGGTGGACAGCGTCCACAGTATGATCGAACGAAGGTTGTGTAAAAGAAATATATATATTCCTCAAAATTATGTAGAAGCTATTGGAGAAGCTAGAGTGTCGCAACCATACGAAGTGAAATATCTGGCTTTCGACTTCTTTAAATCATACAGTTCTCTGAACTATTATAGTTCGATCAGACCTGGAAGTAGTAAGGGTGACCCAGTCGTAACAGATCTTAGGGTGATAAAGTACTCTCCATCAGGACAGATACAATATAAACTAAGTTATAACGAAGAGTTCATTGATATGCCACGTCGCGCAACGCGAACCGCTATACCAAAAATTAATGTTGAGAGCGTAGGCAAAGCAGCCACTGGACCATCGTCTATCAAAGCTACAAAGTATACGCATGTACAACAATTGAAGACCGTGATACCAAAAGATTATCATAGTTTTTATGACAATCTCAAGCACGATAACTGACATACGATTCAAATATATATTGAAGCACGTATGCTTAATTGCAATAAGTTGTTTTATATTGAGTAAAGTAACTGAAATACAAAATCATAATTGATTGTGATGAACACTAGATAATACAAATGTTAAAAGCATTATTTAGTGACATGAACTTTGCATAATATGTAAGTTTAATTGTTGTTGTTTTTTTATTGTTAAAGTTAAATTTATTAAATGATAATCGTACCAAAGTATGTATGTAAATGGTCCAACTGTTGTTCGCACCCAGCTAACTAGGAGTATTAGAGACATCAGATGACATTTACCTTGACATCATTGTTCAAGTTTCATTTTGTTTAATATGTTTAAATGGTCCAATGATCATTGCGTCTTTAACAGTTTTTTTTTCATTTTCTTCAAGGTAAATGATAATCATAATGTATTATAATTATGTTGAAATATTCCAAAGAGCGTTGCATCTTTGACATTTTTTTATTGTTCATGTTACATTTTCTTTTATATTAAGGAAAAAATAATTAGTATTCGTATCGTATTAAATGTTTGAAAGGTTTAACTGTTGTTTGATTTAATAAAAGAACTAAAATTGATTGTCTTAAATATTAATGCCAAGGTAGAACAGTATAGATCTAAACTAGTATACAGTAACAGTTGTGTTGTTGAGTACCGACGAAGAGAGATTTAAATCCGTGCTAAAATGTGATATAATAAGCAACTATAATGTTAAAATAACAATGGAATGCCACTTAATACTTAGTTGATATACCTTCTTAAAACACGTATATCACGATTATTAAAAATTAAAAAGCCGTATATCTCGTAACTGCATTCACATCAGTTATAAAACCTCGTACGTGTCACACAGTGTTTTTTTATTGAAAATTCTGATGCTCAGTTAATTTATCAAATATATCATAGACAAGGGAGTTTGTAATGTTGATTTTGCGATCATATAGCCCGTTTTAAATGAAACACAGTATTTTTTTCGGTTTTTGGAAAGTTGATATTTTGCAGTTACGAGGTTTTAGAAGAAGACCGCCGACGAAAATCAGGTTCCACGGATTCGTGAGAAATATTCCATTTTCACCACAGTGACTTTACTTTTTTGTTTACTTCCGTTTTTACTGCCATCGAGAGGAGATATTATCTGATGCTTATCAGATTAATATAATACATAATAACAAAAATAAATAATTTGAAAATTAAGATACATGTACTGACTTGCTATCGTATACTTTCATATTAAAGTTTGCAAAATAACATTACATAATATTGCAATAACAAATAGGTGTTTCACCCCAAAAAAATACATGTGTATTTTACATAGATAACAATCTGTACTTCATTTTGATCTTGGTACTTTAGTTTAATTGATTTTTATACCTTGTGTATTGAAAATTAAATACCCTGAAGCGATGTAAGGTGGCGAGAGAAATTGAACTATTAACAATCTCTAATGAACAAACTGAAACAAGTCGATTCTTGAAAGCTTATTTTATTTTTGTACTCGTTCATGTTTAATCAAAGGGCTGCAAGCTCTGTGGTATTTTCTGATCTTTGCAATCTAAAACGTACTGTATATCTGTATGTATTTTTCTGTATAAGTTTATTTTATATACTGTAATTCATCTTACAGGGCACCGAGATGCAGCGACTGCGCTTAGAGTTTTTACTATAACAGTTTGAGTTTGATACATACGGAATTTTGCATGACTAGAGTTGCATCAAAAAATTGTTTCTGTTAGCCACACTTTATCCTTGCATATCGTGGCTACTTCCTTAAAAATCACTTAAAAAATAGTTGCCTCGACTGGGATTTGAACCTCACACATCTCACACCCTGAACGAGCGCGTTACCACTGCACCACGGAGAAGTTATTCCATGAATGCCTGAATAAAATCATATAATTCTAAATTTAAAATTTCCATTTCGGGTTTGTAATCCTTATCAATTTCGAGGCATTTTGTTTACGATAAACCCCTGTTTAACACTGATGTAAATAATTTAGCGAAACTCTTCTCGCCAAAACAGTCCGACATATATATATTCCACTACTCGACAGCAAGATTTATTTTTGTACTACGCTCTTCAGTATTCGATAATCGACATCGCTAAAAATAGCATTTATTGATTAAAATGATATTCATCCGCGTCATTTGTGATTGTGCATTTATTGACATTTCTATAAGCCAATGCTACTTTTAAACTTTGAATGCGTAGTAATTTGTTGGACACTTGTAACAAAATAAAGATAGTTCTTTCTTTTGCATCGCTAGTTTTAAGCTGTTTTGAGAACTACTTGTTGTTAGGTTTGTCGTGAAATTCTGTGTCAGAGATTGAATGGCAGCATTGTATTTTCTCATCTGCGATCAGAAAATACAAAAATGTATTTTCTTATTATCTTTCAACTAAGAATGATGGCACTGTAATTATCTTGTTATTTAAGATTGAGTTTGATACGAAGGCATTATGCAGTCGGACATACTTTGGAACATAATGAACTTATTATGGAATTAGGTGCTTTAGAATTAGTCATTGATTAAATAAGCATTGTTTTCATTCGATATATTTCAATAACGTGTAAAGAAATATAAATTAAATTTATTGCTTTGCGATTTGAGATACAAATAAATGTTCATGAAGATAACGCCATATAATTAACAAAAACCTCTTACATCCTGACTTTTCCTGTCCGCATCAATTTCTATCAATCTATGCAATTTTGAAAATCTTAAATTATATTCTTATTTTACTAAACAAAATACAACATTCATTATAACTCTAACATTGCCCGGATTATTTATTTCATAAATCACCGAAACGAGCGAGCAAATAACGTTGATTGAATTTCCAGAATGCCTACACGCACGCTCTGAGACAATTACCAATTACTTCAGAGGTATTAATTGACTACTTTATAGCTTTTATTAACGACACAAAAAATTCTATTTTTGTCTTCGACAGAAATTGTTTTGATCGATGAATTTTCTACGTTCTCACAAAAGATGCTATTTCTATGAAGATCAACATTCTCTAAAAATGATAAAAATTAGTTCTTCCTGCTGCTTAAACTATCATATTTTATCATTTTATGTAATTTTGATAGTTTTGTTTTATTCGTGCTGTTTCACATTTCATTGCCTATATGTAAGAACAAACTGATAGTTTACATAGTTTTTCTTTTGTCTGGAATTAGAAATAATCAAAGAGAAAAGAAATATATAATGAAAAATAATTAATAATAAAAATTAAAGTAACGTGTTCATTTCTAATGTGATGTGTCTTTTTCAGATATTTAACTTCACATTTTCGTTGCGAAAAAGCAAAGATATTTTATGTGTTCTATTTGTAATGGTATTCTAACCTTTTAAATGTAGATTGTATATTATTATACTTGTAGCATGTTTGTTACACCATACATAGTCTCCTATATTTCTTCAGAAGAATGACAATTTACAAGTTTTTCACATTTAAGTGATTATATGTACATGTCTTGGATGAGACTTATATAAAATAAAAATAATAAAAACCTACTTTCATCATTCACTTGTTATCATTACGCATCTGTTTGCCATATTCTCTCTTACAAAAACGTAGGTCATAAGTTTGCTGTTCGCCAAAAAAATTGAGAGTCAGAAAATATGGCATGGCTTGAAACAGCAACCATAGTGACGTGCTATTTGACAGTTCCAGAAATTCACCCCGAACTTGACCTCAGTTATATATATATTTCTCTATAGTTGATAATTATTTTGTACTTTAAGTATTGCATAATAAATAGTTCTAAACACTGTTCTCGAAGCTTTACTCATAATGAAGAATAACAATGTGTCGACTTGTATTTGTTTTTTAAAAATGAAATAAAACTAATGTTCAAGAAATGTTTCGATTTATATAATGATATTAATGATTTACATCAGTCAAGGAGCATGATATTACCACAAAGCGAGCAAATGACATGAATTGTAATTCCGTTACTCCTACACGCTGTTTGACACTATCGGTAATTGAATGAGCTGCGTTATTGCTGACTTCTCTTTCACCTCTGTTAGCAGCAAAATATATATTCGTAGTCTTACATGCAGATTTATCACGATCCAGAAATTGTATCAATTATGTTTTGGATAGTCTTTATGTTAGAGATTTAACTTCAATAGTTAATAGAAATCTGGAAAATGTTTACTGAATATGTCTAATTTGAAAAAGTGTCCTTTTCTTATAAAATAGTGTGGCAGATTTTTATGACACGTTTTATCGAACTATGATTCCTATATTGTGTAGAATTTTAAACGTATCATAGCTTCTCTGTGTTTACTCAAAAGATGTTTATTCTACATTAATTTAATAATAGACTTTATAGCAATTATCAGTATTTCTAAATATAAAATTTGAGCGTATTGAATAATGTACCTTTATCAATAAACTCGAAATTGGTAAAAAAAAGACTTTAATGAAGAAATACTTACTGTAAAGGTTCAAATATCGAATTTAAGCATAGTATATTTTTAACAATGAATTCGAAAATTGGTAAAAACATATTTAATGCTTGTTATAATGGTTGCTGTAAATGATTGATAGAGAAACAAAACCTATCAATACATTTCATATATTTTAGGAATCTTTCTACTTAGGTTCAGAAAAAAAGTCCGATTAACTCACCTTATGCACTTAACCTTCATATGATTCAAAATTTGGACAAAGAGAAGCAATAAAACAAATAAAAAGGTGAAAGTTGCCGACTCAGTTTGAGAGATTCAGTTCATGAGAAATAACTGGAAAATGCGATATTTCTCCCACCCCTATAGTACTGGTTACAGAGTTCAATTTTCAACCCAATTAAGTTATAAAAAATAATTATCCAGAAAGACCAGATTAATGTACTTGTAGCGCCATCAAAATTAGTATGGGAATAAAAAAGCGAACCTTGATATTTCACTGCTTTATAAATTTCACATTTTAATGAACATTACGTTATGGTTTATTGTGACGGAAAGATAATATACACGAAAAATAATTTTCACGAGTTTGTTGACATGGTTATTATCAGAACTACAAGAAAGCTGTAATAATTTCATAAAAATTTACAACAAATCCTTTTAAAAACATTTGAAGAACAGAAAATAATTGTAAATCAAATACCGTCTTACCTTCATGATTATTTTGACCTTTAAGAACATACTTATTACCACAGACTTGGTTTAATCCTCGGGGTAGGCGTAATTACTTTTACATTCAATTGATTTTAGACATTGAGTGTATTAATCTTTTGTGCCTCACTAATGATTTGGAAATCATATGGGATTCGCATAAGGTCATTTAAGAAAAAAAAACTTAAGGTAATTACAGGTTAGTTGTCCAGGAAAGCATGTCAGATTGCTGCCGAGATATTATTAAACATTTGTTAAAATTGACGTGACAACCAGCCAAACAAACAGAAAACACAGTGGAGTAATATATTTTGCTTCTGCTTTTGACGAAATAAAGTAATACACTGATCATCACAATAGGGGTGTTCAAATATGAATGCTTCAAAGCAAGTAACATTTGATTTTTCTTAAGTTTTAATGAATCGTTTATTTTGTTCCCTCAAAGTATTCAACTTCAACAGTTATAAAATTTTTAGTCTCCAGATCCAATCTTTGAAGGCGTTGTCATTTTTATGGACTGGAAAATTGCAGAACCGAGTTATGTGATTACGGTGAACAAATTGTCGACCTGAAAAATATCCGTTTAGCTTTGGAACAAAAAAGACGTCACAAGGGGCGCATTCAGGTAAACTCGATGGATTGAGGAGTTCAACGACTTTCCGGAAGTCATTGTACTATAGTTATGATAAAGACATTGTCATGCATCATTCTGACATTGGCAAAACGTGTTCGTTTTCGGAAGTATTTGTTACGATTTCGAAGAACGTTTGTCTGGTAAAATTTCGCAAAAAATAGATTTACTTTTAGAACATCAACCTAAATGGCGGACCCTGAGTTGTAAAGAAAATGGCATCCTTCTTATACTGATGGTCAATTTGCAGGTCATGGTCGTTTGCCAATCTTTGCAGCTCGAATCTTGTTTTGGTGTTGTCGTTTTGGCTCATAAAATGAACCCATGTTTCATCTGTGATGACATTTGCAACTGTGCATTGTCATTTTGATACTTTTTTTGACAACAATTAAGCTTATTGCACGCGAGCCTTTTTCTGTTTATCTGTCAGCAAATGGGAAATTCACGTAGCAAAGATCTGTTTAATTTTAATTTCACGTTTGAGGATGTTAAGAACTGTTCCTTACAAGATGTCAACGACACTAGCTGTACTATGCACATAGTGGTGTATCTTGCATGTGTTTTAACTATAACTTTCAACTAAGTTCATCTTGACAAACGTTGTTGTTGTAGGACCCACATTTGACTTGAATAAACCAACCAATAACTGATAAAAAGATATATTTCATTTTCTCAATATACAGAACAGCTTTCATGAAAAATGTCTTTACACCCGATGCCAAGGAGCCAGTGTTTCATATTACAAGAACGGATTTCAATGACATTTTTTTATGTATTACAGTATACGAGAAGCCAATGTATAGCTAAAAACAGTTGAAGTGAACGGAATTTAATGAATGTGGTACCAATGTAAAACTAACATGTATATCTACCCGATAACCTTCATTTTATCGTGTTTATCGCAATATGGACAACATTACTTTCTAAATGCAATTATATTTGAACACTCAAATTGAAAACTATTGTTTGGTTAAATAATGTGTTTTAAAATTAAGGATTCGATCATGATGCAAGTATCAAATGGCTTAAAATGTATAAAATTATATACATGTATCTGATGTTTGTAGTTTACAAGATAATTGTTCGCAAATACCTGTATTGAAGAAACATATGCTTGTATATTTTCTTGACAGCGAATGTCGCATGCATGAAAGCATTGCTAAACAGTTTAATTCCTGCAACAGAATACTCTTTATTTTGTTCCGGAAACATTTATTCATATCAATGCGTGTTAAATTGCAGAGACATCACATGTTCCAACATTATTTTACTGTTTATTAATTCTAACAAAATGTGTCATTTAATATAACTTAATAAATCCCTGCGGTAATTTAGCTGATATAAAAGTTGTTAATTTTATTATACTGGGATTACTGGTCATATGAATGTAGTGTTGTGGATGGTACACGGAGACGTGCGAATATTCTATTTTCACCATCTTTTTTTTTATTTGAACTGGTCTCCAGAGATTTTGTCTTTTCCAGAAACTGTTTTCTTATACAAACATAGAATGAATAAAGCCACTGAATAAAAGAACATTAAGATACATGTACTGATTTATTTGCAGATATTTATATTGAATTTTGCAAAAGAATATGCAATACCAAACAGCTATTTCACTTTTGTACTGAATGTGTCTTATTTGTAAAAAAAAATATAATATGGTTTTTATACATTATATAGGATAACTATACTGTTTATCTATCCTATGTTTTAGGGTTTTCTAAAAATGTATTTTAGAATGTCCTAATCTAGATACTAAAATGAACCTTTTTACACACCCTTTCCACACATGGAACTTGCATTTCATTTATATGTAATAGCATGAAAATAGAATTGTTGTAAGATGAGTTATTCAAAATTGTTTTAATCATTTTTCATTTCGAAAGTAACAAGGCAATCAAATATGCCAATTCGATGTATTGTCTAATAATAATCTAGGAAAGAGATTTACAACCAGATGACAACACTTAGATAGTACAATAAGGGAGTATACTTCGGCCAATAATGTATGAAACTGATTCAAAAATATTCCAGCCAAGTTTGAAAACGTATCTTTGGGTCAAGCTGGGTGGATGCTGCAGCCCTGATGCCTGGGCCTGAATCCGACACTGGGCAAAGCTATCTGGGTTTTCTGTAACTTTTCAAAGCTTAATTGCAATATGTTCCTTTCCTTTTCCTTAAGGTAACTGTTAGTTAAATAATCGCGCAATATTTGTGCGTTATTGTATTATTTTATCATTAACATACCATGATCATACTGTCATTTTTGACATTCAAAAGATTGACGTAAATCTTGATAAAGTAATCATACTTGAAAAAAAAAAACACACAAACAAAACATATATACATTCAATAAAGATTATATCTTCATAAAATTATATATTTACAATAATTATTTTCTCGGGTGTATGTTAAGCTGATTGCTATGTATTGGTTAAAGTCATATGAACAGACGAGGTTTAATGCATGATGTAAAAATATAGTATTGCTTAACAAATGTGCACGCAAGTTAAACAATTACGGAGAAAAATATGCATTAAATAATATACTCAACTCAGAGCGCCATATAAAATAGCTTACTGCATTAACAGCCTCGGAAGTGTAATCTACAAAACATAACTACCAAATGATTTCGCGCTAATAGATGGGAAGCATGGCAAACCTGTTATTTATACAAGAAAAGCATTGATGCAAAGCATCAAAGGGCGTCCAAACAGCAGGTGCAGATGAACTAGTAGATATATGATGACAAGATATTCTTATAAACTTTTCAATGGTTCATTGGGTTTTACCAGAATTGTATATCACTTTTGAATGAACGGACGAAAGACATTGTTCATTATTTATAACTTTGATCGGCATGCTAGAAATTAGAATATTACTTGTTATTTCTTTATGATCGTGGTTATTAATAGCAACGGATATACATGTATACAATCATTTATAATCCATATGTGTAACGCATGATCAACACCATACTTGTGTAATTGTCCCTTATTATGTTATTGCTATTAACGAGGACCCCCTCTTAAGGTATCTGTTCACACTAAGTAACAATATGACACTTGTTATATTACCATGTTGATCATGTTGAGCATAATTGTTTATTATACAATAAATGTAATTTCTATTTTAATAAAAAAAAAATACAGATTTTATGAATATTGTTTTCTTTTCTTTTTTTGTGTGTGTTTTATGCGCTTTTTTAATACTGAGTTTTTACGTTTACTACTATTTTAAGAATTCAATTGTCATAATGATCGACGATTATAAGTCAAAACTTAACTGGAAAAAGTCAGTAAATCATGGTTAATCTTTCAATTTATAATATTGTTTATTCTTAAACCATATACATGTACATTTGTATTTTTCTTTATCATTTTTTAAATTATCAATCAATTGAATAATTCATAAAATCTGATTTGTAACTTTGAATAATTCCTCGGAATCTTTACTAAACACGAATAACAAATTATATAAAATGTTTTAAAGTTGATAGTGTCATATTAATGCCATAAAAATGTACATTTTTTCTCAATTATTGTACATATTTATTGTTTTTATCTCATATAGATAAAATATAACATGCGATTTGTGTTGTTGGTTTTTTTTTTCGAATTGTATGTTTATGTATAATAATAATCAATCAATTCGAGAGTTGATCTGTGTTTATTAATTATTGTAACCAAACTAAGTGACAAACATTCATTTTGAAAAAAAGCTTATTTATCTGTAAAATATTTGTTCTGTTCTGTAACGATATCTACTCCAAAACCGGGAGAGACCGGACAATAAACGTGTGGTACTATTCGCCGGTCATTAGTAAATCCCGGGAGAGACCGGGAATTACCTAGGAGTACATCCCTCTATAAATAGATTTTCGGAATATTAAGGTCATCAACTCATCATTCTATTAACAGCTTTCGGAATAACATACCATAATAACCCACTGTGTACTACAAAATGATAAGCAAAAATACCCCGAAGAGCGCGATTTATTGACGGAAAAGGTTATTTCATTTGAAAATGTTTGCATTGCGAAATTCTCCAGTTCGCCATTCATTGTACATATCGCGACTAATTAACAATCAAGCACCCTCATACCGATCGGAATGATCGGCTTTTATTATTGGCAACTATAAAAGGCTCGAGAAGTTGCTGTCGCCCTTTCACAAAATCTCATTTCATTCCAATAGGCGCCGCGCTTCGGCGCGGACGCCAATGAAAAACAAATAACGAAGCAGAAGTATCGGATCAGACGTATAATCGAAAGATAGGCGCTGTTGCACCATTTCGTGTGCATTAACATATGTACACTTATTAATCCATCGCACTGCGGACTAGGGCTCGTGCTTCTGCAGATGTTAAAGCACATACAAAGTCACGAGTTTTCTTCCTTATATTGTAAAACGTGCGCATTTCAAGTTAAAAATGTGACGTGGTAACATCGAATATCAAAATCCAACACTCCCTTTCCATGTATGAACTGTTGGTATATAAATCATAAGTAAACATGTACTGCTGTGGAGTTTTTATATTTCCTGCTTGCTTGAATCCAGCCGATTTTCATTTCTTCTCGTTTAATCATGCCGTGTGCTTGTATTGACGTCACAGTAATTGTTGCATCATCTGAATTCGGAAAAGCTGACAGAAAACAACCATTGTAACACTAACAACCATTGTAACACTATCTATAAAAACAAAGGCCTTAAACAATGCAATCCTTGTTCTTATTGTCTTACCCGTTAAATACACATTTTAGTTTCGATACGCATGAGTTATTCCAAGTCTTTTTAAAGATCCTTCAATGCATGATAATGTTACAGTTTGGAAACTAATGTTCAAACTACCTTCAAACTCTTCTTATGTATGTATAAAATCATATGTTTTGAAGGTCCAATTGTGTAGAAATGTCAAAGAAAACAACTACACAAAAAAAAAGAAAAAAAAAGAGCCAAAATACGCAAGTTATCACTTTCATGGATACAGCGAGAAAAATCTTATTCAATGAGAATCAGATTAAATTAAATTTAAAAAGAAATATAGTGACAAGATCACTATTTACAGATTTAACAAAAACAATAGTCTTTAAAAGGAGATTAGATACGGGTTTCCTTTCAAACAAAATAAAAAAAATGCACTTACGATTAATAATTTACATGTCAGTAATTGACCCGCTAATTTTCCGATAGAAATATTTTTCAACTTGGGCAATAATTTAACATGTGTAATCTTTTCTTGACAGGTTTTTAAACTTCTGTTATATAAATAAATGAGTGCAAGTCAGTTGAGTTTCGGCACCTTTGATGATTCGGATTAAACAACTGGGACTACATGTGTGTGAACATCAAAGATTTACCGACTCTTATAAAGGGTCGGCGAGGTCGTTTCGTGTGTAGATTAAATAATAGCAACATGATATTTCATCAATTTGTGGATGCTATTTTGTTTTCACACGTGTATTTATAAGCACTGTGGAATTTAGATAGTCGGTCATTTAATTTCTCTAGTAAGTACTATGTACGCATCACATTTATCAGAATCGGGATGGACTAATCATAAGATAAGGGATACTTACAAAGTATCTCACCTTCCAGACATGAAGATAATTATCAAAACTTTTTTCTTTTCCTTTTTTTTCCCCCTCCGACCCTACCTTTTTTTGGAAAAAATCAGTAAACCAAAATATAAAAAAAAAATGGCCTAATTGTGATAGCGTGAACCTTCAATATATAAGTGTGACCTTGACCTTTGTAAAGGGACGTGGTTCTTGGACGCGACACAACATTGTCATGTTATAGACATGTGTGCATAGTTATTTCAAAATCCCTCAATGCAGGACAAAGGTACAGTCTGTACATAATTCTTTTGCAAGTGGGGACGGACATGAGCCTTAGCCATGCCACATCATCCTGAATTGGTAGACATTTGTGCCAGGTTATTTTAAAATCCTTCCATTCACGACAAAGTTACAGTCCGGACATGAATGTGTATCTTCTAACTCTTTTCGATAGAATGAGTACCTTCAAACCTTAAGTGTGGCCTTGACCTTGTAGGTAGGGCGGGACAGGGATCTTGAATGCAACATGTCGTCTTAATGTGGTTGACATTTATGCATAGTTAATTTAAAATTCTTCAATGCATGACAAAGTTAAAATCCGGACACGAATGTGTGTATCTAAAAACTCTAATTGTGAGTTGACCTTTGAAGTAGGGAGGTGATTCTTCGACGCGACGACGTCTTGATGTGGTAGTCATTTATGTCAAGTTATTCTAAAATCATTCAACGCATGAAAAAATTACAGTCAAGACACAAGTGTATGTTTCTATAAACGCCTAATGTGATAATGTGGATAGAGTAAAACAGAATCACTAAAGAAAGCCCATCACGACAATATTAAAAATGTTGCAGGCTCGGTTTGAGTTTGAAACTTCAAAATGTAAGTGTGACCTTGAACTTTGAGGTAGGGCTTGATGTGGTAGACATTTGTGCCAAACTATTTCAAAATTCCTCCATGTATGATAAAGTTACAGTCCGGACACGAATGAAGTAGGGACGCACATAAATAGAGAAAATAAGAATCCCTAAAGAAAGTCCAACACAACATTAAAAATGTTGCAGGCTCGGTTTGATTGAGCCTGTTTATGGACGGTACTGTAAAGTGCAATCTACCGTCCACGACCCCTAGCACCGGCTTAAGCAGAGCTTCAGCTGCTGACCGTTCCAAGGCGGCGCCCCTCTGTGTTCCTCAGATGTATGTCTATGTTGTTTCATACTGTTTTGGTGACACTTTTGCTTGTGTCCCTTGTTGTTTTCTCGTCTACGGTAAGTATCTTCCCCATTACCCCTAGTTTTTATTTCTTTGATTACCCCCCCCCCCCCCCATTGTCCCCTTCCCCTTTGTGTGATTAACCTGTCCGTGCTCTGTCTTTGCCCTGTCCTGTTTTTGTTTGAGGTCCGCCTGGGCTCCTTGCCATTGGTTCTTGTTGCTGATTCATATTGGGGTTGCGTTCATTGAACGCCGCCTTTCTTGTTGATCTTGTTTATCATATTTTGTGGGCCAATATTCAATCATTTATTTGTTTTCTTTGAATTCCTAATCAGTTACAAATTATTTATCATTTAGTGATTACCCTGTGCGTGCTCCGTCTTTGCCCTGTCCTGTTTTTGTTACAGAAAAAGTTACAGTCCGGGGGAAGCACAAACAGACGGACGGTGCGATTTTGATATACCTTCCTTCGGGGGCATTAAAATTAATATGTACAGAGTACCAGTCTTGTGCACTGCATTTCTTCACAATGAGATCTATCATCCTATAAAGTCCATAGCTTTAATAGTTTAGGAGAAATCGCCCGGACAGAAATAAATTATGAAAATTTACAAAGAGCGATAACTCACTGGACAAACCTATCAAATATGAAAATTAACACAGGGCAATTACTCAAAAAAAGTGCAGAGTAGAAGTACTGTACACTGCACTTCTCTCCAATGAGATCCATCATTCTATGAGATTCCAAAAAAACAAGAATAAAGATCACAAGGCAAAGGCAACGTTCACAGGACGCGGGCCCGACACACTCAAAAAAAAGTCCAAGTCTATAGCTTTTAAAGTGTAGGACAATTGGCCCGGACAAAAATAAAGTATGAAAATTAACAAAGGGAAAACTAAACAAGAGGGCCCGAGTCGCTCACACGAAACAGCTGCTTTTCAGTGTTGGAAATTATTTTTCAAATGAACTTGCTGTTCAGTTCAGCTCTCTGGGCAAGTTCAGTTCAGCTTCTTCAGTTTCCTTCTTAATAAAAAATAGGGCCACTAAGATGGCCCTAAATCACTCATCTAACCCATCATTCACTATACAAATTGAAATATTTTGCCCTAATATTATGGAAAGGATTTGTTAAAAATATCTATGTTGCAAGTGTGTACCTTTGAGACTATGTAGAATTAATCACTAGAGCAGGTCTTGATAAAAGCTTACCTAGGAATAGGAATGCTACAGACAAACTTTGGTGATCATCCATCAATTATTTCAGCAGGAGATGATGTTCAAAGATTGTTCTGTTTTTGTGTCTGACATTTATCCGCATGAACTACAACTTAATAAAACGAACTCTTCAAATTTGAGTGCATCATTTTTGGATATCAACAACAATTCTATTCACACGAAAATCTATGATAAAAGAGATGACTTTGACTTTTGTATAGTTAATTATCCACATTTAGATGGAGACGTACCCAATGCAACATCTTACCTATCATTCAATCAGTTACAAATTATTTATCATTTAATGATTAACGTGTCGTTGCCCTGTCCTTTTTATGTTTGGGGTCCGCCTGGGCTCCTTGCCATTGGTTCTTATTGCTGGGTCATATGGGGGTTGCGTTCATTGAACGCCGCCTTTCCTTGTTGATCTTGTTTTTCATATTTTACGGGGTTTATGTGGCATGTGTGGCAGCCGTAAAAAGTTGCCCCGTACTTCACTTCAGTGTTGTTATATTTTCTGGTCCTTCGGGATCATTGATGCCAACACTATAAAGTGTTGAGAATTGAGTACCGCTCAAGCCGGTGCTAGGGGGCGTGAGGGATGTTGCACTTATTCATTATCCCTCATGTACAGACTCAATCAAACCGAGTCTGCAATTCTTATGTTATTTTGTTGTGATTAATGCTTCCGAGGGATCACTTTGTTTCCAGAATTCAATAGTGATTTAAAAACTCTTCTGTGACAAGGGATTAGCCAGCCTGGTTTTTATGGCGATGTGATTTACTTCGTAAGATTTTGCCGTGTTGGGCTTTCTTTAGGGATTCTGTATTTATCTATTTTATGATCACATCCGTGTTATTTGTGCCGTGTGGCGGCTGTAAAATGTCTCCCCGTACATTTAATCAATGATGTTATATTTTCGATCCTTGAAGATCGTTCAGCACATTATTGTTGTGCTTGTGGTATTTTTAGTTTCAACTTTTTGGCACTTTCTAGTTGGGTGGTTCCAATATTCCTACTTGAATAATGTTGAATCACCCTTAGGATATGTTGCCTGCTTTTAAAATTTGTCTTTTGACGTCCTATCTGTGATACGCAGGCTTCATAACCTCAGATCCCCTTTCATAATTCCATTTTATTAAGTTCCGCCCATTGTTTTCTCGTTTAGGACACACGCATTTTTTTACTTGGGGACCATATGCCGCTTTTCATGGAATGGCACTACCGAGTCACATTGAAGGTTCCATGATAACCGCCATATGAACACATCTGCGGATGTTTCAAAATTCTAAATTTTACCAGTTCATGTTAAATGTTGAATTCTCCTTAAGCCGGTGCTAGGGGGCGTGGACGGTAACTTGCAACGCCTTAACTTGTTAACGACTTGTAACGCCTTTCCTTGTTGATCTTGTTTTTCATATTTTTTGCACTTTTCAGTACCGTCCATGAACAGGCTCAATCAAACCGAGCCTGCAACATTTTCAATTTTGCCGTGTTGGGCTTTCTTTAGGGATTCTGTTTTTATCTATTTACTTTAGGCATTCTGTATTTATCTATTTTTTGGGTCATGGTAATTTTTCTGCTGTTTTTACTAAAATCATTAAACGTTTTATTAAAAGAGGTTATGACCCTACTATTTTAAGACATACTGCATGTTTAGTGTTCAACCCTTTTACAGTTGGACACTACGCTTTCCTCTTTTGATTGCATCTGACGGACCAAGTGGGAGACTCTATGATGGATAGTTCGTAAAGCCCTTTGGGACTGAATTGTCTTAATGTTCGTCTTCCCCGTGTTGAGTCAAATTAAGCCACAGGCTCCACTCCTGGTGGATTAGCCAGCCTGGTTTTTATGGCGATGTGGTTTACAAACTTCGTAAGATTTTGGGTCATGGTAATTTTTCTGCTGTTTTTACTAAAATCATTAAACGTTTTATTAAAAGAGGTTATGACCCTACTATTTTAAGACATACTGCATGTTAAGTGTTCAACCCGTTTACAGTTGGACACTACGCTTTCCTCTTTTGATTGCATCTGACGGACCAAGTGGGAGACTCTATGATGGATAGTTCGTAAAGCCCTTTGGGACTGAATTGTCTTAATGTTCGTCTTCTGCCTTGCTTCGTCGGGCCCTTGTAGGTGATTTTCTTGTTGCTCTGTCTTATTAAGTGTTGAGAATTGAGTACCGCTCAAGCCGGTGCTAGGGGGCGTGAGGGATGTTGCACTTATTCATTATCCCTCATGTACAGACTCAATCAAACCGAGTCTGCAATTCTTATGTTATTTTGTTGTGATTAATGCTTCCGAGGGATCACTTTTGTTTCCAGAATTTTTCCTTTAGGACATTGAGTACTTTTGTTATGGTCATTGGGTTTACTTTTATATGTTTCTACATGATCATTTTAGTGTTTTACTTATTTAACCTTTTTGTAACCATGACAACTGTTAGAATTTCACTTGGGCGGGGATTCATTTTATTTTCACTGTCTCGTTTATAGGAACATGGTGGGGCTAAGAGCGAGGTTTGGTGCACCATTAACCCGGTTTAAAACTCCCCAGCAGTCATTATTATGCTGCTGACCGTTCCAAGGCGGCGCCCCACTGTGTTCCTCAGATGTTTGTCTATGTTGTTTCATACTGTTTTGGTGACACTTGCTTGTTGTCCCTTGTTGTTTTCTCGTCTACGGTAAGTATCTTCCCCATTGCCTCTAGTTTTTATTTCTTTGATTAACCCCCCCCTTCCCCTTTGTGGGCCTATTATTATTTTCTTTGAATTCCTAATCAGTTACAAATTATTTATAATTTAATGATTAACGTGTCGTTGCCCTGTCCTTTTTATGTTTGGGGTCCGCCTGGGCTCCTTGCCGTTGGTTCTTGTTGCTGGGTCATATGGGGGTTGCGTTCATTGAACGCCGCCTTCCCTTGTTGATCTTGTTTTTCATATTTACTGCCTTGCTTCGTCGGGCCCTTGTAGGTGATTTTCTTGTTGCTCTGTCTTCCTTTAGGACATTGAGTACTTTTGTTATGGTCATTGGGTTTACTTTTATATGTTTCTACAAAATCATTTTAGTGTTTTACTTATTTAACCTTTTGTAACCATGACAACTGTTAGAATTTTCACTTGGCGGGGATTCATTTTATTTACACTGTCTCGTTTATAGGAACATGGTGGGCTAAGAGCGAGGTTTGGTGCACCAAATTAACCGGTTTTTAAACTCCCCAGCAGTCATTATTATGCTGCTGACCGTTCCAAGGCGGCGCCCCACTGTGTTCCTCAGATGTATGTCTATGTTGTTTCATACTGTTTTGGTGACACTTTTGCTTGTGTCCCTTGTTGTTTTTCTCGTCTACGGTAAGTATCTTTCCCCATTGCCTCTAGTTTTTATTTCTTTGATTACACCCCCTTCCCCCGGTCTCCTGTCCCCTTCCCCTTTGTGGGCCTATTATTATTTTCTTTGAATTCCTAATGAGTTACAAATTATTTATCATTTAATGATTAACCTGTCCGTGCTCTGTCTTTGCCCTGTCCTGTTTTTGTTTGGGGTCCGCCTGGGCTCCTTGCCATTTATTCTTGTTGCTGGGTCATATGGGGTTGCGTTCATTGAACGCCGCCTTTCCTTGTTGATCTTGTTTATCATATTTTGTTATATTTTTCTGGTGGATCATTGATGCCAGCACTATTACTAGTAGGTGTTGAGAATTGAGTACCGCTCAAGCTGGTGCAAGGGGGCGTAAGGGATGTTACACTTTACCCCCAATGTACATACTCGATCAAAAATGATAAACAAGATCAACAAGGAAAGGCGGCGTTCAATGAACCCAAGGCTGCAATTTCCACGTATTTTTGTTGTGATTATGCTTCCGTTCCAGATTTTTTCAAAAAATAGATAAATAAAGAATCCCTAAAGAAAGCCCAACACGGCAAAATTGAAAATGTTGCAGGCTCGGTTTGATTGAGCCTGTTCATGGACGGTACTGGAAAGTGCAAGTTACCGTCCACGCCCCCTAGCACCGGCTTAAGTTAAGTGGGCCGATCCCGGAAGTACTGCAATACCAGGCCAACCCGTGGCGAGAGCGGAGCAAGCCCCTAACATCTCAAACTTTACAGAAATATTCAATAATTATGATATATAATATATGATTTCATGTGAAGTAAATTATAAAATTGAGAGGAAATATGAAAAAAATGTTGACTTATGTTTAACCTGTCCGTGCTCTGTCTTTGCCCTGCCCTGTTTTTGTTTTGGGTCCGCCTGGGCTCCTTGCCACTGGTTCTTGTTGCTGGGTCATATGGGGGTTGCGTTCATTCAACGCCGCCTTTCCTTGTTGATCTTGTTTATCATATTTTATTTTTGAATTTCACCTGTTCAGTCTATATCTACCCATGAATTGGCATAATGTCACTGTAAACTTATCTCAACATTTTACTATTTCACGTTTAAATGTTGAATTCTGCTTAAGCCGGTGCTAGGGGGCGTGGACGGTAAAATAGATAAATACAGAATCCCTAAAGAAAGCCCAACACTGGCAAAATTGAAAAATGTTGCAGGCTGCGTTTGATTGAGCCTGTTCATGGACGGTACTGGAAAATACAAGTTACCGCTCCACGCCCCTAGCACCGGCTTTAAAGCAGAATTCAACATTTATAGCGTGAAATAGTAAAATTTTGGAATTTTAGAAACATCCGCGAGATGTTTCTACGGGCGGTTATCATGGAAAGCCTTCAATGTGCACAGGAAGTGGCCATTCCATGAAAACGGCGTATGGCCCCCAAGTAAAATAAAAAGCGTGTGCCCTAAACGAGAAAATGGGCGGAAACTAAATAAAATGGAATTTTTAAAAAGGGGATCAGAGGTTATGAAGCCTGCGTATCACAGATAAGACGTCAAAAGACAAATTTAAAAAGCAGGCAACATATCCTAAGGGTGATTCAACATTATTCAAATATGATAAACAAGATCGACAAGGAAAAAAATATGATAAACTAGATCAACAAGGAAAGGCGGCGTTCAATGAACGCAGCCCCCATCCGACCCAGCAACAAGCGTATTCCAATAGGAATATTGGAACCACCCAACTAGAAAATGCCGCAAAGTTGAAACTAAAAATACCACAAGCACAACAATAATGTCGTGCTGAACGATCTTCAAGGATCGAAAATATAACATCATTGATTAAATGTACTTGCACTTTCCAGTATCGTCCATGAACAGGCTCAATCAAACCGAGCCTGCAACATTTTCAATTGTGTCGTGTTGGGCCTTTTTCAACTTGGGTGTTTCCAGTATTCCTACTTGAATACTGTATAATCACCCTATCCTGTTGCCTGTTTTTAGTCCCCTACCGGTTTACCGGAGGGGACTTTAGGTTTACCCTCCGTCCGTCTGTCTGTCAGTCCGTCCGTCCACAAAACTGGATCCCGCGATAACTTGAAAAGTACTGAAAATATTTTTATGAAACTTGATTTCTTTGATTAACCCCCCCCTTCCCCCGGTCTCCTGTCCCCTTCCCCTTTGTGGGCCTATTATTATTTTCTTTGAATTCCTAATCAGTTACAAATTATTTATCATTTAATGATTAACGTGGGTCGTTGCCCTGTCCTTTTTTATGTTTGGGGTCCGCCTGGGCTCCTTGCCATTGGTTCTTGTTTTGCTGGGTCATGCGGGGGGGGGGTTTGCGTTCATTGAACGCCGCCTTTCCTTGTTGATTCTTGTTTTTTCATAATTGATATATGGATAGATGGCAGTATGGAGATTATGCACGTCTTTTTTCTTTTTCTTCCTGTTGTTGAAAATTCTGGTTGCTTATAGCAACAAATAGGCCCTGAAAAAATATGGCAAATTTTACACATAAACTGGATCCAGTGGATAACGCCAAAAATACTGGAAATAATTTTATGAAAACTTGAAATGAATGGATAGATGGGCAGTATGGAATTATGCACGTCTTTTTCTTTTCTTCCTATGTTGAAAATTCTGGTTGCTATGGCAACACATAGACTGAAAATATGGCAAATTTTACACATAAACTGAATCCAGTGATAAACTCAAAAAAGTACTGGAAATTATTTTTTATGAAACTTGACATGTGGGGTAGATGGCAGTCTTGGCGCCCCACTGTGTTCCTCAGATGTATGTCTATGTTGTTTCATACTGTTTTTTGGTGACACTTTTGCTTTGTCCCTTGTTGTTTTTCTCGTCTACGGTAAGTATCTTCCCCATTGCCTCTAGTTTTTATTTCTTTGATTAACCCCCCCCCCCCCTCCCCCGGTCTCCTGTTCCCCTTCCCTTTGTGGGCCTATTATTATTTTCTTTGAAATTCCTAATCAGTTACAAATTATTTATCATTTAATGATTCACGTGTCGTTGCCCTGTCCTTTTTATGTTTGGGGTCCGCCTGGGCTCCTTGCCATTGGTTCTTGTTGCTGGGTCATATGGGGGTTGCGTTCATTGAACGCCGCCTTTCCTTGTTGATCTTGTTTTTCATATTTTTTGAGATTATGCATGTCTTGTCTGTTCTTCCTATTTTGAACAAATAGGCTTAAAACATGGCAAATATAACAATATTTGTGATTTTAGTCAAAAAGAGCTGAAACTTTTTATGAAATTGCATCTTTTTAATTCCAGAGTTATCTCCTCTTTAAGAAATTTTGCTTTTTAAAATGTTATATTTTGGTAACAGGGATGTTTCAAATATTAACTTTAGATGTCCTTCAGTCCGTCTGTCTGTCTGTTCATAAAAACTTTTTCCTTTGATCACTTTTAAAGAACATTTCCAACAAATTTACTTAAAATAGAGAAAAATTTACACATTAGTGAATGGCCAATGGCCCTTCAGAATGCTGATGGGGTTCTATCCGGTAGGGGACTTATGGATTGCTTGCAATACTATGATAATTGCTTGTTTAAATTTGTCTTTTGACGTCTTGTCTGTGATATGCAGGCTTCATAACCTCAGATCCCCTTTCAAAATTCCATTTTATTTAGTTCCGCCCATTGTTTTCTCGTTTAGGGCACACGCATTCTTTTACTTGGGGACCATACGCCGCTTTTCATGGAATGACACTACTGTGTCACATTGAAGGTTCCATGATAACCGCCGTATGAACACATCTGCGGATGTTTCTAAATTCAAAATTTCACCATTTCTGTGTTTAAATGTTGAATTCTGCTTAAAATAGATAAATACAGAATCCCTAAAGAAATAGATAAATAAAGAATCCCTAAAGAAAGCCCAACACGGCAAAATTGAAAATGTTGCAGGCTCGGTTTGATTGAGCCTGTTCATGGACGGTACTGGAAAGTGCAAGTTTCCGTCCACGCCCCCTAGCACCGGCTTAAGCAGAATTCAACATTTAAACATGAAATGGTAGAATTTTGAATTTAGAAACATCCGCAGATGTGTTCATACGGCGGTTATCATGGAACCTTCAATGTGACACTTCCGTGCCATTCCATGAAAAGCGGCGTATGGTCCCCAAGTAATAAAAAGCGTGTGCCCTAAACGAGGAAACAATGGGCGGAACTAAATAAAATGGAATTTTGAAAGGGGATCAGAGGTTATGAAGCCTGCGTATCACAGATAAGACGTCAAAAGACAATTTAAAAAGCAGGCAACATATCCTAAGGGTGATTCAACATTATTCAAGTAGGAATATTGGAACCACCCAACTAGAAATTGCCGAAAAGTTGAAACTAAAAATACCACAAGCACAACAATAATGTCGTGCTGAACGATCTTCAAGGATCGAAAATATAACACCATTGATTAAATGTACGGGGAGACTTTTTTACAGCCGCCACACGCACAAATAACACGGATGTGATCTTAAAATAGATAAATACAGAATCCCTAAAGAAAGCCCAACACGGCAAAATTGAAAATGTTGCAGGCTCGGTTTGATTGAGCCTGTTCATGGACGGTACTGGAAAGTGCAAGTTACCGTCCACGCCCCCTAGCACCGGCTTAAGCAGAATTCAACATTTAAACATGAAATGGTAAAAATTTTGAATTTAGAAAACATCCGCAGATGTGTTCATACGGCGGTTATCATGGAACCTTCAATGTGACACTTCCGTGCCATTCCATGAAAAGCGGCGTATTGGTCCCCCAAGTAATAAAAAGCGTGTGCCCTAAACGAGGAAAACAATGGGCGGAACTAAATAAAATGGAATTTTGAAAGGGGATCAGAGGTTATGAAGCCTGCGTATCACAGATAAGACGTCAAAGACAATTTTAAAAAGCAGGCAACATATCCTAAGGGTGATTCAAACATTATTCAAGTAGGAATATTGGAACCACCCAACTAGAAATTGCCGAAAAGTTGAAACTAAAAATACCACAAGCACAACAATAATGTCGTGCTGAACGATCTTCAAGGATCGAAAATATAACACCATTGATTAAATGTACGGGGAGACTTTTACAGCCGCCACACGGCACCAATAACACGGATGTGATCTTAAAATAGATAAATTACAGAATCCCTAAAGAAAGCCCAACACGGCAAAATTGAAAATGTTGCAGGCTCGGTTTGATTGAGCCTGTTCATGGACGCGTACTGGAAAGTGCAAGTTACCGTCCACGCCCCCTAGCACCGGCTTAAGCAGAATTCAACATTTAAACATGAAATGGTAAAAATTTTGAATTTAGAAACATCCGCAGATGTGTTCATACGACGGTTAAGCCGGTGCTAGTTGGCGTGGACGGTAACTTGCATTTTCCAGTACCGTTCATGAACAGGCTCAATCAAACCGAGCCTGCAACATTTTCAATTATGTCGTGTTGGGCTTTCTTTAGGGATTCTGTATTTCTCTATTTTCCTTTAGGGATTCTGTATTTATCTATTTTATGGTCACATCCGTGTTATCTGTGCTGTGTGGCGGCTGTAGAAAGTCTCCCCGTACATTTAATCAATGGTGTTATATTTTCGATCATTGAAGATCGTTCAGCACGACATTATTGTTGTGCTTGTGGTATTTTTAGTTTAAACTTTTCGGCATTTTCTAGTTGGGTGGTTTCAATATTCCTACTTGAATAATGTTGAATCACCCTTAGGATATGTTGCCTGCTTTTTAAATTTGTCTTTTGACGTCCTATCTGTGATATGCAGGCTTCATAACCTCTGATCCCCTTTCAAAATTCCATTTTACTTAGTTCCGCCCATTGTTTTCTCGTTTAGGGCAAATGCTTTTTATTACTTTGGGACCATACGCCGCTTTTCATGGAATGACACGGAAGTGTCACATTGAAGGTTCCATGATAACCGCCGTATGAACACATCTGCGGATGTTTCTAATTTCAAAATTTTACTATTTCACGTTTAAATGTTGAATTCTGCTTAAGCCGGTGCTAGGGGGCGTGGACGGTAACTTGCACTTTCCAGTATCGTCCATGAACAGGCTCAATCAAACCGAGCCTGCAACATTTTCAATTGTGTCGTGTTGGGATGTTGCACTTATTCAGTATCCCTCATGTACAGACTCAATCAAACCGAGTCTGCAATTCTCTTGTAATTTTGTTGGGGTTAATGCTTCCGAGGGATCACTTTGTTTCCAGATTTTTTTTTTCTTTAGGGATTCTGTAGTTATCTATTTTATCTACTATTTATACCTTTATTTTATTCACAGCACTTTATACACATATTTTGATTTTCACACATTTTGTCACTTCATTCTTCCGAGTTTATGGGCCTCTAAATGCACGAGGTTAGCACAAACAACACTACACTGTTCAATTTTCCCTATCACAGCATTAAGTATTTCTGGCAAACAATAGAAAAGAGCCTCATATGATAATTCATATAAGTATCTCATATCATGAGGAATAGTCCCAAGGACACAAGATCCGTTTCTAAGGGGAAAAAAATCTGGAAACAAAGTGATCCCTCGGAAGCATTAATCACAGCAAAATTACAAGAGAATTGCAGACTGTTTGATTGAGTCTGTACATGAGGGATAATGAATACGTGCAACAATCCTCACGCCCCTAGCACCGGCTTGAGCGGTACTCAATTCTCAACACTTAATAGTGCTTGCATCAATGATCCCGAAGGACCAGAAAAATATAACAACACTGAAGTGAAGTACGGGGCAACTTTTTACATCCCTCACGCCCCCTAGCACCGGCTTGAGCGGTACTCGATTTTCAACACCTAATAGTGCTGGCATCAATGATCCCGAAGGACCAGAAAAATATAACAACACTGAAGTTTAAAATAAACTTGAAGTGCGCTGGATCGCGATCCATAAAGTATTGGTTTCCCTATCTAGGGGTCATTCCCTCTAGACATAGTTTTTGCCAGTAATGAATTCGGGTCTTTTGACAAAAGTTACACGGGATGTTTCGAACTTTTGCCCACCAATATTTACTATGATTCTTTCCTTTTATGTTTCCTCCATAAAGAATATAATATTTACACTACAATAACCAACTGATGTTTGTTCCTGATTGTTTGGTATTTTTTGACTCTCCCCTTGTAACCTCTTCACATTTCTTTTTTTTTCCAGATTTTTCATTAAGTGTTTTATTTCGACTGTTAGTGTATTTCACTCGATCAACACCTCCTTCACTAAGATTAACATTTCCTATATTTGCGTCACCACCCTTCTCATATTTTCATTCTTTGACCATATTGTCATAATTATTATTTTCATTGCTTGTTTGCTCATTTCTCTTTTTCTACTTTGTTATATTTCTCTTTGACTGTATCGCTATTTTTGTATTTTCTTTTTCTAACACTTTTCACCTTAAAACAGATAAATACAGAATCCCTAAAGAAAGCCCAACACGACAAAATTGAAAATGTTGCAGGCTCGGTTTGATTGAGCCTGTTCATGGACGGTACTGGAAAGTGCAAATTACCGTCCACGCCCCCTAGCACCGGCTTAAGCAGAATTCAACATTTAAACATGAAATAGTAAAATTTTGAATTTAGAAACATCCGCAGATGTGTTCATACGGCGGTTATCATGGAACCTTCAATGTGGCACTTCCGTGCCATTCCATGAAAAGCGGCGTATGGTCCCCAAGTAATAAAAAGCGTGTGCCCTAAACGAGAAAACAATGAGCGGAACTAAATAAAATGGAATTTTGAAAGGGGATCAGAGGTTATGAAGCCTGCGTATCACAGATAAGACGTCAAAAGACAAATTTAAAAAGCAGGCAACACATCCTAAGGGTGATTCAACATTATTCAAGTAGGAATATTGGAACACACCCAAACTAGAAAATGCCGAAAAGTTGAAACTAAAAGTACCACAAGCACAACAATTATGTCGTGCTGAACGATCTACAAGGATCGAAAATATAACATCATTGATTAAATGTACGGGGAAACTTTTTACAGCCGCCACACGGCACAAATAACACGGATGTGATCTTAAAACAGATAAATACAGAATCCCTAAAGAAAGCCCAACACGACAAAATTGAAAATGTTGCAGGCTCGGTTTGATTGAGCCTGTTCATGGACGGTACTGGAAAGTGCAAATTACCGTCCACGCCCCCTAGCACCGGCTTAAGCAGAATTCAACATTTAAACATGAAATAGTAAAATTTTGAATTTAGAAACATCCGCAGATGTGTTCATACGGCGGTTATCATGGAACCTTCAATGTGGCACTTAACACTATCTTTGTCTTAAGCTTTTCCACTACCTTTCTCATTTCTTCCCTATTTCACCATCTTTGTCGTCTACTTTTTCAACAATTTTATTATTTACTTTTTCAACAATGTTTACATTCAATTCATTACCTTTTACACTTATATTTTCAGCTTGGTTTTCATGTTGGTTGCTTTTCTTGCACTGTTTACTTTCTTTTTATCAGTTTAAAACATTTTCCTACTCATATTTATATCTTGACACACTACTACATAAATGTTTAACTCTCTTCTTAGTGTCCCTTTCTTATTTAAGTTTAAATCTTTGTTTGCATTTCATACTTCAACACGAGCCATCTTAACTTTTTGTTTGGATTCCTTGAGTTTATTTTCACTTATTTCGTATTTAATTCTGTTTGTCTCTTGTTTACATCTTTATTTTTTGTCTTTTTTCTTTTTCTTTGTTTCAACAAGTGAACTTTCAATGTCACTTTCACTTTCTGAACTAGGTTCACTAAGAGAAGTACAGAACTTTTTCCATGAACGCCTTCTATTTCTTGAATTTGACACCTTTTTCTGCGTTACTACAGAGCTCTCCGATGAACTAGTTTCATTAGATGACTCACTTGAACTTGAGGATGTAGTGTCCGGTGTTACTGTTTATTTTAGGTTTGTTCATTTCTTTGTTTGGTTTTGAGTTTCGCTTTCAGAGTAAGTGTCCACAAAATCAAGTTATTCATCACTCACTTCTTCAAAATCCATAGTTTTGTAAGAACATCTCTTTTTGGACTTTTTACTGGTGAAATTGGATTTTCAATAATTATTTTTATGTCTGCATCAATGTCTATATTTGTTAAATCACTTCTTTTCACACTTTCTGTATTGTTATAATCACAAGTGGTAGGCACATATTCGGTTTGCAGCTTTCTTAATTCATTTAAGAACCCAAATTTTACTTTCTGTGTCATATTTGGCATTTTAATTTTCTTCTATTCCGTTAGTTTGGCTACAACTCCCTCTTCTCTTGCTCAACATCTCATTTAAACAAAATCTTGGATTTGTTAATCATAACACTGATTGTGATTATAACATCTTCGTGAGAATAATTTTCTGCACTTCAAGCATCGATAGTGAACGTGACTATGTTTTTCCATCACATGTCTGGACGCCAAATAAAACTATGTAAACATTACATTTCAGAACACCACACAGCCACTAAAATGTAAAAGAAAATTCCACCTCCACTTTGGGAACAAATAAATCTAAAACAAGAGACATTACTATATAGGTCAGATAATGCATTTTTGTGTTCGCCTTTACGGAAGTAGTGGCGTAATATAAAAACTTTTATTTTTTAAAAGTTTGTCCGGGACTAACTTATCTTATACCACTTTAAAGCAATGGTCAATGAAAACTTTAATTTGAACGCCGGCCTTTCCTTGTTGATCTTGTTTATCATAATTTTTTACAGGATTGAATTATAGCTCAAGTCCTTGCGCATGTTAAAACGGGGTTTTCGGTTTGATTGATTTTCGGGCCGAGTTTATGGTCGGCCTTAATAAAAAATCCTGTGGGAAACCAAGTGATCCCTCGGAAAGCATTAATCACAACAAAATAACATAAGAAATTGCAGACTCGGGTTTGATCGAGTCTGTACATGAGGATAATGAATAAGTGCAACATCCCTCACGCCCCCTAGCACCGGCTTGAGCGGTACTCAATTCTCAACACTTTATAGTGTTGGCACCAATGATCCCGAAGGACCAGAAAATATAACAACACTGAAGTGAAGTACGGGGCAACTTTTTACGGCTGCCACACGGCACTTGACACCTGCTGTTGTGAAGTACAAAATTCTGGAAACAAAGTGATCCCTCGGAAGCATTAATCACAACAAAATAACATAAGAATTGCAGACTCGGTTTTATTGAGTCTGTACATGAGGGATAATGAATAAGTGCAACATCCCTCACGCCCCCTAGCACTGGCTTGAGTGGTACTCGATTCTCAACACTTTATAGTGGTTGGCATCAATGATCCCGAAGGACCAGAAAATATAACAACATTGAAGTGAAGTACGGGGCAACTTTTTACGGCTGCCACACGGCACTTGACACCTGCTGTTGTGAAGTACAAAATTCTGGAAACAAAGGTGTTTTTCTGTGTGTTGCCAGATACACAGAAGATGGTCCGGACTACTTCTCAAAAACTACTGGTGCAATTTCATCCAAACTTTACAGGAATGATCAGTACAAAGTCTAGTTGTGCATATCATCGGATTTTTAGGGTTCAATGAATTTTGTCAGAGTTATGGCCCTTAATTATTAACCAGGTTTTCAATTTTGAAAATCCTGGTTATTAGATTGGGGTATGGCGGGCGGATGGGCAGATGGGCGGATGGGCGGATGGGCGTCAAACGAAATTGTGTCCGCTCTGTAACTCTTCAACCCTTTGAAGAATTTTGATGAAACTTCAGACAAATGTTTACCACATCAAGATGACGTGCAGAACGCATGTTCCGCATGGCTGGCTCCAAGGTCAAGGTCACAGTGACAGTAACATTGAAAATCCTGTCCGCTCTGTAACTCTTCAACCCTTTGAAGAATTTTGATGAAACTTCAGACAAATGTTTACCACATCAAGATGACGTGCAGAACGCATGTTCCGCATGGCTGGCTCCAAGGTCAAGGTCACAGTGACATTAACATTGAAAATCCTGTTTACATGATTTCATTAACATTGAAAATCCTGTCCGCTCTGTAACTCTTCAACCCTTTGAAGAATTTTGATGAAACTTCAGACAAATGTTTACCACATCAAGATGACGTGCAGAACGCATGTTCCGCATGGCTGGCTCCAAGGTCAAGGTCACAGTGACATTAACATTGAAAATCCTGTCCGCTCTGTAACTCTTCAACCCTTTGAAGAATTTTGATGAAACTTCAGACAAATGTTTACCACATCAAGATGACGTGCAGAACGCATGTTCCGCATGGCTGGCTCCAAGGTCAAGGTCACAGTGACATTAACATTGAAAATCCTGTCCGCTCTGTAACTATTCAACCCTTTGAAGAATTTTGATGAAACTTCAGACAAATGTTTACCACATCAAGATGACGTGCAGAACGCATGTTCCGCATGGCTGGCTCCAAGGTCAAGGTCACAGTGACATTAACATTGAAAATCCTGTTTACATGATTTCATTAACATTGAAAATCCTGTCCGCTCTGTAACTCTTCAACCCTTTGAAGAATTTTGATGAAACTTCAGACAAATGTTTACCACATCAAGATGACGTGCAGAACGCATGTTCCGCATGGCTGGCTCCAAGGTCAAGGTCACAGTGACATTAACATTGAAAATCCTGTTTACATGATTTTAACTTGATTTGGCAGTCAAAGGTCATATCATCTTTGGAGGTAATTTAAAAAAGATATGATATATTATTTCATGTCTACTTTGTAACTTGTTTTTCATTATACAGAATTATCAATATAATTATAGTGAACAAATTCTTCTGTGCTGAACTCGTCCTACATTTCTCAACAGATTTTGTTCAAACTTTCACAGAAGCTTTGTCATCAAGCACCCTGGCACATATTGTCGGGGTTTTGTGATTGGATAGTTTTTGACCTAATTATGGCCCTTTGTTTTTTTCCTTATACATAATATTATAGTGAACACTTCTTCAGTGGCAATTCCTCCTACATTATTCATGTTTTACATTACACATAGTTACATTGTTTGTTGCTTGTATTTGTATTTCAAATACAACATATTTATCTACAATGGTGATAATTGAAAACCTGGTTTCATGGCATTGCCATGTTTCTTGTTTTATTTTTTAAAGTTTGTCCAGACTACTCATATACTACTTATGCAATTTCAGTGAAACTTTACAGGATTGATTGGTAGGTCAAGCTCTTGCGCATATCACACGTGTTTTCCGATTGAATGATTTTTAACCTAGTTATGGCCCTTGAAATGATAAAGTTTGTCCGGATTACTCCTCATATACCATTAATGCAATTTCAATGAAACTTTAATTGGTAGGTCAAGTTCTTGTGCATGATACACAAGTTTTTCGCTTGAATGATTTTTGGCTGAGTTATTGCCCTTGAATAAAAAGGGTGTTTTTGTGTTGCCAGCTACACAGAAGTTTGTCTGGACTACTCAGAAAATGCTGGTGCAATTTCTTCAAATTTTGGGGGCCATGTCTAGTTGTGCATCTCATAAACATTTTTCGGTTCATTGATTTTTGTCAAAGTTTTTGCCCTTTCATGCATTTAATTTTGAGATTTGTCCGGACTACTCCTGTTATACCACTAATGCATTTTCAATGAAACAGGGTTGATTGATTGATAGCTCAAATTCTTGTGCATATTACACAGTGTTTGTTTAGGTTGATTGATTTTTTGCTAAGTTATGGCTATCATTAGGCGACACATGTCATCACTGATGGCCCTTGTTACTTATTATTTTGACTATTTATTTATGTATTTATAAATGTACTATCAGCTCATTGACAATGACTTATGTAGATGTGAGTTCCAAGTTTTATATAACACTTTATTCATCAGTGGTCCCTTCATATCGTTTAAGTCGGTCATGGTGGACGACTTTCGGTTTCGAACGTTTGTTTAACTGTATGCGGTACACTTCATCATTTATTATGCTCCCCGAAAAAATTCGGGGGAGCATATAGTCGTCGGGTTGTCCGTTTGTCAGTCAGTCCGTACGTCCCGAATTTTTCGTGTCCGGCCCATAACTTTTGTTATTTGAAAGTCGGATTTTAAAAATTATTTCACAGAAATGATCGACATATTGAGACGACGTGTCGCGCGCAACATTTGGGTCGCTACCTTGAAGGTCAAGGTCACAGCAGGACCTTGCAGCAAAATCATGTCCGGTCCATAACTTTTTATTTGAAGTCGGATTTTAAATTTATTTCATAGAAATGATCACCATATTGAGACGAACGTGTCGCGCGCAACATTTTGGGTCCAAGGTCACAGCATGACCTTGCAGCAAAATCGTGTCCGATCCATAACTTCATCATTTGAAGTCGGATTTTAAAAATATTTCACAGAAATGATCACCATATTGAGACGACGTGTCGCGCGCAACATTTGGGTCTCTACCTTGAAGGTCAAGGTCACAAGCATGACCTTGCAGCAAAATCGTGTCCAGTCCATAACTTTGTTATTTGAAGTTGGATTTTAAAAATATTTTACAGAAATGATCACCATATTGAGACGACGTGTCGAGCATATAGTCGTCGGTTTGTCCGTCCGTCCGTACGTCCCGAATTTCGTGTCCGGCCCATAACTTTGTTATTTGAAGTCGGATTTTAAAAATATTTTACAGAAATGATTCACCATATTGCGACGACGTGTGACGCGCAACATTTGGGTCTCTACCTTGAAGGTCAAGGTCACAGCATGACCTTGCAGCAAAATCGTGTCCGGTCCATAACTTTGTTATTTGAAGTTGGATTTTTTAAAATATTTTACAGAAATGATAACCATATTGAGACGACGTGTCGAGCAAATAGTCGTCGGGTTGTCCGTACGTCCCGAATTCGTGTCCGGCCCATAACTTTGTTATTTGAAGTCGGATTTTAAAAATATTTTACAGAAATGATCACATATTGAGACGACGTGTCGAGCATATAGTCGTCGGGTTGTCCGTCCGTCCGTACGTCCCGAATTCGTGTCCGGCCCATAACTCTGTTATTTTGAAGTCGGATTTTAAAAATTATTTTCACAGAAATGATCACCATATTAGACGACGTTGTCGCGTGCAAAATTTGGGTCGCTAACCTGAAGGTCAATGTCACAGCATGAACCTTGCCAGCAAAATCATGTCCGGTCCATAACTTTTTTATTTGAAGTCGGATTTTATTTATTTATGTATTTATAAATGTACTATCAGCTCATTGACAATGACTTATGTAGATTGTGAGTTCCAAGTTTTATATAACAACTTTATTCATCAGTGGTCCCTTCATATCGTTTAAGTCGGTCATGGTGGACGACTTTCGGTTTTTCGAACGTTGTTTAACTGTATGCGGTACACTTCATCATTTATTATGCTCCCGAAAAAATTCGGAGGGAGCATATAGTCGTCGGGTTGTTTCCGTTTGTCAGGTCAGTCCGTACGTCCCGAATTCCGTGTCCGGCCCATAACTTTGTTATTGAAGTCGGATTTTAAAATTATTTCACAGAAGAGAAATGATCGACATATTGAGGACGACGCTTGTCGCTCACGCGGCAACATTTGGGTCGCTACCTTGAAGGTCAAGGTCACACAGGACCTTGCAGCAAAAATCATGTCCGGTCCATAACTTTGTTATTTTTCGGAAGTCGGATTTTAAATTTATTTCATAGAAATGATCACCATATTGAGACGGACGTGTCGCGCGCAACATTTGGGTCCAAGGTCACAGCATGACCTTGCAGCAAAATCGTGTCCGGTCCATAACTTCATCATTTGAAGTCGGGATTTTAAAATATTTCAACAGAAATTGATCACCATATTGAGACGACTTGTCGCGCGCAACATTTGCGGTCTCTACCTTGAAGGTCAATTGTCACAGCATGATCTTGCAGCAAAAATCGTGTCCAAGTCCATAACTTTGTTATTAAGTGATTTTAAAAATATTTTACAGAAATGATCACCCATATTGAGACGACGTGTCGAGCATTATAGTCGTCGGGTTGCCGTCCGTTCCGTTACGTCCCGAAATCGTGTCCGGCCCATAACTTTATTTTTGAAGTCGGGATTTTTAAAAATATTTTACAGAAATGATCACCATATTGAGACTTGACGTGTGACGCGCAACATTTGGGTCTCTACCTTGAAGGTCAAAGGTCACAGCATGACCTTGCAGCAAAATCGTGTCCGTCCATAACTTTGTTATTTGAAGTATGGATTTTAAAAATATTTACAGAAATGATAACCATATTTGAGACGACGTGTCGAGCAAAATAGTCGTCGGGTTGTCCGTTTACGTCCCGAATTCGTGTCCGGCCCATAACTTTGTTATTTGAAGTCGATTTTAAAAATATTTTACAAAATGATCACCATTATTGAGACGACGTGTTGAGCATATAGTCGTTCGGGTTGACCGTCCGTCCGTACGTCCCGAATTCGTGTCCGGCCCATAACTCTGTTATTTGAAGTCGGATTTTAAAATTATTTCAATATACAGAAATGATTCACCATATTTGAGGACGACGTGTCGCGTGCAAAATTTTGGATCGCTACCTTGAAGGTCAATGTCACAGCATTGACCTTGCAGCAAAAATCATGTCCGGTCCATAAACTATTGTTTATTTTGAAGTCGATATTTTAATTATTTCACAGAAATGATCCACCATATTGGGACGAAACGTTGTCGGCGCCGGCAACATTTTGGAAACTTAGAAACTAGAAAATTGAAAACTTGATTTTAACGCCTATTTCTACATAATAGAATACATATTCAATGGCGTTTGTACAGCTATATACCTTATATGTGCTAACTCCCTCAGTGCTACCATACACAATACTCCCCAGCCAGTTTGCGACGGTCCACAGTGATTGGGTCAATCCCCCACCAACATGATAACAACTACACCCCTTGCACCCTGCACATGATAACACATGGGCTAGACTTGTATTAATATTATTATAACAATGAAAATAATAAAAACACATAAGAAATTATACAAACATGCACAAAACAATTAGGAACAGACCAATGCCTTCAGCGTCACTTAAAAAAGCTTTGCAAAAAAAGGTCCTTGAAGTAAAATTGATTTCAGTATGTCTTTTGAAAATTTCAAACAGATTCACATTTTCTCCATATTAATAGGTAGTTTTCATTCCACAATTTTGTGTCCTATTCGTTTGCTAAAAGCTCTGTCAGATAAAAAGTTCCTTCTTCTTATTAAAAGGAACAACATAACAACCAAACTTGAGGATTCAGATGATCTTAAGGTTCGTTTTGGAACACTTGATGAAGAACAAAAGCTCTATTAAATATGATTGGTGCGTTTTCCTAACCGAAACAGTTATACATGTATGTCAGTATCTTGAAAACTGATTTCGTGCTTTAATCGGGAAGCCAGTGCAGATCGAATAATGCCTGTTTTAGAACTATCATACTTGAACGACCTAACACCAGTTATGGCCACACATATTTTGAATACGTTGAAGTTTTGGCTAATTCATTTTGAGATATGCCGTACAGAATGATGTTGCAATAATCTAAATGGGATATTTACTAAAAGATAAAACAAGTGTTTCAAGCGGCTTCCTTTGTCAGCATACTTTTCGAATGCTTCTTGATCTTGAAATAGTTTTAACATAGCAGTTCTACACTTTCTTTTAATCGTGATCTTTGAAATTTAGAGACTTCATCCAAAAAGCAACCAAGATACCGTATACAATGTTGTGATTCAATAACATTACCACATATATTGATTTCTTTGATGTTACACTTATTCAGCTGTGGACGACTTCCGAAAAGAATAAACTCTGTCTTTGAATTGTTCATTTTTAACTTGTTGCTGTTTATCCACTCATTTATATGCACTGCACAGTCCTGGAGGTCCCGAATTGCGCTTGCTTCTGCGGTAGGTGATGGTTTAAAACGTTTATTCGCAACGTGGTCGTCGGCAAATCCGTGCACGGAAATGGAGGGAGGTACAATGTCAAAGATAGTTTCCTGCGTACGTCAAGTAGAGCCAAGGGCCCAAACAGCTTCCCTGGGGGACACTACAGTCAAGTTCCCGTTCTGATGACACATTCGAGTTAACACTCACTCGACAGCTACGCGGCCTCAAATATGAATCTATCCATTCCAGCGCAGATCCAAAGACGCCATATTGACTTTCAAGAACATTTAACAGTATGTTATGGTCAACAGTATCAAAAGCAGCACTTAAATCTAGAGCTATCAGTGCAGTGACCTCTTGATGCTCCATTGCATCAAGAATGTCGTTTACGAGTCTAAGAAGGGCTGACTCACAGGAGTGAAACTGACGATAGGCCGACTGATTCGTTGGAAGGAGATCGTTTCCGTTTACATGTTTGTTTAGTCGATGAAGGGCGGCTTTTTCAATCAATTTGGACAAGAATGACAAGTTGCTGACGGGTCGATAGTTGGCAAATGTGAGTTCAAGACCAGATTTTTTCAACAGAGGCCTGACTATTGCCTTTTTCCATTTAGCTGGAAAAACACCTTGCGTCAGAGAAAGATTCACAAGCTGGGTAATCATAGGCAAAAGTTCATTGAGAAATGATTTCAATACTTTGGTGGGCAGAATGTCAAGCTCACAAGATTTAGTTTGTAACTGACTTATGAGCATTTTAATCTCATCCTCTGAAAGACTTTCGAAAGATCCAAACGGTGGTACGTCTTTGACCAATTTGGGTCGCTACCTTGAAGGTCAAGGTCACAGCATGACCTTGCAGCAAAATCGTGTCCGGTCCATAACTTCATTATTTGAAGTCGGATTTTAAAAATATTTCACAGAAATGATCACCATATTGAGACGACGTGTCGCGCGCAACATTTGGGTCTCTACCTTGAAGGTCAAGGTCACAGCATGACCTTGCAGCAAAATCGTGTCCGGTCCATAACTTTGTTATTTGAAGTTGGATTTTAAAAATATTTTACAGAAATGATAACCATATTGAGACGACGTGTCGAGCAAATAGTCGTCGGGTTGTCCGTACGTCCCGAATTCGTGTCCGGCCCATAACTTTGTTATTTGAAGTCGGATTTTAAAAATATTTTACAGAAATGATCACCATATTGAGACGACGTGTCGAGCATATAGTCGTCGGGTTGTCCGTCCGTCCGTACGTCCCGAATTCGTGTCCGGCCCATAACTCTGTTATTTGAAGTCGGATTTTAAAATTATTTCACAGAAATGATCACCATATTGAGACGACGTGTCGCGTGCAAAATTTGGGTCGCTACCTTGAAGGTCAATGTCACAGCATGACCTTGCAGCAAAATCATGTCCGGTCCATAACTTTGTTATTTGAAGTCGGATTTTATTTATTTATGTATTTATAAATGTACTATCAGCTCATTGACAATGACTTATGTAGATGTGAGTTCCAAGTTTTATATAACACTTTATTCATCAGTGGTCCCTTCATATCGTTTAAGTCGGTCATGGTGGACGACTTTCGGTTTCGAACGTTTGTTTAACTGTATGCGGTACACTTCATCATTTATTATGCTCCCCGAAAAAATTCGGGGGAGCATATAGTCGTCGGGTTGTCCGTTTGTCAGTCAGTCCGTACGTCCCGAATTCGTGTCCGGCCCATAACTTTGTTATTTGAAGTCGGATTTTAAAATTATTTCACAGAAATGATCGACATATTGAGACGACGTGTCGCGCGCAACATTTGGGTCGCTACCTTGAAGGTCAAGGTCACAGCAGGACCTTGCAGCAAAATCATGTCCGGTCCATAACTTTGTTATTTGAAGTCGGATTTTAAATTTATTTCATAGAAATGATCACCATATTGAGACGACGTGTCGCGCGCAACATTTGGGTCCAAGGTCACAGCATGACCTTGCAGCAAAATCGTGTCCGGTCCATAACTTCATCATTTGAAGTCGGATTTTAAAAATATTTCACAGAAATGATCACCATATTGAGACGACGTGTCGCGCGCAACATTTGGGTCTCTACCTTGAAGGTCAAGGTCACAGCATGACCTTGCAGCAAAATCGTGTCCAGTCCATAACTTTGTTATTTGAAGTTGGATTTTAAAAATATTTTACAGAAATGATCACCATATTGAGACGACGTGTCGAGCATATAGTCGTCGGGTTGTCCGTCCGTCCGTACGTCCCGAATTCGTGTCCGGCCCATAACTTTGTTATTTGAAGTCGGATTTTAAAAATATTTTACAGAAATGATCACCATATTGAGACGACGTGTGACGCGCAACATTTGGGTCTCTACCTTGAAGGTCAAGGTCACAGCATGACCTTGCAGCAAAATCGTGTCCGGTCCATAACTTTGTTATTTGAAGTTGGATTTTAAAAATATTTTACAGAAATGATAACCATATTGAGACGACGTGTCGAGCAAATAGTCGTCGGGTTGTCCGTACGTCCCGAATTCGTGTCCGGCCCATAACTTTGTTATTTGAAGTCGGATTTTAAAAATATTTTACAGAAATGATCACCATATTGAGACGACGTGTTGAGCATATAGTCGTCGGGTTGACCGTCCGTCCGTACGTCCCGAATTCGTGTCCGGCCCATAACTCTGTTATTTGAAGTCGGATTTTAAAATTATTTCACAGAAATGATCACCATATTGAGACGACGTGTCGCGTGCAAAATTTGGATCGCTACCTTGAAGGTCAATGTCACAGCATGACCTTGCAGCAAAATCATGTCCGGTCCATAACTTTGTTATTTGAAGTCGGATTTTAAAATTATTTCACAGAAATGATCACCATATTGGGACGACGTGTCGCGCGCAACATTTGGGTCGCTACCTTGAAGGTCAAGGTCACAGCATGACCTTGCAGCAAAATCGTGTCCGGTCCATAACTTCATTATTTGAAGTCGGATTTTAAAAATATTTCACAGAAATGATCACCATATTGAGACGACGTGTCGCGCGCAACATTTGGGTCTCTACCTTGAAGGTCAAGGTCACAGCATGACCTTGCAGCAAAATCGTGTCCGGTCCATAACTTTGTTATTTGAAGTCGGATTTAAAAATATTCCACAGAAATGATCATCATATTGAGACGATGTGTCGCGCGCAACATGTGGGTCGCTTCCTTGAAGGTCAAGGTCACAGCATGACCTTGCAGCAAAATCGTGTCCGGCCCATAACTTCGCTATTTGAAGTTAGATTTAAAAAGTATTTCACATAAATGATCATCATATTAAGATGACGTGTGATGCACAACATTTAAGTCGCTACATTGAAGGTCAAGTTCCCAGCATGACCTTTCAGCAAAATCGTGTCCGGCCCATAACTTCCTTATTTGAAGTCAGATTTTTAAACTATTTCACAGCAATGATCACCATATTAAAATGGCGTGTCATGCGCAACATTTGGCTCGCTACACTGAAGGTCAAGGTCACAGCATGACCTTGCAGCAAAATTGTGTCCGGCACATAACTTCATAATTTGAAGTCGGATTTTACAACTATTTCACAGAAATGATCACCACAATGAGACATTGTGTCGCGCGCAACATTTGGGTCGCTACCTTGAAGGTCAAGGTCACAGTATGACCTTGCAGCAAAATCGTGTCTGGCCCATAACTTTGTTACTGGAAGTCGGATTTAACAACTATTTCACAGAGATGATCACCATATTGAATCGACGTGTCGCATGCAACATTTGGGTCACTACCTTGAAGGTCAAGGTCACAGCATGACCTTGCAGCAAAATAATGTCAGGCGCATAACTTTGTTATTTGAAATCGGATTTTACAACTATTTCAAAAAAATGATCACCATATTGAGACAATGTGTCGTGCACAATATTTGGGTTGTTTTTACACTTTGAACTTTGTCTGTGACATAACACTGACACAACAAGAGGTATACCTTCCTGTGTCCAAAACCTATTCGGGGAGCATCACCCGGTTCAACCGGCTCTTGTTTCTTTTGGATAACATACGGGCCGGTCCAACGTTTTTAAAGTTTTGCTCTTTAACCGGGTTCGACTGGCGGATTATCTTTGTTATATCACCAATATTTCAATATTTTATCGTAAATTCGTTTTTGAGGATCACTAGCGATTGAAATATGTTTTCGCGCAAGATTATGTACAGCTTCAAGTTTTTCGGAAGGCATCATGGCATATTCGGATTGTTATCACTTGTAAGCGTAGAAGGGCGTCCTAGTGCTAAATCAATCGGTAAGTCTAATTCCTTTCAAAACATCAACATACTAGGAGTAAAGCCAGTAGTTTCTTGTACGGCTGAATTGTATGCCATACACAAGATTGGCAGATATGCATCCCACTTCTTCTGATTGTCATCAACAAATTTTGTTAGCATTGTTTTTGTCCTCTTCTCTTTCCACGAGACCGCCCGATTGCGACCAAAATGCTGTAGCACGTGCTTTCTCTGATCCTAGAATGTTGCACATTTCCTTGAACAAGGAAGATTTAAAGTTTCTACCTTGATCAGAATGAATTTGTTTTGGAACTCCAAACACTGAAACCAATTTTTCTATAAATTTGTTTGCTTCTGTTACAGGCTCTTAATTTTACATGTATTAGGGATTGCTACAATACATTTTGTAAAGAAATCCACTATCGTCAACACATATTTATTGCCCTCACGGCTTCGAGGTAGAGGTCCCATTATATCTAAAGCTATTCTGTCTAATGGTGCACCTGCATTAAATTGTTTTAGGACGGCTTTTGCCTATCTCTGAGGGTGCTTATGTGATGAACATCATCACAAGTGTTACACGAACGCTTTATATCATTTGTTAGTCCATACCAAAAAGTTCTTTTTTCACTTTAAACTTTTTTTCTAACTCCCAAATGACCACCTGTGGGACTTTTGTGTAATTCCTTTAAGATATCAGGCACTAAGGTCTTTGGTATCACAATAAGATAGTCTGAAGTGATTCATTCATCACTCTCCCAACGATGGTACAACAATTCTTCAATTATATATAAAGAATAATGTTCTTATTTAGGGTGGCTACAGCTTCTGTTACTGGTATATTTTCAAAGCATATAGTATTATTGCGTATGTTACCATTATTTTAAGCTGTGTCATACGTTTCGGCCAGAATACCTTTTCGACCGTTCATATCTATATCGATCATCACTTCATTACAACTTCCTAACTCTTCAGAGGTTGCGTTCTTATCAGTATGAGTGTCAATGACCTGCACATGTAAGCTCTCACTGATATCGTCAAGAACTTCATTATCTCATAGCACTTTCGTGTCAGCTTTTATTACTTAAGAGACATTCTTTGCGCACTGAGATGTATCCTCTTTCAGCTTCACTTTTAATTTTTGTTCCTACTTCCCATAATCTTAACCGAATGTCAGTATCCGGCAAAGCATCAACAAAATAATCTATTGCCAACAAATCAACAACTTCTGATGATGCACTAGGATACGCCTTTCTCGTTAGTTTTTTAACTGATTGTGCCAATTCAGGAATAGTTTCATTCCTTCCTAATATTCTACTTTGTAGTCGAAATCTAAATATCTCCACCTTATAAATAGAACCGTAACGATTTGCAAAGCAGAAACGATTGAATCGAAATCACGCCCTTTTTCTATGTCTAACTCGCATAAAATAGCACGTGCACCCCCTACTATACTACTTGCCAAAAACAATGACTTAGTATGGTAATTCAATTTATTAAGTTCCGCAACAATATTGAATTGCTCTAAATATTCGTCAAGGTCATCTGAACCATCATAAGTCTGTGGCTTCATTTTAATATTTGACACGTCGGACATGCTATAAGTACCTTGCGTATTTACCGGATATTGTCTGGAATAATCGCCTGTGTTACTATTTTTCTTACAAAAGGGCGTAATCTGAGTCACAGAATTAGGATTATTATTATTGGTATCGTCATTATCATGAGTACTGCTTATTGGACCATTTTCAAGACATAAATCACGAGAACTCAAATCTTTATTATGCATGTCATCATATAAATTTGTTTTATTGCACGATTTAGCATGGACATTATCAATCTGCGTTTGCATGTGGTCTTATTTACTTTCAAAATCAATCATAGATTTTCTCACTTCTAACTGTACAGAATGCAAACCTTTTTGTAACTGACTATTAAAATTGTTAACTAATTTTTCGAGAGAATTGTCCTCACTATCTCCATTTCCTGCGTTAATACTACCACCGCACGGACTACACGTATTTTCGTCAATCGATTCATTATCACCTCGGTAACGATTCACAAATGCTCATTTTGTTTAAATGTTATAGTGCTTGAGTCTTCCATTATAAAAAATATTCCAATTCACCACCGGTACAAGGTTTATGATAGCAATATAATATAATTAAATACAAATTCACTTCAATATAAACTTAATAGTTTGCTATCCCATCGCTGCCACCAAATTTGTAACGAACACCTTCTTTGAGCGTTAGCCTGTTAACTATACAAGGGATGTTACGTGAGTTCGCCTGGACCCAGCTCGCGGCGAAACCAATAGAGGATGATTAAAGAATAATATAATGGAGGCAATTTAAAATTTTAACTGTTACTATATTAACTATTACATAAAATAAGCAAAAGTATCAATATTCTTCAATCAGACTGTCAATATATAGTTTTGTTATAACGCTATTTATTCTGCATCTATAATACCAATACACAATGCAAAACGTTATATACTGTGCACCACGGTTTAAGAAATAAAATACACTAATTAATAATAATGTTCACAATGTCACTAAACTCTCGAAATCATCAATTATACAAATAACCTTTTCTTCGAGAATATACACGTAACAATAATCACTGATCTGTTATTATTAACAATGTCCGGATATCACGATACCATTATCAATAACCGTATGTTACTGTTGTTCATTTACCATCTTTTACTGATACCAATTATACCGGTAGGTATTCGGTATTTATATTAATATAACACTAACGTTCAAATTAATTATAGGATTATTTAATATACATGTATAAAGATTAACATTATCACCACTGCTATAAATATGTGAAAGTATACTCTTAGGTAGAGCTTGCACACGAAATCCTAGTAAAACATCTGTTGGTATCGATACCAGATAGAATTCTACCATACTGGTATTCTGTCAATTATTCACAAATATGTTCTTTCCCATATATGGGCCCGTTTCAGATAATATTATTTCACGCATTACATGTCCCTCTCCTTTCACCGCCCTTATATCCACTCCAGGTTTTGGTTGGGTGCCTTCTGGGTGCCCTACTTTGGTGTGTCGGGGTCTGTGTCCTGTGAACTTTGCCTTGTTGATCTTAATTATTGTCTTTTAATATAATTCAACATTTATGTTGGTATATACCATAATCACTTTGTTTTGATAATTCATAAATATTTCACAAATATAGATCTACCAACAAGTATTATAACACAACCGCGTATTTGTATTCGATACCAGTTAATATTTGGTGTCGCGCGATTAAAATACACAGGAGATGGAGACAAGGGAAACATTTTAGCTCTATTTAATAAAACTTGATTGGTATAAATTTACCTCATCATCACTCATTTTTATTATTGGTATTATCCTGTTGATATTCTATTTTAATACACACTGACCGTTTGAAGGCATAAACTTGAATTTCGCGCCAGCCGCGCTTTAATATGGCATTTGGCGTAAATTCTCGAGATTTAGTGGCGCGAGCTTATGGCAATTCTGAACACGGAAGTCAATTAAAAATACACTTTCTTTTGACGATTTCGTGCAATATTTACTTTTATAGACAAAATTAGCTGGACAAACAGTGAGTGGTTCAACTTTATTCCGCATATATGAGTGCGGTTTAGTAGAAGTAATCAGCATATTCCAGGGGACTCAAAATCGCCAATTTCAAACACAAAATTCAAGTGAATACTTCGATCAAATATCGCGGTGCACAGTAAAACATTAAATCTGAAAATCTAAAATCTAAATCTAAAAATGAACATAATTACCATTCATAGACAACAAATTGTGATTTATTATCTAAAATTAACAAATATCAACAATAAGATGATTAAGCACATTTAATAATTTGATTTATAAAAATAGTGGGTGGGGTAACGAACAAATGAAACAATAAACTAGGTTCAAGCCATTTTGTGATAGAATTACTGAATGTCAGTTCGTTACAATAGCGAACTTATGTGAAAATCCTAGTTGGGATTTCCTTAAGTCCCCCTGGGGTCACGGTCACTGTTTTTAAAAATAGAAAAATGGTTTCTGGACAATGATTGGCGTCCGCGCCAAAGCGCGGCGCCACTTATGGAATGAAATCAGATTTTGTGAAAGGGCGGCAGCAACTTCTCGGGCTTTTTAGTCGGTTATAATAGCCGATCATTCCGATTGGTATGAGGGTGTTTGATTATTTAAGATATGTACAATGAATAGCGAACTGGAGAATTTCGCAATGCAAATATATTCAAATGAAATAATCTTTTCCGTCAATTAATCTCGCTCTTCGGGATTTTATTAATCATTTTGTAGTACATGGTGTGTTATTGTTGTACATGTATCCGAAAGCTGTAAATAGAATGATGACCTTAGTCTGAAAATCTGTTTATAGAGGAATGTACTATTCGCCGGTATCCTATCGGTAATTCCCGGTCTCTCCCGGTCTATTCTGACCGGGATTTACTAGAGACCGGCGAATAGTATCACACGTTTATTGTCCGGTTTTGGAGTAGATGTTTGATATCGTTACAGACAAATAAGTTTTTTTTTTTCAAAAATGAATGTTTGTCACTAAGTTTGGTTACTATAAAAAGTAGTATACGTAAAAAAATCAGTATTAAAATGGCACATAAACACACAAAAAAGAAAACATTATTCATAAAATATGTAAAAAATAATATTGAAATAGATCTTACAATTATTGTATAATAAAACAATTATGCTCAACATGATCAACATGGTAATAAAACCAGTGTGAACAGATATCTTAAGAAGGGGTCTTCGCTAATAGAGATAACATAATAAGGGACAATACACAAGTGTGGTGTTGATCAGGCGTTACACAAATGGATTGTAAATGATTGTTTATATCCGTTGCTATTATTAATCACGATATTATGACCATAAAAAATAACAATTATAATATAAAATTATATATGTATTTTATTATTTTCAAAATGTAAAAGAAAATCGCCAAGTAACGTGCTAATATTAATGTATTATTCATATAACAAAATAGATTATTACAAAAAATATACAATTCAATTGCTGCATTTCTTGCTTGTACGCCCTTTGATGCTTTGCATCAATGCTTTTCTTGTAAGAGTTAGGACTGAGAATCAAACTTGGTACATATTTATGTAAAGTAGGGATAGCTTTTGGAACCCATAGGGTTGGAGATAAGTTCACTTGGCATTGTTGTTGAACCCTATAGGTTAAAGGTCACTGTTACTGAAATAGAAAAATGGCTTGTGAAAGATAAATGAAACATTGTAATAATTGTTGGTACACAGATTAAACATCATAAAATATAGATAGAGTCCAAATATTTCTTCAGACCTATTTTTTTTAAGTTAAGGCTGCTGATAGGGGTATGAATCACCATTAGTGATAGCTCTTGTTTATGTTTGGCTTGCATGATATGATACAGAAAATATAAAGACCTTTCTATGACTTTTCCAGATTTAAGCATTTAATATTATGTAATATGCTAAGTGCTTAAACTAATTTGTTTCTGTAGGCCTTAATCTTATTTCTGTTTATCTGACTCAAGATTGTTTCGTAAACTTGAAATAAATGCAACAATATAATAACATTACAGCTTACTGTCAACTTGATAATTCAAGCATATATTCACACACATTTTTGAACTTAATCCTTTTCGTTGGATATTTTTTGTATGATTTATGTAGTCTAAAGGGAATTATGTAATCGGACATGCTTTTGGACATAACCAATTTATTGCTAAGAAGTAACATGTTACTAGTTTCTTTCGAATTTAAGTCACTGATTGAAATAGCATTGTTTAAATTCCATATAAATCAACTACGTGTTTACGGACATCTAAACGAAATATGAATTGAATTCATTGACTCGCGATTTGAAATACAAATGTTCATGTAGACAACATCGTGTAGTTAACAAACCTCTTACAACCCGCATCAATTTTCATCAATCTATATAATTTTTGAATCTAATTTTATAGTCCTTTTCTTGAAAAATGTAACATCATGCCTTTATTGATAATGCTACTAATTGCCGGGATTATTAGAATGCATGAATCACGAAAACAGGCGAGGTTACCATAGTGAGAGCAAAATAACGCCTACACCCTCGAAAACAATTGCCAATTAATTAAGATATATTAATTGACTTCTTTGTAGCATATATAAACGACACAAATTCTAATTTTGTATTAAATAGAAGTTGATTTTGATCGATGAATAATTACCAATGTTCTCATTGTCATACAGGATGTTGTTACTAAGAAGTTTAACAGTTTTATTCTTCATACTTGAACAATTATTCGTGCTATTTCATATTTTATTGTCTATACGAGTATAAAAACAGACTCATTTAAGTCTACATTTGTATTTGTCTCTTATGTGTTGTGTCTTCGTTCAGCACGACATAAGTGTTGTTTATACATGTGTTGTGGAATTTTTAGTTTCTTCTAGTTCGCCTTTTCAACTTTTTTCGTGGTTCCAGTATTCCTTATTGTTGAATACTGTATAATTACCCTTAGGATATGTTGCCTGCTTTTTAAAATTGTCTTTTGACCTCTTGTCTGCGATATACATGCTTCATAACCTAAAATATGATAAACAAGATCAACAAGGAAAGGCTGCGTTCAACGAACGCATCCCCCACACGATCCAGTAACAAGAGCCAGTGGCAAGGAGCCCAGGAGGACCCAAAACAAAAACAGGACAGTTTAAAGGGCAGAGCATGGGCAGGTTAATCACTAGAATCATATTTAAAATCCCCTTTCAAAATAGAGTCCATTTTATTTAGTTCCGCCCATTATTTGTTCGTTTACGGCACACGCATTCCTTTACTTGGGGCCATACGCCGCTATTGGAATGGCACTAACGTGTCACATTGAAGGTTCCATGATAATCGCCGTATAAACACATCTGCAGATGTTTCTAAATTCAAAATTTCACCATTTTATAACCGTGGACGGTAACGTCAATGAACAGGCTCAGTCAAACCGATACTATAACATTTTCAATTTTGTCGTGGTGGGCTTTCTTTATGGATTCTGTGTTTCTCTATTTTGTATTTTTAGATATTTGCCTTTAATCATGTTAGCGTGTATTGCATTTTACTTACCAAACTGTAACATTGTCGCATTGTTGTTTTTTCCTTGTCATATTATGGTCACGCATATGTAGACTTATTACACATATGCAAAATACCAGTTCACGGGAAAAATTGAGTCAAACAAATTGGTTGATAAATAACAACAACTAAAATGGAAATTTTATACACATTTTGCATACAATTATATGTGACCATATTTTGTTAGCTCCCTCCGTTAGTGTTGATGTGCGCATACACATGATAAACCGGAAATTGAAATGCGACAATGTAGCAAACACGAAAATGCAACACTGCGAAAAAGCGAAAGTAAAGTTTGACTCGGTGGTTGTCGCATCTTCGTCGCGAAAAAGCAATATTATGTGTTCTAATCTTGTCCTTCTATTGTTGTCCGTTCGCATTTTCACCTTGAAAGTGCAAAAATGCGAAACAGATCTTAGTTTTTATCATTATTATTATATATATTTAGTGTTTCCTATTGACTATTTCTGAAACCATTTCCAGGAGTGTCACTTAAAATGCAGTTAAGAATGATCTTAAATGAATGTTTGAGAAATATATCAATTTATATTAATGATATTAATGATTTACATCTTTCAAGAAGCATGACATTACCACAAAGCGAACAAATGACATGAATTGTAAATCCGTTACTCCTACACGCTGTTTAAAAATATCGGTAATTGAATGAGCTGCGTTATTGCTGACTTCTCTTTCACCCCTGTTAGCAGCAGAATATATATTCTCCATCTTAAATTCAGATTTATCACGATCAATGAATTATATCAATGATGTTTTAGATAGTTTTAACAGAATTATTTGATGATTTAATGATAGTTAATATTGAATAATTGAATATCACTCCCTCGGAAAAGATAATGTCTTTATTGTCTTCACATGCCAACATCATTTTTTTTTAAATATAATGACACAACAGAACAATGATATCTTTATGTCCGGTATTTGCGACACGTATAACATTCAATAATAGTATTGAGAAATATGAAAAAAAAGATAACATGGAATGAAATGTTCGTTTAAAACGTATTAAAGATATACATTGCATGATTTAACTGCAGAAATGTATCGGTATGCTAGAAATTCTCACTGAATTCGTCTAATTTGAATAAGAGATTGCCCAAGTCATGGTTTGGAAGTTGTATAGTATTACTCTTTTAGATCTACTTGACAAATTTAGTTGGTCTTTTCTTATACGAACGGCCAGATTTTTTTTATTGCACTATGTGTTCATACTTGTAATGTTTCTTCTCTGTGTGTACTCAAAGAGGGTTATTCTATATCTAAAATAAAAAGAGACTTATCAGTATCTTTAAATATCAAATTTGAGGATAATGAAATCATTAAAAATATATTTGAAAACTGATAAAAAGACGAGATAATATTTGTTGTTGTTTATTTAAAAAATCGACATAATACGTCAAGCACCATCTTAAAATATCAAATAAAAACAACAACAAATAACAAACAAACGACGAATTTATCCAACAGATGATTTTATTGATATAACATATAACAAGCTTTGCATTAAATTGTTCTTTATATAGATTCAATTTTAATTGCCATTTTTGGTACCATTTTGTAATATAGAAAACAATAGGTGTCGGGATAAACGGAAAGACTATTTTTTATCTTCTAATACTGAATTATCAAATCAAGTTTGATATTGCGTAGCAAATAAATTCCTCTCGTTACTCGTATATAAGCAATTCTTTTAAATTTGCAATTATCTATACATTTATTTATCAATAAGTAAGCTGTGTACAGGAAAATCTTGTTTTAGAATTAAGTCATTCATAATAAAATTAATTTTGCTTTAGCTGAAGCGGTTGAGGGGGTAGGGATCGTCTTGGGATTGCATTTATCACTTTTATCAATAAACAGGCTGACTTTCCGAGTCTCAAACATGTACAGTTACGCGAAATGGCTGACTTGTAAAGTTTTCGGGTTTTTTTTAATAATAAAATATAATCATATAATAACAAAGTAGTTGAATGTGATACATTTGTCGATTTTATTTTTAAAAATCGCATGTTACATTTTAGTTCTCGCCGTATATTGACATATTAAATGTATAAGTCGTTTTGTTTATATTCATAAGATGTATGTATGAAAAGTTAACTCAACAATTTTTCACTTTTATTTGTCATTTTTGAGCAAAGAACATACTATAAGAAATATTACAAAGAGTAATTAAAAATAATTTGCTAATTTTTCAACGTTTATCCTGTCCTTTGGTTTTCCTATGGATCTGATTTTCAAGTGTCAGTAAAGAAATAAAATTGGTGATTTCGTTTCCAATAGGATGATGAGAGCTGCCATCTCTTTGGTCCTTTTAACGACTTTGCTTTAATTAGGTAGAGTAATTCTCATCATGGTAGAGCTGTAGAAAATAAGCTGTTTATCTGTCTGATGGTCGTGTACAATCTTATCTAGATGGGTCAATCTAAAAAGAAATGTGAGAAATAATTAAGAGTTATTTATATAAATGATTATCTTAAGACGAAACAAAAAATAACAACTAAATGGGTTACTTAAATATCTGATAGAGTAGGAAATTATGTGTCATATTTCAAATTGCCTGTATAAGATGTTTTTAAGAGTTTTCGCGAATCAATGGATTATGTTCTACGTATATATTTATCCTTTAATGTCTCTACCAAAGGAGAACAACATTCTTACTTCACAATATGTAAAATATAACAACTTCTACTAATACACATATTTAATACATACAGCATTACGATATTTTAAGTAATGATCTCATATACTATGAAGATGTTGTTATAAAAATATACAAAGGCAAGAAAGTCTAACACCTGAATAAAATGAGAGTTTGAAATAAGTGTCTTATGTAAAGTTGTAGCATAGCATGATATAAGTACATATCACATACGTATACATACTACTTTGTTACAGGTTCAGAACATTAACAAATATAGGTCGTATTTTCAACAACAAGAGTCTCAGTCTTATTGAAAAAAAAGACGTAAGTTAGCAAGGATTGTCAGTACAGAGGGGTAGTGCTCGTTAGTTCACAAAAGATTGCTATAATCTACTTATATGAAAAAGTGAATATATCAAGTGAAATAAATAGTGAATTATAAGCTTCATTAACAAAGTGAAAATGTGCGAGTGTGCATGTTTGCATTCCTTAAAGTTTTTTGTGCTTTCCATTTCTGCTAAAGAAGATTTGTTTCGAAGATAACATATATACAAAAAGTGAGTGTAGGGCGTTAAAAACCATAGCGTGTAGTATATTAAAGTTTATTTTGTATGACACTCAAAAGATGCTAAGTATGATATGATTGTCTATAATTATACATATATACACCTAATTTACATTAAATTGATTTTATCTTGAACGAAATTAGAGATTTCAACTTAAGTTTGCATTATGCTTTTATAGTATAATAGAAATTGATTGGCTTTTTATGCAATGATAAAAGATGTAAATGAAAATGAGGGAAAATATATATATATATATTTTTTTAAAGACGTTTCCTGGGGTAGTGCATTTCTTTATAAAAGCAAAGAAGGAAAATTTAAACTAGCGCAGAATGCATTTCTCAAAGTGAATTAGTCTACAAAGGGCACATTGTTCATTTGTTTAAAACTATTAAAATGTTTCATTTGGATATTCATATGCAATATTGCTTGAAAAAAGATGCTTGTTGATGAAGTGTTTTAGTGAAAATATTTTTTATAAATAATGATATTTTGTTTTGGAGCATCAATTTATCATTAACGATATTTTATGTCATTCCTATATGGAGATTATTTGATTTTGAAACTAGTGTGATAATACATATTATAAAAGCAGTCCTATTTCAGATGGATGCAGACACTATATTGTACTTGAAATTAGAGGTTTCTACTCGAATATCAATAATCTACAAATATCTATCAAAATTTGAAAATACGATGATATTTTTATCACTCATAAATCAATTAAGATTAAAATACATGCAGACATATTGTGAAACAAGCCACTTTTTCAGTGTTCAGCCTAAAGTCTCTTTCTGAGATATATATCTTGCTTATTGCTTTTGATTAAATCTGTTTATATTCGACTATGCCTTGTCCATTATCCACAATCGTGACCTGTTATTAAGACATCTAGTTATCACAATAAGTTATCACAATGGGCATCAAAATGATATTATATCAGCAGTAATGACTTTAACAGTAATGTTGATAAATGCAATTACGTAGTCTAGTCATGAATCTAATCAATTGACATCATTGTTAGTTAAACTGTCAGTCATGGGTTATATTAATGCGTATTGGACCATCACTTAACAACAATGTCATTGTTTCCTAGCAAGAACTGGATTACTTTAATAAGTATCATTTGCTTTAATTAGTCTTATAAAATGATTTAAGTTTTATTATCAATAATGTATTAGGGACCAATAAAATATACGTTCAATGTCATACTAAGCCAATTAAAAATAAAAATTTTATTGCATGAAACATTTTACGAAACAAAAAAAAATATAAACAACCACATGGTCAATTCATGGCGAGAGATTTACTAGTGAACTGAAAAAGACAAAACATTCAATAGAACATTATTAAAATATATTGGCTTAAGCAATGTAAATTTTATTTAAACAAATTTATTGCAAGATTATATTTAATATTGAAATACTCTTTGGTGATGAAAACATGATTGTTTCAAATTTGATTATATACTTGTAAAATTATAGTTTAGTGTTTTTAGTGATATTCAGTTTCAATTCGTTGCATGTTACATAATTTACTTAGACATACATTTTGCTGTGTGTTTGTTTTTCGCCCCGTTTCTATAGCTAATAAATGAGAAGTGCTAGTTGTTTTCTTTGATAATATTTACATGTTTTTCAACTCTTCTTAGCTAATGATGGAAAAATGCATAAGTTTTTAATTTGCATTAATGATTTATTTCAGATACCATTACTACTGATACGCAGTATTAAATTATATTTTGTCATAAAATTCAATATTATGGCACATTTTATACTATATATTAATTTGAGAAATGCTTTAGAATAAAACCATTCAATCTAAGTGACCAAGCTAATCATTGCAGCGCCATCTGGACATTAGTAACGTAAACAGTATTAATAATCGCTGATAAGGTTAAGATGCCGTACTCTTGGCAAAGGTTATCACGTAATTCGGAAAGAAGACTTAGTGGGTTAATTGTCCAAGTCGGATAATCATATTGATTCTATTAAGACAAAGCTGAACAGTTTACAACTGCGTATTAATCTAAAGGCTTATCATATTTAAAAGAAAGATACTATTTACCTAAGATTATTAGAATTGATAGATTCTGATTTCTAGAAAACACTTTTTTTCTTTATTTGTCATAAAGACATACATTAAGTATCCTTATAATTACAAAGGGATATATACTGATGTAAACTTTGTCAACTGTTTAGCACCTGTAAATGGAAAATTTAGATGATAACTGCTTTGCAAGATAAAAGTTGCATATGCATGTTAACTCTTTTCTGAATGTTCATCTAAAAATAATACAATAGCATAGAAATAAAGAATATATTAATGACCCAACAATCCAAGCCCTGTATTAATCAAGGGTCGGAAACCAGGTACATTGAAAGGTTAAAACTTTACGCAAACGGCTAAAAAAATTTCTAAACTGATTTTGATATTTCCAAAATTAATACTTAACTTTAACAGGTGGTATCAAGTGATAAGTAAAATATAAGTTTTTTAGCTGAATGCCTGCGGCTGAGCCATTTTTTCTCAAGGAAATCAAAAATGAGAATAGTGTTCTAAGATTTTGAGAAAATTAAAACAAATCGAAGATTCAAGTAATGATTTACATGTTATGTGCGATTATTGATTAATTTTGTAGATTACATGCATATCAACATATTCAAAGTTTCTTCTACGTGAATTACGCAGTAAGGGCTTTTTTTGCATATATTGACCTGTTTTCGATAATTTACATGCTGCAATGTTTAAAATACTTTTTTTGTTTACTTCACAATATTTTACTTTTAAATACATTTTATTTAAATTTTCACGAAAACATGCATGAATCGGGAGACAATCTGCTTGAATTTATTATACATATACATGAGATTGTTAGCATTCTCAACTGTGTACAACAAGGGAAGTAAAGGTGATCGAGAATTTATAAGTGTTTTAGATGTTTGTTTTTATCAACTGATTATTATTATTATTATTATTATTATTATTATTATTATTATTATTATTATTATTATTATTATTAACCCCGTCATAGGAACAAAGGGGTCGGGGAGCATCCCCAATGTACCTTACAATTACAGTATTAGTATATATGATATGCAAAGATATAAGTTGTAGTTATAACATTTGTGTAGAGCAATATATTAATTAGTTCATAAACACTTAAAAACCAACTGATTATTTGTTGTAACTCAAATATTCATCAATAAAAGAAGATTATAATCAGTATGAGTATGATGGAGAAGAAATTTCAGGAGATGAGATAAAAAAGAACATTTTACGTATATCTTTATTTCATAAAGCCAGCAGACCAGACTGGTCCATGAAGCAACATATGTACAATATATACACG